>NC_139344.1:346067033-346647033 GCF_055883805.1 Amblyomma maculatum
CCTTTCTTAGCAATTGAGTGATCCGCTCTTGCTGACGTCAAGTGTATGCACTACTTTTATCAAAATGAACGTCGCTTTGAACATTCATGCCTAGAATGTCGTGAACTGTACATGACCACGTTCGAATAAGAATTTCTGAATACTCTTTATTAACATTAACGGAAGCTTTCCCACCCTCTCTTTATCTATTTTGCCTATATGTTGTACGCAGAAGCAAGGCTAAAGGTGTTAAAAAATTGAAAGTTTTGTACCGGTTGGTTCGACATTGTTACGGACGAAAAAGAGCCGCGACATCAGACAGGACGTGAAAATACATGTGGACAGAACGAGAGGCCAACTACTAACTAGCAATTGAGATTTGTTAGAAAAACAGCCGTAGCAGCAAACCATTGATGTATGTGTTATACCGTTTTTTTTTCTTTTTTTTTTTTTTTTTTTTGTGGCTTATCACGGTTATCTCGCCTAGCTTTCACAAGAGATCTTCATGGCTTTTTTTTTTTTTTTTTGTGACGCGCAGATGCCTTTTTTGCTGCTACGGGTGTTTTTCTAAGAAACATCACTTGCTAGTTGCCTTTCGTCCCATCCACGTCATTTTACATCTTGTCGAAAGTCAGCCCCTCAACCCCCCCCCCCCCCCCCCCCTCTTCCTTTTACATTAAAGCGAAAGCGACACCGATGGTAAATTGATGATAGAAGTAAGCCTGTATCGATAGCGTACCGTGTTAAAGGTTCCACTAATGCTGAAAACATATCTGGCAAGCTTGAAATGCAATACTAAAAAGCAAAAACGAAGGCTGGTGCCACCAGTCCCCACAACCGACTGGTTTAACCAGTAAAATGCCTTCGTGGACACCAATTTTGTGCGGCGGGGATATATGACGTTAAGCTGCACCCTTACTCATCTAAAGAGTGTGGTAGCTCGTCCATATTTGATGAGAACGTCATGAGATAGACTATTAGTAAGATTCTTAAATCAAATTGTATGAACGACAAATGCGTTTTTTTTTTTTTTTGTCATTGGACAACGTGAAGATAGCCAGAATGAGCAAGATAACCAATTTTTGCTGAGAACAATATTTGGATATATATTTAGACAAGAAAACCCAGACGCTTCCCTTTTCTTATTATACACATAACTTCCTCTTAAAACCGTAACACCTCGGAACTTTATGCAGGGTGGCGAACAGCGGACAGCGATTCATGGTTTTAACACAGTGTCATTGTCTCCAGTACGTCCTCGTTCGGAAGCACAGCACCAGCGGGCTGTTTTCTCATCCCACAAGACTGGTCTTGCCGTGAAGCCGTTAGCCCCTTTCTTGAACTCGCTCCGTAAAACGCGCACGCGGAACAAATGCCACCGCCTTAGTGCAAACGCCACGTTCAGATCACTGCACAGCGACTCACTGCCCCTGCGACTTGTGCTGCAGGTGTTCCTCCGAAGCAAAGCTGTCCGGCACCCTGGACTTAATCGAGATGTAAACGTTAGATTATTTCCCACTGCGATTCATTAATTGTCACAAAAATAATTTAAAAACATGTGGCTTCATAATTATTTGTTTTTCTTACGCAAGACGAAAATACTCGTAAGTTAAAACTAATAAACGCGCCTCATGTTACGGCTATTAAGCCGTGGACGTCTAATGGCGACGCCTCTTCGCTTTAATGCGCTTGAAAAGACCACGAGTATAAAACCGAGAAACCTGCGACCAATGCGGTGATGCAAACTATAACTGCGCGCAGCCGGAGCTCGACCATTTCATCAGGTCCTGTCTTTCACCGCCCGGTCAGCTAGGTTCACGGCGAGTTCACCTTGAAAGCTATTGCGACGTAAATCTCTGCTTTCTCTCCCCTGGTCCAACAAAGCGCCAGAGTCCAAACAAAAGGCCAGCGCGGGACCACATGACAAAGCAAGCGCCGAGACACCGCCTTTTGTCGTTTCTTCCTTCGTTACGCCGCACGCGAGTTCTGCCACACTGTGAGGCCAAGGGGTACATGGCTTACGATAGGCCTTATTCGCCGCGACAAAAAGCTGCCGTTGTCGAAAGCTTTCGCCTCCCGCATAGACAGCACTAGCAGTGCGCGGTGACCAAGTCGCTGCAGCATTATGACTGTGGACGTAGCGTGCAACTCTGCGCTAGCTCTGGGCTACGCATGGTAGCCGCGTGCCCGACATCGCCTTCATTTTTTCCAATGGTCCTCACCTCAATTGCTTATTGTCCCCACAAGCGTTGCGTATTGAGGTGCTCTAGATTGAGGACCGGATTGATTCGGCTTTTAAACGGATCTGTGTGCTCAGTCCGGATCGCTGTAGATTTGTGTGGGCTCTACACTGGCTCTAAACCGGGGGTCCTGGATTTCCTGGATTGCAGACCGGCTGGTCGTCTTATATGTGCGTAGAGTGCACGCACGCTCAGTAATGAGCCAATGTGCGTTGTTTCATCACATATATAAAATTCAAGACAGATGTCTCAAATTTCTACGTCTGAGCATCCACCTGCGCTCACATAACGGTGTGGCAATGCACAAAACGGTTGCAAACTACAGACGCCCTTGCGAGAATCCTGACAATCTGTTGCTCTGGTAGTTTTGTCTTCGTCGTCCCGTTGGCGGTTTGGAGACAATTTATTTTCTTTGCGACAACTTCTAAGGTCTACGCTCCACGATTTTGGTGATTTTCGTTTCTGTCTTCCACATATGGGAATGTTAAAAATAAATAAAAAATAAGACGACAACCTCCACATATTAAGGATGACCCACAACGATCACTGAGAGAACTATATGTAGATAGGCTAATATGACCCAGTCGGCAGCATACACAGACAGAATCAGAAAACATACAGCCTAGACATCCTTGTTTCTTTTCTTCATTTCTCTCCGAACCTACGTCCAGCTCTACCTGGCCATCTCAGCCTCTGTTCAAAGTTATCTCTGCGCAGTAGTCCACAAGGTGTTCTCGTTATCGTTCTGTACTTCACCTCTTATTGTGATATTCGACGCAGACTGATCCTTGCTACAGGGCTGTTGTTGTGCAAATGGTTCGTGCCTTGAGTTATAGCGGCTGTTTCTTCTTGTTCGCTGCCATGCAGAGCGCTTTCCTCAGCAGCAGTCTCATTTGCACGTTATTCAGTGTATGAGAAGCATGGTACGACGCGCCTTTGCGACTGAATCATTGGCCATTGGCACACATGGTCCCACCATTATACAGCGGGTGGTAACTGCGCGATCCTTTGTCTCCCGATTGCAACTGCCCACAACTTATTCTGGTCGCCTTTTACTGCGCTTTCTTTTTTCGTTTCTTCGCATGCTTACCAACTCAGCTGCTGTGGAGCACTGCGGTTTCGCGGACAGACGTCCGACGCAAGCTTTTCCGAAACCTCAGCGGCCCAGTAATTAATGGATGGAACCGATGGAATATTTAGGGGAATCCGACAAGATCGAATAGATTTGTAATAAGGGAGTAGTTAATCATTGTCACCCACCCAAGCGCAGCCATATTGTTACAAAAGAAAGCTATACAGCTTTCTCAGAAACCTTCTAGTTAAAGAAAAATTCGTCCTTATCCGGGGATCGAACCCGGGATTACCGCCTTTCCGGCGCAGTCGCTCTACCAGCTGAGCTAATCAGTACGGTCAGCAGAACAGATGATAGGGCGAGAGCTAATTGATCAATAACTCAAATTAGGAGCGGTGTTGATCGAATATCTAGGGGAAAGCTTTCCTTTGTAGCCGTATGGTAGCGCTTGGGTGGATGACAATCAGTAATTACTCCCTTATTTGATAGATGGACGATGGAGGATACGAGCGTCCCCTTGAAGCGGACTGATGACAGTTACCATGAAACTCAGAACATAGCTGGACGATAGCTGCGTCACCTTGCGGAAAATACAATACTTCTGAGAACGGGTAAGAGCGCAGTTAACAGCGCTGAGCTTCGCTGCTTCACTTGTGCAATTGGTTACAGCGCTCTGCGGCATTTGAATTGATATTAATGCAGTTGGAAATGTAATTTCACTTTTACTCTTTAAATCATTGTTTAAGTACTTACGCAACCGAATTCCTTTGTTAACTACCTCATTGAGGGTGTTCCTTCTTTGTTCCCTTTTCGAGGTGCCCTTGAGTGAGAATAACCCTGTAAACCTGTGAAAAAAAAAAAAAAAAAAAGGAAAGTGTCGTGTTTGTCTTTTCGATAGTCACAGCCAAGCAAACAAAATTGCTTGTGCCTCGCCTGTTGCCATAGCAACTGTGAGGCCAGTCATTGCACCACAATTGAAGCTGCGAGCGGGAAGACGGCATGCACACCAGATACCCCTGTGTCAGAGGCACTCCCTCTCCCCTATCACCTCTGGCGCGCCATTCGTTGATACGGAATAACTAACGAATCTTCATGTGGCGCCAGATTTCTTCTCTTCCGTTTCAAACTTGTGATACAACCTTTGTTCTTACATTATTCAAAGTGGTGTCATACCATTTCACTTCCCGTTGAGCATACATATGCTAATCAAGTTAAAATTCATTTGCGATAAGGGTTTGAAGCTGCGAAATATTTACCTCTAGCTGTATACCGTGAAATAAAGACATTTAACTTTTTTTTCCCCCAAATTCCGTGCCAATCTCTCAATACCAAACCACAAAACCATGCCATACAAGGCTTTCACACGTCTTAATCGATTTAAACGAAGTTCAACCCTGTCTAATCTTTTTCGCCAATTAATCACTGCCAAACAAATAATTTCCAGTTTCCCTCCGTGGTTTGTTACCTTTTTGGTTGCATTAATTGTGAGCTTCTGTAGCGCAAAAAATCGAAGTTTAAAACGCTTTCAGGCGAGACGGCAGGCTGGTGCACAGTGCCGTTGGTGGTTTCAAAATACGCAGCCTACGCTCAAACCCAGGTGTGTAGATCATAGACACGTCGATGTAGCACCAACTAAAACATTTTAGCTCTTTCCGTTGCCTTTTGAGCATGTGTCGTGTGCTTTTTTATGGGTGCGTGACGGACGGAGCAATGGCTCCATTTCTGCTGGATTCATGTTCGGCCAATCCCGCTCGTCGGTATGTGCCATTATCTAAGGGCACAGCAACAACTTTGCAACCACCTCACATAGGTTAAAGAAAGGCATGTTAAACATATACTCCCGAGTAAACAATATTAGCACTAGTGATGCTTCCCCGGAGCACAACAAAGCTCGGCGCTGCGGTCACGAATAGGCCGAAATCAAAATTGTCAGCCGTGTTCACAAAACACAAAGCCGCTCCAGATGCAAGGTGCAATTTTCAGTGCTGCCGTGATATCAATGTGGTAAAATATTTTACTAGACACGTTACATGTACACGTTATCGTTGTCCTCACGTCGAATGGCACATACATACACTTCAGGGAAAAGAACCAGGAGGCTAGTAAACTAGTAAGCTGTAAATTTTCAGGGTCGAAATTAGAGATGAAAAAGAAAAACGAAAATTAAAAGGAGGAAAGGAGACCGTTGATATGGTGTGCAGCAAAGCAACACCTGGCTATTACAGTGTAATGTCGAAACTGACGCAGCGTGGAGACCCATATCGACATGGGGAAAAGAATGTGATTCCGTTTCCTTCCTTTTTCCGCCGTCGTGCTCGGGCCGCTTCCATTGAAGCACCTTGAATTGGTTCGGGTCACACATTTCGGACGCCTTTAAATGCGTATTTCAGTCCAATCTCTTCCGTCCCCCTTGCCCAATACAGAGGACAGAAAACGCAGCAGTAATAGTATATGCAGCCTGCTGAGCCCATTCGAACTGAGCACTAACTGCATGTAGATCTGACAGAAAAAAAAAATAAATAAAAAGGAACACAGAATTTTGATAAGTTCAAATATCTTAATTCGGAATTCCGGCTTATTCGAACGAAGACTTAGGTCCAGCCAGCATATTTATTGAATCCCAGTTGGGCTCTCCGGATTAGAACTACGTAAAACTGGAACAAATTTTCTGTTCTCGAGTTCAAGTGATCGACATTAAGCTACGCCTCACAGAACAAAACCGATGATGCGTGAATAAAGAAGGATGAAAAGGAATTGGCTGTCAGTCTACAGTCCTTACCCTTTTAATAAAATAACGAACTTCAAGCTCCACGCGCTTCCCAAAGCTATTTCATGGGGCCACAAGTCCGACAGGAGTCCACATATTTATAGGAAAGCTGCTTTCCTTTAGCTCCGTAGCACGGCACGCAACAAAGGCCTTCGGCTCCAACCGCGTATACGCACCCGTCGACCAACACAGGCGGTTTCGCGAATAACGGCGCAACAAAAGAGCCCACTAAAGAGGTCAGCCCCGACAAACAGACTGTCTGCGCCGGGTGAGCGCCAGCGCGAGATGCGATCGCGCTGCCGTTTCCTTGGGGCGCCAAATCCGAGACACTGCTCTACTCCTTCGGGGAGAAAACCGCGCCCGTTACTGAGCAGCCTCCCTCAGCGTCGTGCCTGGAGCAGCTAGACGGCACCATACGAGCGAAGTGATCATATTGCGATGGCAGTTGTGCCAATTGCCCTTAAACCAATCGCCCTGCAGAGGCGAATCCGTGTGAAATGAATTATGTGATGAGATCATTCCCGTTGAAATGTATCGTAATGCGATTCACCACGGATATAATCAAGCAGATGTTGTACTAACGCAATTTCTGCTCTCCTTTAACTCCTTTAAAATTATGTTTAACTGCATGATAACACGTGGCGTAATCGTGAATATGTTCACAGCGCCGCATGCTTACGTAAATAGCCCAGTGTATGCAATATAGATCTCTTGTAATGTAACATGCCTCCGCCTCTGTCTTTGGCTTAATCTTTGTTTGGTATCCCGGCTCTGATAGGTACAAGCAAATCCCAAAGGGAGGATTTGAAGGGACAGAAGAGATCCCAGGCGAATAACGAAGTTTGTAAACGAAGAATTTGCTAAAAAAAAGTGTGCATGCTAAGTTGAGCTCGCGCAGTGTTGTTTTATATTATGGTGGTAAGTTGAGGACAACGTAGAGAACTATGGAATGGAAAATGGTAGTGTAACGTTAAGAGATAGGAAGCGTGGAGAGTGGGTCAAAGAAATAACTCGAGTTAATATGACATTCTAGTGGAAACCAAAAAGAAGAAATGGGCATGGGCAGGGCAGGTAGTGCGTAGAAAAGGCAATCGATGGTCAAAAAGGTTTACAAATTCGACACCAAGGGAAGGAAAGCGCAGCAGGAGGTGGCAAAAAGTTAGGTCGCCGGATGAAGTTAAGATGTTCGCAGAAGTCAAGTGGATGCAGATAGCAGAGGACCGAGTTAAGTGGAGAAATATGGGAATTGTACAATATGGCAGAGGTCCCAGCCCTGCAGTGGGTACAGTACGGATGATGATGATGATGATGATGATGATGATGATGCGCGTGTTTATTAAGTGTTCTTCATTCGGAGCATGTACGCGTTTCGTAATTTCATGTTTTACTCTACTGCTTTGCAAGTTGTATTTGTTAGCCACCAACCGCACTCTGCTCTTTTCTGTTGCTTTCACCAAAATGGCTTGGTGTTGTTCAAAAACGTGAATGCACGCACGAGACGTAGACTTTGTTGCTCAAGCTGATGCAAGCAAGAAAAAAAAAGAGAGCATTGAACAAGACCAGCACAAGCGCGCTAATAGAAGCTCGAGCCCACAATGCGCGCGCCAGCTGGCGCGAAATCATCCAAAGACAGCCACAAACAACCAGGAGCCCGTGTAAGCGCCAGCTTACTAGAGTGCAGCTCTTACGCACCCGTTCGGCGGTTGGGCCTTTTGGATTGGATTGGATTGGTACTGAGGCCTCCCTTTTTTACCAGGTGGGCCAGAAAGGTCCTAGCCAAGTCAATTCCCTACTGTGACGGAGTCTGTCCCGCCATGGCGCAACGCCACCAACACTATTTATCTAGTATGCCTTATCCAGTTCTCAAGGCGTCGTTTGGTTGCCTCCACAGCCACAGCCCTCTCATCCCGCTGTGTCGTATCACTGTCCACCGCAGCGTCTCCTTGCGGCTGTCCAGACGTGAACCCCAGCACCTGCTGCAAAGTTGACGCGCTAGGCTGACATGGCATGAGCACTTGGCAAGTGAACACATCGCCGCATCGCCGCTGATGCCGTTGCCGATGTAACTGAGTTAGAGTCGCGAGCCACAAAAGAGTCACGAGCCAAGGAGGACTTCTCTGCGGAGCAGAAAGAGCGACGAGCTCTGCGCCGCTCAGCCATGGCTCTTCTTTTCCTTCCACTCGGAAATTCTTTTTGGCTCGCTAAAAAATAAAGTGCTTTATAACTGCGCATACGTACATACAAGCATCTCACAAATTATTTGCCTCGATATATCGCGAAAACACTTAAATAGGTTCGCTCAAATTTTGCATTAGGGAATATTGTAATCAGCCTTAGATTCTTTCTTTTTTTTACTCTTTATTAATTTTGTTTTTCGCGTTTTTGTCCCGTTATCGCCCTCGTTTCGTACTGCTGGTGATATGAGGTGTAGTACTAATATTGTAGCATATAATTTGGTTTTCCAGCACCACCGGCTGCGCTTCTGAGCACCTTTAGATAACGCGTTCGTTTCGTAAGAAACCATGAACCGACCAACCAGCCATCATTCATAAATAGCGATTCCAGATCGCAATGGAAGAACGAAGAATACGCTCCGCCTGCCGACGACAGATTGCGCGTGCCTGGTTTCTTGCCGGTCGTTCGCATTCTAGTCTTTCTTCGCTTTCTTCCTTTCTCTAAGCCTTTATTATGGCGAACATCGGCTCCCGGATACTGGGTCACTAAACTGCCGACGAAAAAAAAAAAGGCATAAACAGACCCGCCTCAGGGTTGGACAGCGAAATCGATGCTAAATACCCGAGACAACGACCAAACGCAGGCGTGTCGGGTTCGCGAGAGCAGCACCGTGCGATGACTGTAGAAATGAAATAAAAAAATGCAGGGCATCGGGGAAGTGGCAGATCGTTAGGCACTCCTTATCTATGGTGGTTGCTGAGATAGCGAGCCTTCTGGAAAGTAGGAAACGGAGATACTGGAGAGATACTTCGCAATGTAACTGCGATAGCTCGTCCAGTGCCTCCGCTCGCATGTTGAAACTGCCCGACCAGGGAACTAGGATAACCTCTCGTTTGTGCTTTTCCAGAGCTCTACAAGCGTTACGCTGTACGGTTTGCTAAGCGTTGTCTACGATGCCCTAAGGTAGCGTGATAAGGATGCATGTATATTGAGACTGGATCATGCCACGAAATGCGATAGGTGAGCGTCCATATCGTATATACTGTACTGTTTCTGTTAAAGTGGGACGCTGTTGTCACTCCGAAAGAAACGATGTCCAAGCTGGCTCCGCAGCCGCTGCTTTCCGACAATGCTCTTTCTGTCTCGACGTCGTTTTGAAGTCCCGATTAGCTTGAGCGAACAACGTTCTGATGAAAACATTGACCTTGCGTCACAATTTGATTGGGATTACAGGGTCTTTTTTGAACTACCGCGGTTAAAGACAAGTGTTTATTCTTAACTCTTATTTTGACGATTTCTTGTTTCGTCACAGACCACACTTATACTTGATTGTTTATTTGCTCTAGTTGTTCCAAAAAAAGAGATGCTGACGCAGTCTTGAAGCGGTCAGTGGTCACTGTTTTCTTTTCCCAAATAGATAATTCCAGATTCGCTGAAGGAGGGTCGAAAAAGCTGACGAGTTAATGCAGAAACAAAACGACAGAGCATAACACGACATGACCCGGCACCACCTGATCCAGCCCGACATTACCTGATCCGACAGGGTGCTACTCTACACAAGGCATGAGCGATACGAAATGACACCCAGAGCCGGTTAGGCTACTGACGGTTGCGTGTAACAAGCAACAATATAAACTTCGCTCGTCAGCTTTCGCTCATTCTCGCATTAAGACACAAAACATCGAACAGCGGTAAACAGAACATAACCCTCCTTTTTTTGTAAATCCATCAATGCTTGCTTCCCCTACCGAATAAAAGTCAGTCATCGTTTGTTTTCTTTATCACCTTGTTAGAGAGAGCGCTGCAGCATCGTTGGTGGAGTAAAAACTGGACACCACTGCATTTTCGATCTGCGATCCACCATTGAAATGGAAGTAGGTAGATAGCCGCAATATGTTTCGTTTGCTTTTTGCCGCACCCGTAAAAGGCAGGTGTAGTGGTTTAAAATATTTATCAAAACTTTATGTTTCATATACCGTAGAATTGGCTGACGCCACATTGGATTCTATGGCCAATTCACTATACAGTTAAAGTACGTCACGTTTATGCAGCGAAGGCCAAAAAGAACAACAAATTCGGTGACGTACTCTAAGAGCAGTGGCTCGTTTTCGATAGTGAAGTGATTTGCCAATCTCTTAGATTTAGTGTCAGTAACCCTTACGTGTAACGATCGGCATGAGGCAAGACACTAATATAAGAGCGCGCGCCGCATCCCTCTTCACGACGAGGAAGGTATATATTGCACTCAAGCGGGGGCGCCGGGTCCGCACGACCCGGTGGATTTACCGCTTATGCGGCATTTTCCGGGAAGAAAGCAAGAAAAATATCAGTAATAAACCGGATCCCTTACCTAATGGTCCGCATATGTCTCTTCCAAAGACAGTCATTACGCGTTCGGGGAAAGGAAGTCGCCATAGAAATATGCCTGCATCGACCCATAGGAAGGTCGTAGGCATTATGGCCTGCAACTATTTCCATCCTTGAAGCTTTTTCGGTAATGGTTACAGCGACTCTGTTTATGCGAACCCAAAGCAGACATGGATCAGCGATGAGAAAGCAACGCAGACATCTCTAAGTAGGACGAACATTGCAAGGGCTGGCACAACTCGTAAAGTATACGTATACGACGCAGGAGAGTAAATGCTCTCGACATGCTTTGTAAACGCTATCTTGTAAGGTCGCATAGTCATAGCTGTACGAAAAGATACAGTGGTTTTCGGTTGGCTAGAGACCGGAGAAGTGGTTTTCGTTTCCCGCTAATTCTCTTCGCACTGGACGCGACAATCCGCGCGAAGAAGGAAGAGAGTGAAAAAGACAATGGAGGAGTTGAAGGCCGGCATTTCTCAAAGTAGCTCGCCAGCCTCACGAATAATAAAATGGCACTGCTTGTTAATAGTCCAAAATGGGGCAGAGGCAAACGAAGGCTATGGAAATAGAGGAAAGTGTATCCACCGGCTGCGATATCACTGTAAGCGAGCGCCAAGGGTAGTATATTTGTGAAAAAGGAGGCGAGAGAGAGAAAGAGAGATATACCTTTTTTTTTTGTCTGAAAATGATTCGACGTAGAGTCCGCGGGCGGGTCCTCTAGTGCAACAGCGGTCACGGCTGCAGCGCATGCCCAAGCAGCTGGAGCAGGTGTTCTTTGGAGAGCGCGCCTCTCACTGTCCCGGTGTGGGATTCTGTATGTGTAGGACTGCTGTGATTCTCTGACAGATCCAAGCTGTGTGATATAGTTCTAGTCTGTACCCGCACCAAGGACATGTATCTCGGTATATGCTTGGGTAGAATTTATTCGGAATAAAATGACTTAGCAATGTATTTGTTTGCAGTTTCTTCCAGCCGACCGACTACTCCATGCTTACGCTAAACTAGCACCCACACACATACGTACGGTGTTCTCGCCTCCTTCTCTTTATTTTATATTCCTTTGCTATAAATGGTACTAATTGGAGATGCGAGTTGAGGAAAAAGGAGCAATAGACAAATAAGGCGGCAGAACAATATGTACTTCAATTCGCGACTACAAAATTAAAAAAAAAAAAAAAAACTTCAACTGGATTTCCATCGCCCCCGGCCGTAAACGTGCCTTCCAAGTTTTCTTCGCACTGGGAGGTGGTTTCCTTTTTTTATTTTTCCTATTTTTCTTTAGTTCTGGCTCCACAGCATGTAACCTCCGTGTGTTTACCACCGCTAAAAAGCTAGGGCAGCCTGTTCGTGCTGCGCTATGGGAACCGTGCAAGCTACCTGCTTACAATAAACAGTGAGACCATTGTCTCATGGCGTTAGGGCTAGCGCCTCGGGCGGGGCGCTCTAAGTCACGACAGGAAAATTACGAGAACCCACACACCAGAATACCAAGAAAGACGAGCTTAATGCGACAGCAGCGCGCACTGCTTGTCGTATACAAAGGCAATGTTTTCAGTCAGCGGTCATCTACTCGACCACGAGCATTCGAGTCCGTGCCTCGGTCGTTTCCGATTCACACTCGGATCTCAAATATGGCAGCCTCTCTCTGGCGTATAGGCTGTCAGAGGTCGCTCTCGGTTGTCAACAATGGTGGCATTGGCCGAGCCGCGTAGCGGTCACGGCGATTCCCAGGCGCGCAATAGGGGAAGCTAAGGTTTTAGTTGCCTCTTGATGCAAGCTCGGTACGCCCGCGTCGCTTTTGTTCCAGGTTTTGACGTGGTTCGCACTGATTCCGTAGGTGTGTCTCGAGCACACTTCCCACTCCATGGACGCTTTTCAAGGCTATCTGGAGAACTCACAAAACACTAGTTAAGAGCAAGAGTAAACGTGGGTGTCGCATTTGCTGCACGCCTGTAGTGTGAACACTGTGGAGACAAGTGTGGGTTTGGTTTCGCGCTTGACCTGGACAATAACTAATGTGAGCGGCGACACATGCGACACATGCATTGCGTTTGGTTGCGGTCCGCAATAGTTGTTCAAAGCAAATGGAACGGGGTAGCTTGCACGACTAATAACAGGTGACGGTAGGTCGTTGCCACGCGTTTTATTTTTGTTGTTTTTTTGTTGTTATTTTAAAGAATCAGACAGCTCACATCAAGAAGGTGGAGTCATTACAGCACTAAAGACACCATTGATGGCAGCAATGCTGAATGCCTGGTTGAGCGAGCAGTGCGGTGCATATGATACAGCGAGGATGCTGTACAGGGGCTTGGGGTACGCGATGTTGACGCGGCCGAGCTAAAGGCCCCGTTCTCCAAAAACTTCGGCGTCGACTTTGTCGGTTCTGTCGGTGCTGGTGCATCGGCATTGTCAGCGTTGTGACAGACGAATCACAAGCCTGCCTCTAGCATGGGGTATAGCTGGCAGGGGCATGATCAGCCACTGATTGGTTGGCGGGTAGTGCAATGCCATGAAGACCATGTGACGTAGCTCAGTTGACACAAGCTCCTCCAACTGAGATGAGAGGAGGAGCCGAGTTCGTAGGGGCCGTTGGATTCTGATACTGGCGTGGTTAAAGCGATGCTCTACATCTACGTCAGGTGGCCTCTCACATAAGCCTGCCTTCTAATGATTATGTACGAAATGATAAAGGCAAAAATCAAGGGGATTAGCGACTAATTGAGTAGCAAAGGACTCTTATACGAACAAGTATCCGCAAGGGTAGCCGCCGAAGGAAGCCATTTCATACACTTGAAAATGGAACCTAAATCTCCCACTCCCCTCTTTTCTTTTTATCACGGCAGCGGGTGCACCGTGGAGTCCCGTGGCGTCTTTGATCAGGAGGGAATAACGATACGCCCCGCATATGAAATAAAGCGTGCGTGGGACATGGCAGCCTGCTAGGATGACCGATATAAAATCTCTCTGGATCACATCACTCGGACGAAGAGGATTTCGGCATTGTAGGATGCAAGGTCGAGCATATGTTCTTGAGTGAACAGTCCTGATTATGTGCCGTGAGTCACCTCTGTGCATGAATCCAGCGGCGCCACAGAGTACGGGCTGAGAAGATAGAGTTTTTTGGCCATGAACTGCATGAGGTGGGAGACGCTGGGCACTGAGGACACTGTGCGTTCGCACGAACCGGTTTACAATGTCTGTTATCGCCCCAAAAGAACTTACGTATTGGTGGAGGATGGGAGTAGCGTGGATGGAAATTGAATCCCGATAGATTGCAGCTCGTGTCTTTATTCGATGTAGCGTAGGTGACGCGCAAATAAAGGCGACGGCGGTCCAGTCTCCATCAGGGTTGGGGTAAAAGTCTTCCATATCCGAGTCGAATCGGTAGAGAAGAATCGAAGTGCAGCTGCGGGCGGTGTCGAGGAGATCGGAGTAGCTGTCGCGGATCCATCACTGGGCGTTAGGATTCCACATTGGCTGGCATAAAGACGATGGGCTGAACAAGCTTCTAGAGTTCCAGGTAAGGACGGTGAGCGAAGTTCACTGTTCGTCTCGGCTAAGTGTCCCGCGGAGCTTCTCCGGATTGTATGGCTGACGGTAGAATGTAATTTAATAACGGGAATGCAATCAATGTATTACATCATTTATACAAAAGAAAATCAATGCTTATTGGCCTGCCGCATTCACCGCTAATGAGATGAAAATTCGCATTCCGGGAACCTTCACTGACGTATTCTTTGTCTCTGCTGACGGTCAACAGGCGCTGGTATCTGCATAGATTCAGCTGCAAGCGGGGTGAGAAACAAGTGAGCCGCGTTTGGCAATAGATCGAATTTCTAAAAAACAAAAAGGTAAGGCTTCACTGTAGAAATATACTTTTGGGCAAACATATTCCGCAGTGAAGATATGCTTGCGAATTAGCGTTAAAAATAACACCTTCTTGAATTACAAAGTGAACTAGTTTTGCTACAACTTCCCCCCCCCCCCCCCCCCCCCATAGTAAGCTGCTGAGCAGTAAATATACATTCCCCCATATACATTCATATACATTCCTCACAATGCACTTGAATGTATAATAAAGCGGCACGCATGCTCAGCCAAAGGCAGGAGTATGACACATAACCTCACTGCTGATCAAAAGTTGCATTAAAGTGCTGCGCTCAACTTCGCCCTCAGACGGTAGCGAGTGCCTCCGCTCTTTCCGGCTCTGATATCTCTGGGACGGGCCGCACTCTAGGCAACGGAGTATGCCCATAAAGGTACCACCTCATGGAAAGCAGATACGAAGCATACTATCAGTTCATTGCGAATTCGAAAGGAGTACCCCAAGTCCGTTAATCTCCCAGCTAAATGTTCGTAATAACGATAGAATGCGAACCTCCACATCGGGAACAGTGTTCATCTGAAACATGCTGTAATAAATAAAACGTAAAAAAAGAAAACGTGTAAATACGGAAGATCGCGAAGCTTTGCTCTTCACACGATTAAGGCTTGTCACGGAAGCCGCTGCAGCAAACGATAGCACGCAACGCGTCCCGCGTGATATATCGTCAGCACGAGCTGGCCGGAGATTTTCATCGTTCACACATTATTTTTCTGGGAGAGGTTTTTCGTTGCCCGGCTACGTCTACGAGCTTAGTCCTAAGGCGGGCTCACGGGAGTGCGATTGTGCGCGCTTCTCAAAATAACCCACGTATACAGAATAATGCACACAGGCCGACCGTCTTGCCGATGCCTGAGGTGATATGCGGACAGTATGAATCCTGCAGCCCTTGGGAAAGCGTAGACAGAAAGTGTCCGAAAACTCCCCGCTCCTGCTGAGTGTGATGTGGCGCAAGAGGTCATTTCGGAAGCCACACACGACGTCCGCTATGTTCCATGCCACGACCCGATAAGCGTATACGGCCCTTCCTTGAACACACAAAACGAGGACGCGACAGAACGGTACACTACGAAAGTGCACGCATCATAAAATGTCAAAAACCAGGCGCAGTGACCGAACCGCACAGAGAGAGAACGGGAGACTTGGGGCGAAGAAATGAACCTGTAGGACGATAGACCAGTTCCGGGCGACTACTGAAGTAAAAAGAGCACGGAGAACAAGCTGAAGTTGCTTTGCATGAATAGATTGCGGCGTTGCAACACACAAAAAAAGGACTATTATTCTCGTAAGCGTAACTTTCATAGACTAGATTAGAATGAAAACGATGTACAAGTGTCGTCCCTGCCCGCCGATTTCGCCAGTAAACTGCGTGGGTCCACATCGAAAATTTTAGATGGATCCCAGATGCCATACTACACCGCTATTTGCTGCTAAATAGCGGCAAGCAGTATTCGGAGCTGTGCTCACGAGTTTGAACCGAGCGCGGAAAATTTTCGGATGAAACTTTTAAATGCAACCATAAATCGGGTTTTTGCTGCCGGGCGAACGTTAATACGCCCAGAATTAACGGATAGAATAATGAAGGACAATATAAGCGGACTGAGTTCATCCTCTCTGCCCCAACTGGGATTCTCCGAAGCCCAGCCTCCTACATATGCAATGCTTGGAAAACTGTGTAGGGCCTTTAAGACACCTGCGAGGACTGTAACGATTTTAAAGCAATGCAGAAACGCTGCCTGACCACAAACGCTGCCTAAAGCCGTTTTATTTATCGTTTTCTGCCGTAATCCCTCTGTTAGCGAAACGGCGAGAGTAAAGAGTACACGGGGAGTGTCACAACGCGCAATTCGCTCCAGGGTCGTCAGGTCCTTCTCGGCCATACCGAAAAGAAAGGGAGCAGTAAGGAATCTTCATCACACCAAGACGCTCGAATGCCGCTTGTTGCTAGACATGGAAATTCACTCATAATGATGACTCTTTTTCGCCAAAAATGTGCACCCTCACAACTTCTCCTTCCAGTCGTCACCTCAATACTCGGCATGCAACGCCGCTGTAAGTTTCGCAGAGCCATCACATGGAGGTGACGAAGAAAAGACGCACATTACCGTCAAGCGACTTTCATAAAGATGCAATGACCAGAGCAGCTTTGTCATGCCTACAGAAACCATATTAACTCTGAGCACGTCCGCCGCCCCTCATCCACGTTTCCCACGAAGCAACAATTTCAAAAACCCGGGCACCATCCGTCTGGCAACAACGTTTTTATCCCAACTCTCATGGAAGCATAGTGCCGGTTTATGAATGGACGCACTCTTAGATGGTAATCACCTCGGTATTCAAGCGGGTCATTTCGACAAATGATTCGTCCTATAATGAGCATACGCATCATCATCGTCATCTGGAAGCCGAGAAGTTGCGCCTCTGTCATAAACGCTTTCCTTTTACTCCCAAGCACCGTAACGCATGGAAGTTTGTAAAGCGCTCTTCTTTTTGTACTCGAAAATCCCTGAGCGCTCTCTTGAAGCAGAACCTGCAAATAAAAGCAAACGGAACAGTGTCATATGAAACCAGGTTGACGACGCTGACGGAAAATATGTGGTAAGAGATCGTACAAGCAGGAAAAAAAAATATTTATTTGCGTGCTGTTTTGCTGAAGGATATAGCAGTGTGGGTGCTTGACAGAAACGCATATGCATAGACAAAACTATGTTAGTCATTTAAGGTGCTCTTCAAACGACGTTAAATTGTTCTGTGTAACTGCGTCCTCAAGGATGCTATTCCCATCATCTAAAGTTTGTGGGAATTATGGATACTTAAAACTTTTTTTTTCAAGCGAGCAGGGCTATTGCTATGTCATGTCTTTGTGTTGTCCTACTACCAATAAAGTAATAACACCGAATGCGTACCTGTAATTTCCTGTCACTAACTTCTAATGGCGCATCTTCCTAGCACAAAACAAGGACGAAGGGTACTTCGCCAAGTTGCACTTAAACCTATCGACCTCCCTATACCTGCCCCTCCTTCCTGGCTCTCAGATTCCGCTCCGTGTTCCAATCATGTCATTGATTTGACGATCACCTACACAGATGCATGAAACGTCGGAGCAGCTGCTTACTCAATTGAGAGCGGCAGCGAAGTAGTGACGCATACCATCGGTCCTTACACGAATTCTTCTCCTACAGCGACTCTAGAAACTCTACTAATAGTGGCCAGTATAAAATACTTCTCACTACCACCCCGGCCCCACACATTCTCAACGCTTAGTACTGCACTTTATTGAAGCTTTTTTTCTTCACTTCCTCAAATGTTGGTTTATAAATTTTGGGGAGCTCCTCGCCCCTCTTAGCATTTTACAAAACACGCGTGCTCTTTTACCTCCGTCCTGGTGTGCACGGAGGCAGCACACGTGCGTATGCACAAACTTAATCACGTGGCGTGGCATCATATAGTTGATGCGGCAGTGAGTCTTGATAAGAGCGGCGAAATTGTCGGCATGCGGCACGAGCCATTCCACGGACGGTGATTAGCCTTACCAGAATGAATATTGAAGCGGTACCTCCTGAGATGGGTTAGGCGTTTTGCGTGAGTTGTACCACGCAGAAGGCAATGTCTCTTGTACCACTTGGAGCCCTATTGCCGTGTCGCATCGCCTTAATCGCGCCTCAGTGTGTGTGTGTCTCGCTGATTCGAAGCCAGACTCTCGTTCTTTTGTAATCTTAGCACGAATGAAGTCACTACGTGTGACGTCATCACTGGCTTGAACAATCAGAGTATTTTGTTTTCACGACCCCGGTGTTTTTCGACGAACGTGCGCTCTGACGTTGCCGCGCTACAAGCCAAAAAGAAAAAAAAAAAGAGACAAGTAAAGTTACGAGCATTAACCATGAAAGGAAGGGTTTAATACATTGTAGGGACATTGTGGAAAAAAATTTGACCAGCATCGATATAATGGATGTTCTAATCACAGAAACACCACTTTCAACGAATATTCACCTTTTACCAGCTAGAAGAGGCCGAGAATCCATCTATGTGTTTCGCCATCTCTTGTCGATTGATTGACTGATTGATTGATTGATTGATTGATTGATTGATTGATTGATTGATTGATTGATTGATTGATTGATTGATTGATTGATTGATTGATTGATTGATTGATTGATCTTTACTCATATAAAATCTTCGGGAGTGAGGTCGTCCCCAGTAGCTAGTGCTAGCGGCCAGGGTCGCCGCTGAGTAAAATGGCTTCCCACTATTTCTGAAAGGTTTGCAATAGAGTCAACGTAGGATTCAATTAGCGGACCCACAGCATATGATATAGGTTAGCTATCTCTCCACAGTACGGGCACTGCGGAGAATATAGGTAGTTGTGAGGTATACCGCTGGTGTAGCCTAACTGCTTTTTTGGTATGCGCTTGGTTGAAAAGCTCCTACGTGTGTTCTTTTTCTACTAGTTAAGGGGTTTGTGTGGCGTTGGGTACGCATGCCCGGCTGTTCTATGTAGCACGAAATAATCGGTATACAATGTTGGAGCTACCAAGTCTTTGTACCCTGCATAGAACCGGGCGGATACATCCGGTATAGGACAGCTCACCTTAACTACACGCCACACGGTCTGCAAAATATCGAGATTTCCTTTAGAAAATGTGATAAAGATACATAAACATTTGGTATGCAAGAATTTCATTGCGTCTGGAGCCAAAGTGATTGGGAGCAATTAAGTCGAAGTCTAAGGGAAACAGACCATATATCTAAAAAGCGGCTTATTGCGACAGCTGAAATCCTTGCCAAATTCACGTCGTTGAATTTTCAAGCTGCCCTTTTGTACGACGTACATACAAACGTCAGTGCTACATCCGGACGCCATACGTTAGAAGCGCTTTGTTCAAGGTTAACGGTTTAGCAGGAAAGCGATTAAAAACAAGAGGAAAACGCAGACAGAGAAGCATTTATGATGGAGTGGCTGACAACGGATTAACTCCGTCTAGGGAGCTTAAAATAACCCAGAGATATTCTCATGCCATGCTCAGGCTAATATAGAAGTCTCGAATGGGGGTGTAATAGGATTACGAGTGACAAAGATGGAATGCATCACGATCGAGAGCGGAGACACGCCCCGGGCGTGAAATCAGTATTCTTGTATAACTACGGGTGCGCGTCACTCATATGATTGAAAAAAAAAAAAAAAGAATGCTAAGAAAGAAACATATATGCAGTCCATTATTTCGCGATCAGTTTAAGTAATACTCCTGCAGTATGGCCTTAAATTTTTTTTCGCCGCTCGTGATTGCAGCATTGCATGACCCTCACGAAATGTAATAAAAGATAACCAACTAGAAATGATGTACCTCTTCTACCTTTCATTGAGCCAGTCAAAGCGTGGTTAGCAGCTTGAAACGAGTCGCCCGTTTGTCGCTTACCATGAGCTGCATCCACGAACTGAAAAAGAAGAAAAAAAGAATGATACAAGACATAGGGATGAAATGAGTAAGTAAAACAAATTAACGCCGTAAAAAGACAACAAAAGAATCTGAGAGGATTCACTGATTTTCAGCATAATAAGTGGGTCTGGAACAGTCAGTGTCGGCAACAAAAAGAGCACTCGGTAGAATCGGCACACAACTTCACAAACTAAATCCTTTACCTTTCACCGTTTGATTACTTCATTTATCTGCTGGGAAGAAATGAACCGCCATGTTCGCAACAAGTAATCGAACGTGCACATTTCATGAACGGTGCGATAGTATTCTTCTTCTTCTTCTTCTTCTTCTTCTTCTTCTTCTTCTTCTTCTTACTATTATTATTATTATTATTATTATTATTATTATTATTATTATTATTATTATTATTATTATTATTATTATTATTATTATTATTATTATTATTATTATTATTATTATTATTATTATTATTATTATTATTATTCTCGTTCTTCTTCTTCTTCATTGACGCGGCATAGCTACCGACCGGGTTTATCCGACGGATTGAAGAAGTGTCCCATCTGCGGTCGCTCTAAAAGTTAAACATGGCTACCGGCCGGGTTCACGCGACGGGCTGAAACCTGGAATAGTATTGCTTCCGAATAAAAAAAAAAATCAACAACCCGGAGCTATTCCAAGTGCATCGAAAAGTAGCGGAAAGAAAATGAAACAATAAATAAATTTCAACGACCCGGAGCTATTCTAAGTACATAGAAACTCCAAAGATGTAATCTTCTATTGACTGCTTTGATGCAGGAGAGACAGTTTAGAGGGCAGCCACGTGATGCACTGTGGCATCTATTGCGGCTGTTAGTACCAGCCACGAGACAGGCTTCCTCGGCGGTGGAGCGTCTTACTGGGACAGCGTTCGGTACTTCATAAGTGTGCGTGCTAGCATCATATGCCTTCTCCCACATCATCACCCATCATGATCTTCCTTCTTCTCTCCTTCCCCAGTGCAGAGTAGCAGGCCAGATTTGAATTATTCCGGCCAACCTCTCTGCATTTCATTTCATAAATCCATCTATCTATCAACGTTCACCGTACTCCACATCATGCTGTAACTCGCCATTATGTAGCCGCATTATTACCTACATTATTATCTTCGAGCTGTTAGAATATTGCGAAACCTACAGCCAACAAGACCTTGCATTACATTCATCCAGCTACCTAATAAACATACAAAGAAGCTGCAGCAAAAGCCAGGAATAATCTATCGCATGGAATTTGCACATCTCCCTTTCGCGCTGCTTTGTGGACAGTGCTTGGGAGCTTTTCAGATCTCCACCACTGTTTGTCTGAAGGCACTTCCTCGGTAATTAAACCACGGACCATCCTACCCGCGTGCGCGACAGTACGTGCCTCGCGATCGAAACGATTCCGTAAGCCATTCCTTCGATCTCTGGAACTACTGTGTCCCCTTTAAAGAAACGGCCTGAATTAAAAACGAACACATCTTTAGTGCCACCGCCTAGAGTTCCCAGCTCCGCTGCTGATACGCAGAATGCTACGATAGGGAAAGTGAAACCAACTCGCATAACTTGCAGAACCTCCGCACGTATTTTGTGCCATTCTAAGCATAGAAACAAAAGCTTCGTTCTGCGATGTTTTTGTTCCGGAATGGCGGTTCGCCACACAGATTAGACTTCGTGTTGGCCTAGATTGCAGCCTGCGAACGGGCAGCCTGCACGTGGCAGCGCCTCACGAAATGAATGCAGCTTGTCGACTAGGCCGAAACCATGCGGCAGTTGCGTACATTCTTTTGGGGAGGGTGCGGTTAATGCTGGATCACGGGATGGAACGCGACCTACCCTCTATTGGAGTGGGTTTACGGGAGAAAGATATATAGCAGTATCATTTAAATTACACTCAGTCACTTCCCCCCGGCGGTGGACAGCATGTTCGTTGGATGCTAGAGACGCTCAGCTAGTTAATTTTTTTTTTTTTTCATATGGCGCTGTTTGCTTCCAGAAGACAAATACTCTTCTCCTTTCTAACAGCTACTGCTAACATATTCCAGGCCTAACCTAGCCTTAAAGCTTCTGGGTGTTGTGCTCGTTTTCTCATATTATTCTTATTGTACATTTTGCCCTGAACTTAAAGCAGTACAAGCTTTAACCCAGATCCATGCTGTGCGTGTTTTGGACGAGCCTTTTACTCCAAGTGTAGAGGGTTGAGAATCTATATTTCGAGACGACTTTCATCGGGGATTATATTCAAACAGGATGGTTACATCTTGGTTACAGCTAAATGTACATGTGAGCTCGCATAAATAAGGAAGGCATATATGCTAGCCGTTTTTCGCGAAACCATTCGTTACACAAGGAGCGCGTTTTACTCCCTCTGTAGCAACGCGAACTAAACCGGCAAAGCCTCAGCAGCTGTTGGTATTGAACACGTACAGCGCACTGCCTGAAGGGTGTTGGTCAAGCGGCAACTGTCCACCGAGGCGGTAGCCCATTGACTGTTCTGTGGTCATTCCTTATCTCTGTGGGCAATCGGAGTAATGGTAGTACATTCTAACTCACGCGGGAAACCATGTAGGTCGTCGTGGGTGCTTTTTCTTTCGTGTCAATGTCCTCTCTACTTGCGCGTGTACTTTCTGAAATTCTCCTTACTCGCCTGATTTGCTCCTTCGCCTTTTTTCTTGAGAACATAAAGTTGCTGCCGGAAAGTTGCGAAGAATTTTTTCGGACAGGGTGGCCTTAGCTGTCAGTTTAAGGTACAATGCTCTATTCAACACCACGATCTCGCCTAGACACATATGCTTTACATTCTTCTCTCCAAATCCCGGAGCTAATTAGTACAGGCCATCTCTTGATTCTTGACTATGCACTATGCTAAAGAGCAGTGTGCGTTCGTGCCCTGTGTATCGACCAAGAGTTTCATTCGCAGGACACCAGTCGGACAAAGCCGAGTGGCAGTTCTTGCTAAATGCGGAAGCAAAAGCTACGTCACCTACCCACAAGTCTTGGCGAGGAGAAATCAGCGACTACAATCGAAGCAGAGTGGAGAGCAAATTAAGCACGCCAGTGCGGTGCCCACAATCGGTACGCGACACCGCTGCGGGGCCCGCGAAAAACGTGCTTCGCATAGCGAAACCAGATTATCTGCTAGCGGCGAAACCCAGAAGTCAGATAACGATAAAAAAGACAAAAAGAAAAAATTAAGGGAAGTCGGAAACTTCCCATTTTCAGCGCCTCGACCAGGCGTTTCCAGCGACACCTAATCTCGGTCGTGGGCAAAGCATGCGCGCAAAGCTGGACCTTCGGGGCCTCGCGGAACAAAGCAGCGACAGAGAGTGCGAGGTCGTTTGCTGATGCCGATTCCCCGTGAACTGCGTCTACGCGTCTGCTCGTTCGCGTACGTGGCTCATGGCGGACGCTGCATTTTGCGAAGTGTGGCCCTGTGGCCCTGCACGGCACTGAAGCTATGGGTGCCGAATTAAATCGATCGCCAATATCGTCTCCTGTTCCTTTTAGTCTTGTGTTTTCGCGCTGCTTTAAGATGAATAATTTCAACTCGTATAGGGCTAGAAATTTACCGTTTATGTGATGACCGAATTGAGGCGGCTACATAATAACGCACTTGGTGTTAGTGGGAATAGAATCACCGGTACGAATAAGCCGTAAGTTTAAATTAAGCGGGTTTGAAGGAAACAGACAGCGATTTGCTGAAGCGCGTTTGCACTGATGACACACCGCAGAGTCTGCGGTGTCTCTGAGATGTATTTTTTTTTTTCTGCGATGTATTTTGATGTATGTATATTGAGGTTCTTGAAAGCCTGGCAAAAATATACAAAAAAATATCCACAAACTGTAAAGGCCTAGAACCATAAACATATCATACGGTATATCCTGATAACTTTCACCCAGGGAGCTATCGAATCCCATGCGGAGATATGGGGATAACTTTTTCTTTCTTTTTTCAACAGTAGTAACCTCATATATTTATGCACTGCCGTTAAGCGTTGAAAAATCTGCCCTCTCAGAATGTGGGTACCTAAATACGAGGTTTGAAGAGAAAACACAGAACAACCGAGTGAAATAAAGTGACAGCTGCCAATTGAGCTCTAATATTTAGTCCGTTCACTTCATGTGTACAATTGCCACCACAGTGCACGGATTATATCGTTAATATCTGCTCGGTTACATCTTCAATATGTTCTGTAACTTTCATCGAAATATTAGTACAATGTTCAATGCGAAGCGGAACCTTTAAATTGATTATTTGCCTCGTAGCTTGTGTATTTAGTTGACCAAATTCTACGGAGCACAACGCAGCCTTTTGTCTTGAATAAGCGCTGACTTCACTGAACTCATTTTTACACCCTACTTTGGGATCATCGCTCACGTATTGATAGCGGTAACACCAGTTCAGGCCATGTTGCCTAAAAGCAGTAACTGCTGTGACGCTGCGCCAAAGTGAAATAACCTGTTTCAACATCATCGGAGCTCCCTTCTTGTTAGCACGGCGCCGGCTTTGACAAGAGTACCTGAAGGCAATCATTGTACTAAAGTTGAGCCAAATTAAAATGCAACGCGAATTCACTTCCGCTATGTACATTGCGAAGATAAAATACTGGCTCCAAAATGCAGCATTTAGTTCCTGGAAAAAAGGGCACGGGAAATAATAAGTGCAAAACAGTTTTTTTTCGTGGCAATCTTCTTTACGCAGCTTGTTCATCTTTTTCTGAATCAAACACACGGTGTAACCCACCGATCACCATTTGTAATCAGACTTCCTTCTTCTTCTATATACTTGCTTCTATATGCATGTGTCATATTAGGCAAACAAAAACCGCACGCATATGTAATAGTTCTACCCACGTACCACCACGGCCAAAACGGCAGCGCCAGGACGCTTGTGGTCGATCACACTATCGCGTGCGTCTCACCGCTTCAAGGGCCACGTGCTGCTTCGAGCAGGCACGTACTCGGCCACTGAAACCGATCTCTTCCGCCCGTGCACACAGGCTCCTCTGATTGCGCTCAGATTAGCAAAAGAAATATTGGAGAACGTGTTTGCTTGCGGCACGCATTTGTGAACCATCGAGTGCGTCGGCATTCGGTTCCCCCTTTCGGTGCCGGAGCTTCGGTATGGCCAAAGTTCTTGAATCACAGTTTCCTCGAGATGGTGCTAGAACCTTTCACAGCTGATAACTACCTCACCCTTCTGGACGTCTAAGATAAGCCTGGGGTGCGAAGTGCGTGACCAAAAACCTTTCAGAAAGAGTTTTGCTCGCCCATACACACCTAAGGCTTCCTAGACCAAAGCGATTGGATCCGCCTTCGTAACAGGTTTCGGCGGTGACTTTCAACAAAAACACTTACTCGATCAGGTAGTGCACTACTCTTCAGTGCGAGCTAATGGCGTCTGTCATTTTCGGATGAAGTATTTTAACTTCCGTGAAGAGACTAATATTTTTAACATTGAGGTAGTTAGCATTCAGCTTCTTTCCCGCTCGCACTGAATTCCACTAGCTAAGCTGTCACCAATTCTCGTTGGAGCCGCTTGCTCCATGTTTGGCGTCCAATGCACTTTTGCGACGTCATCCTGGAAAGGCTACTTACGCAAAATCTTACGCATCTAATTGCGTAGCCCAGGGCTTGGCTGCTGTCAACGACAAGGCTAACTAACAATTAGGCTGGGTGTATAAAAATGTGCTTACTCTCTCTCTCTCTCTTTCTGTCTTGGCGCCCAAACTATAGTCCGTTTTTCTCTTCCACCTCTCCCGGGACCATTCGGAGGAGCGAGAAGGTTTTCTATAAAAATTTTCCTCGATTTGACTCTCCTCCAAATTGCTCCGTATGAAAGGCAAAAAGCTGTGGGAACGACAGTGCAGTCCAATACTTGAAGGCCCACTGTTTCTTGACGAACCATTGCACACGACACTCATTTCTTTTAGTTCTAGTAAAATGGACTGTGAGAAGTGCGTCATGGTAAAGTAAAACATGCTTCAACCTTTTTTTTTTCTTTTTTTTTTACCATTCTGTTCTCCAAGCCAACACTTCGCAACGATAAATGAGTTTGAAGAAGCTTAACTAAAGCATTTGCTATGATTGTCGCGTCTTGTCGAGACGGGGATGCAAGAAGAGCCGCGAAGTTCGTCGGGAGATTAGTGTGGTTGTCTCCTAAGTGTTCACGTATTCCTTCTTCAGACGCGAGACCTCACCTGCGGTATAGGTTGATGCTGACTAAGCCACCTAAAGCTGCAACCATATGACGAAAGAGTGCGCTAACTTCCTCCGGCGAATCAGTGTACCCGGAAATGATCAGAGCGAAAGCGGACTCAAGCTCAGCCACACGAGAATGTAATCGCCAAATCTAGCCGGACTTGGGAACAAAACGTTATCCTTGTGAGAAAAATAGGAGGGCGGGCATAAACTAAGAAAGCAAGAGTAGGGATTTATGCGTCACTTTTTTAGGCACTGAGATATTATTCTCAGCGACCAACAAATCTCCCATTTATTCAGAGAGAAAAAAGACTCGCCCACGTAGCAACCTAAGCCACCGCTCTTTGTTCCTTTCGCAAGCCGTCCCACATACGATCCAACGCTACGCGTGTCCCTTCATATCATGCCTCTCACGTCACTCCGCCCCACTTTAGCAATCAGCGCCCCGCACCGACACGGGGTGCGCGCACCGTTCGAATGTCTCTGTTACACTTACGGTATCTCCTTGCAGTGCGTAAAAAGCGACAGCCCGCGTGAGGCTGCGACAGAGCAATCTTAAAATAGAGCGACGCGACGACGACTTCCGACATGCCTTTCTTCGCCGACGCCTATGCGGGACGCGGACAGGTGACCGCTAGTGTAGAGCGCGTAGGAAAGGGATCTGTTCTCGCCTCTCCGTTGACAAATGCAATGGCGACGCTGTGGGGTAGACAAGCGGGCCTTTCTCCTGTGTCGTTGAAGAGTTAAATATAGCCTCCGGTGGATGACACGAGGGGGTAGCACTGATTTGACTTCGTATTGTTTTCTTTCTCCTGGCTCATATGCACAGCCTACAGAAATTTAATTAGGTTATATTTCGCGCTCAGCATTATGGAGAGCGAGATGGCTTGATATTCTCAGCTCAGCATCATTAGAAGCGAAATAGCTTGATGTTCCAAGCTCAGCAACGTGAGAACGAAACGGCTTGAAGTTCAAATCTCAGCATCATGGAAAGCGAGATAGCTTCATGTTCCAAGCTCAGAATCATAGAGAGGGGCATAGCTTGTGTTCTATAGGGCTTGGCATCTTACATCTCGGATAGTGAGATGGTGCTTCTCAGCTCAGCATTACGGAGTGTCTAATTACCTTGGAGCTAGAGATGGGCATGAAGCTTTATCGCAAGTGCTTCTTCGTCGCCACTAGTTTCAAATAAAATAAAGCTCCAATAAGGGAGGCATGCAGAACGCAGAGAGAGGAAGAGTCGCTGTAGTTGGAGGTTCTGAACTATTTCCGTCCACCTGTGGTTTTTAAAGCCCACCGACATCGCTCACGAGCATTCTTCGTGTTTTGCCTCCGCCGGAATTCGAGCACCACGGCTGGGATATAATCTCGCAAACTCGCGCTTAGCAGCTTGCCAATAATTTTATGGCTATAGTAAATATTTTGCTGAGTGGGACGATGAGAAAACTATTTCTGCTTCGACCACTGCGTTTTGCTTTAAGGAACTTCCTCGATAACCAGTATTGCAGTGCATTTGTCACGGCCCTGACTGGCTTGTTGATGGTGACAGTGAAATTTTTTTCTGCTTAACGAATATTTCATAAAGTAAAAATAAGGGAGGAAATCGTTACTTTTACGGCGGTACCTGCGTCGCGGCAAATGCTATAAATATACAAAACAAAAACGCTTAGTTTGTGCATAGCCATTGTTTTACCTGCACAAACAACTGACGAACCATTCCATCCTTCGTTGTGCAAAAACGCGCTTTGACAGGAACTAAACGTAGTCCCTTGGATATTGCATGAAATGTGCGGCAGAAGAGTCCACTGCAACCTCACACGTACAAATACTCGCACAAATGCAGGCAAAGGCGTGCACACACGATATCCACGTGCGTACACGTATTTACAAATAAAATGAAATGTTGTATGCGTTTCCAACGTGAATGATAGCAGTTCGATTGAAATGCTATAAAAAGCGTGATTGTATCCATTGAGTTGCAGTCACCAGTATAAACAAAAACCTTTTGCGTTGTCTTTCGCAAGAAAGTGTATGTTCGTGTCTGCTTCAGTACTACCTCTCAAAGGAGACTGTGGGCTCTGGTCAAACTGTCCCGCAGCCTATACACCGACGGCCACCTCCACGGTTTTGATGAAAAAAAAAAAAAGATAAGGCTTAATATCATTATTATCGCTATTGCATGTGCGTTCCAATGCGAAGATGAACCCAACGTCCTATGTCGGCACTGCCTCTAATTTTCTTGTCACTGCGCGCTGATTTATCCAAACCGTTTCCTCCGATAACGAAACCACAGGATGGTTAGGGAGACAGCGGCAATACACACTCATCGTCCATAGGGCCGTACTAGGCAGTTTCCGCGCAGCATAACGTGCACGTTGCACAAAAGAAGAAGAAAATAAACTGGGAAAAACACATCTAGATAAACAAACGCAGGTACCGAGACAAGCATCTCCGAGGCCAAGCAAGGCCGAGCAGAGGCCTCACATTTCCAAGGCTTCGATGAAATTGCTGTGGCTTGCAAAGAAGCTGCTGCTGATGCTGGAAGGCTCTCCAACATTACTACAGTGTGCTCATAAAAATAAAACTGAAATAAAATGTTCATATCTGCAGAAATGTTCGTTACCGTGTGTAAGAAAGGTCTGTCGCTGGCCGATATCATTAAACTAGCTGATCACAATAACTAATTAGACGGCGCTTAGTTACGCGTGCTGCGGCGTAGTTGCCGTCGTTGAGACAGCAAGAATGCCGGCAGCCATTGTAGGCTTCAGTGCTGCGGCGTATAAGAATCATCGAGCACTTTGTTGCACACTCACGCTTGTAAAAAAACAATAACGCAATTCGGTGACACAAAAGCGATACATATACTAGCTTCGAATAAAACAGCTACAATTGAAAGGACTGTAGCTTACTCTGATTTTCTGTGTTTATTTTTTTACGCGGCGCTGTGTTGTTGCGGGCGTGCTGACTTTAGATTCCGTTCTGAAAACAGCGACTGCCTCAGCACGGCGACGCGAATAGGTGGCCAGTTGCATTTTTCAAGCACGTCTTGCCAATCGGCTCGGCTAGTCGGCGCTCTCTTGCAGTGCACGCGCGCATTAAGTGAGCGAGGAAGCAAGCACACGCCCAATTTATGCATGTGACACTGTGCGCGCACTGTCTTTCGCATGTATAAAACAGCAAACGTCGGAGTTTATGCATGCCACCCGCGTCGATACGCCGACTCGGGGAGCGAACAATGACAAAGTTCTGACTCGATAGCACGCAAGACGGAAAAAGTGACGCAACGCCTTCCGCAGATCACACCGAGTGACAGCGTGTGACAGCGCTGGTTTGCATTTCTGCCGGGAGTGTATGATTGCGGAGATTTGCTCGCCTTGAGGGAGAGCACGCCTGTGCGCAAACCTCCGCGCGGTCTATATTAACAGACCACGAAGTTCCTTCCGCCGCCGCCGGCTGAATGACAGGCGTCGCGAATTCGGAGCGCGATTGACTGATGTGCTGCAGGCCCCACACGCCGACTAGCACGTTCTTGGCACGTATGGCAGCGCCAACGAAGTCGGCCAAAACAAAACATTTCGTGGTCCGCGCTTCTTCGGGGCGCCTTCTCTGTGTAGCAGCCAGCATGCCACAGAATTCGAGTGTCGCGTTTGAATTGTCGCTTGACGCCGCTTCGACTTGCATTGCGATTGTGGGATGATTCGTCCAGGTTTCCTGACTGCAAACTGTACCACAGCACGGCGGGACAAAGCATTTGTGCGACATCACTGTTTTGTACGTAAACGAAGTCCCTTTGTTTAGTGATATTTGTATGGCAGAATATGGTGCTGTGGCGTAGCTATATAAAAATATACTGGCTTCATTTGGTTTTGCTTGGATTGTTCTATGTTTTTTTTTTTTTTTTTTCTACGTTTCAAAGCGACTCAGACTACGAGGGGAGCCGTATGGAGGGTTCAGAAGCACGGCCGCTGCGTCCGAAAAGTTATGTCTGACCGCGCCACTATGAATATCAGGTTGATTAGAGGGATCGAATCTGGGCGACAATGGCCACGCCTATACGAGGGCTCTATGCAAAAGTGCCTGCATTCTACGCGATGTCAGTGACCGGTAAGAAACATCAGGCGGTGTGGTCGAAATGAAGCCTCAGCTCGTTATACTTCTGTCAACAGTGTTATCTTTCTGTCAACAGTGGTTGTCTATCTGTCGACCATTTATCCAATGAATTCTTGAATCAATCAGGGTTAATAAATGAACAAACTATGTAACTAGTCAATGATTAAACGAAAGCTAGAGTTGGCAAATTATTAATCTCAACCTCCCGCCCCCAGATAGACCGAGAGGCGAGGGTGTTAAGTTCGTACTTTCTGCGCGCACCAAAGGGTCATAATCGATTTATATTGTTGATTTAACCAACACTTTGGCCGGTAAAGCGCGAGCCGTGTGCTCTGATCTAAACAAGTGGCATGTGAGAGCTGATTTCCTTCGAGACCGCGCCCTCAGCATTGCCATATATCTAAAACCGCGAGATATCCCTTATAAACTGAGCTTTGTTTTTTTTTTATTTTTTTTTTTTATTCCACACTGTTCACGTATTCATTGTTAAGAACTAATTGCTGAATTTGTTACCTTGCTTTCCGAAGTTGACACGTTTTTCTAGTGTGTCGTTATAATAGCTTGACGACCAGCCTGAAATTCTTTATTTCGCTTTATTTAGCTTGGTGCTTCTTTGCTCTGGTCTAAACCTTTAAAATAGCAGAAGGAAAGGTTTCGCCGTGTAGATAAGAAGAGTCACGGATCTGTGTGTACGGCGTATATTTTGGAAAAACCTGAAGGTCGAAAAGGTTGCCATTTTTACAGATAAACATCAGTAGTGACCTGCGTCGCCTGCGCGTTCCACGCATAAAAAAAAAAAGGAAAAAAAAAACACGCACACACAGTGCAATCCCTACGTTCCACCTCACAAACAACTAACGAGCTGACTTTTGCAACAACAGTGACGGCCTCGTTGGTCGAACATTACCGTACCTCCTCAGGTTGCGAGAGTCGTTCCTAATGCTTCCCCTGTCATTCCCTTCGAGTTCGCGCGAAGCAGCCTCGGCGACGCCTCTGCAAGACATCTTCGAGCTGGCCGACGTTCAGACTGCGTCCACACGACGCCGCTTCGGCGCGTCCTCGGCGACCTCGCTCAGTTCAGTAACATCAGGTGACCTCTACCAGAACGACGCCTTCACGGAACAAGAAATAGCGCCGTGATGAGCCGACTGCTGCCCCGCCCCTATACACAGGCGGCAATTATAGGCAAATCATTGATGCCCAGATATTTCACCTGAAGCCGCAAGCAGCATCGAAGACCATGTATAATTTCTCGCAAAAATTTCCAGCAACTCGGAAAATCAAGGAGTTATAATAACATCGTCAACCGATGAAGTAAGACAAGAACTCGAAGAAAAAAAAACTAAGGGGATACTTAATATCTGCCTTTACGACATATGACGCGATAGCAGTTCCTGGTTCGCGTGCTACATGTACTCGGCATTCAGGAGCACCTAAAGGTTGATTCTTACTCACCTTCCCACCTCAAATGAGTAACCAGAGTTGGCAGATCCTCTCAACTTTCTGACACCGTGCAGTCTCTTTAAGCAACACAAAGCATCGAAGAATCAGTGGTCGACCATTTCAGCTCTTAGCTACCGCTTGTCGGCGACATTGCCGTGATTTCTCGCTCACAACGTCGACGCCGAATTTTCTAGGTAACGAGGCCTTGAACACTATCGCACTAAATGCACGCTGTTTCAGTGAAATACGGCACAACACATTGTGGGCTTGCATGACCTCATGCATGATTCACTGCACACATGAAGCTGTTGGGTGGCATCACCACAGGCGAGTTCCTGCTCATTACGGTGCAGACGCCGCTCTGCTTCAGCGCATGGTGGTAATGAAACGATAGACAGCGAGACTGTAGGCAAGTAGGTCTGAGGGTACATAACTTCGCCTGCGGTTAAACGCGAGCTGGAGAAACATGGCAGCCTGAGCAGCAAGCCAAAGTGGTGCACTCTCTCGAAGATGGCTGCGAAGACTGCGACTTCAGTCGGAGCTTTTAGCCCTCTTACAAAAAAAAAAAAAAAAGAAAAGCAAAAAACACAAGCTGACGGAGAAGTAATGACGTCAGTACAGTTGCGACTGCTAGCGATCGAAAGTGCATGTTAGAGAGGGCGCGTCGGGTTCTTTGTCTTATGGCATTAGCGGGAAATGTCATTATGGGCATTAGCTCGAAACTAATGTTTTATAAAAGAATAAATACACACCTCTGCTGAGAAATAACAAAACAAAATTCAAAAGTAGGTGGCCACTCTTGAATATGCATACGCGATCTATCCGGTCATCTCTACATCTATCGTGCGTGCCATAGTTTGTTCGTCTTGACGACCTTGATGTAATTCTTGATCCAGGACATATAGCTGTAAACAGCCATCCGTTGGGTCACCAGAATATGAAGCCCACTACGTATAGTACAAATACCTTTATGTCACGAATTCACCCACGTTTCATTACTCAAATTTAGTTCAAATATGTAGTAGCCGTGCCACGCGGACAAATTGAACACTATTAAGTGCTTACTGTTTTAAGTTTTAATGCAATTCACGCAGTACCGAACGAAAAAAAATTTAATGCAACTAACTTTCTTACCCCAATTTGCGATGGATTTTGTTTTGCACAAGTCATTTACCTCAAGAATGCTTATTCTTGTCTCTATTTGTCGCGCATAAAGCCATGAAGCGTCGTTGAAACGATTTCCTATCAATTAACAAATGTTTCATGCATAAATATAATTCAGATCAGGCACCACAACAACATATCCGTGGCGAATGGCGCCATTTTATAAGCACTTACACTTTCAGGTTCGTGTTCTTCGAGACACGTGATTTTCTCGTTACTTTTTTCACTTGTCAACTTAGAACATTAGAGTTTTCTATAACATAATTTTAATATCACACCGTGGTTGAGCTGAAACTACAACTTAGCGCAATCAGCTTCTTAAGATAAGGTAAAATTTCTGGCTGACTCTAAGGGGTCATCCCCAACGTTATGCACATAAAGAGGCATTTAATTTGGACATGTCGAACCAACTTTCATAACAGTGGCACTAACATATTTAAGGCATTAAAACATTTACTGCCATTTCTTACGCGCGTACAGCACGTGTTGTTGCCTCGTTTATGTACTGTTCTATGTTCCGCTGCGCGCATTTGGCCAAGCAAGTTTATTGAGTCCTCTGTATTCTTGGCTGGTTAGCAGTGCTGCGCTATCTTGTTTTCCTACAAAGCCATTAGCCTCGAAAACCCCGAAGCCAGTCAAGCAGATTGAGATCTAAACTGAACAGCGTGTATCGGTGAATCAGTTGCGTTGAACAAAGACGTTTTCGTATTATCTAACCAGGAGTGAATAAAACGAAAGGAAAGGGCAGAGAAATATTTCAACCCATTGCTGCTCTGAACATTGTCTGCTCTTCCTGCTTCCGTCTATTTCCTTTTTTGGTCCGGCACTGACAAGTAGTTCTTGAGCGGCACATTATCATACCTATGCTAGTTTCGTACAAAAAATGCGACGAAAAGCGCTGAAAACAAAACAAAACAAATCACAGTACTAAGAAGAAAAAAAAAAAAGAACGCCTAGACACGACTACACTGATTGAGTGTAACCATTTCCAAATTTAGAAACGTACATTGGAAATGGTTATTTTCACTTCCTACAAGGCGCTTTTAAGTGAGCCGTATAGGCGTACCTAACGAGACAGGTTGAGCGGCGCCAAAACGCCGACACCTGTAATCAGTAACCAAGCACGGCATACAGCTCCTTAGTCGCAGGGATCTACAAATTTGTTCTTGTCTCTTTTTTTTTTTTCTGTTGTCGTTGTCTCTTCTACACCGTTCTTTTTGTGTTGGACCCAAACCAAGACACCTGCCGCTCGGTATGGCAACCTCGTGTTCCTGTTTTCTGTATTCCTTTTTTTTTTTTTCATGCGTTGGTCCCAACTGAACAGAGGAAATAAAAATTAGAAATTCAATCCCTGTGTTGTTGAGAGGTTGAGAGTAATGAACAACTGCATTGTTGTTAATGAACAAATGCTCCATTTATTGGCCTTTACTGCGATAAATACTCAGACGTTCAAAAAGTGATAGAGAGGGTCGGTTTATGCGACTCTTCACGAATGCTTCGTGAAGTATGACGATCGATATTTCTCCGTTTTTCACCTGTGATTCCACGGCGAGAAGACAGAAGTAAAACACTCTATTCTACAGCTATTTGCCTCTGAAGAAGGAAGTAAAAGCAAAAAAAAGCATATGTGGCTAAATTCAGTACCTACCGAGGTCAATGCCCAACTCCTCGTAATGTCTGTATATTTTGAAACGGGACAAAGAGGACTTTATCACTGATAAATGCACACTCAAACCTTGAAGAAAATCTTGTACCAATAGTATTACTCCTAAAAAAAAAAATTAAAAAAAAAACGAAGCGAGTGCCGAAATTATTACGCTTTTTTTTTTTTTTTTTTTGAACAGCGCGTAGCACACACACCGACGGAACAGTGCAAACAAGACGACACACGAGGAAATAAAAGACGATATGACACCGTTTTGCTCAACAGCTCATCCTTTTACTACATTTTTTCCTAAACATTTACACCCTTTCAAGCTCAACTTTTTTCTACCTGTAGTTTCTCTCTATACCTGCAAGTTAAATATTAAAAAATAAAGCCGTGGAAGATAACTAGCCCAGCCTGTCTCGCAAATAAATTTGTTTTGTAAATAAATATATTTGCAGTAGCACGCACTTACGTAGATTAACCAGTTTGTAATTAACACCAGCAGCTTGCATCAGCGGATAAGAGCCGCTAGCTAGTGAGAGTCAAATTTATGGCGTGGTAAGATGGAAGAAGATTCAATTGCGGACGCGCAGTGAGCGTGTCACGCTGTGAGACCTTTTCCAAATTGTGGTTTTCTTGAATTCTGGGCTTTTCTTTTTTCAGTATGCTAGCGAACCACAGATATTCCCGGCACAATTTGATGCTATTGCTTCGCGTGATTTACCCATCTGAAAACCGCAGAAGACAAGCCAATCTAGAGCTTAATAAAGTTTTTCACTCACTCACTCACTCACTCACTCACTCACTCACTCACTCACTCACTCACTCACTCACTCACTCACTCACTCACTCACTCACTCACTCACTCACTCACTCACTCACACGTAATGTGCACCATATAAAATCCAAACTACGTGTGACTTACACCCAAAATGCTCGTCGTGAACCTCACTGGTGTCGCACGTTCAAGAATAGCTCTTTTTATTTTTCCAATGTACAAAAATTTAGCAAGACACGCCAACACATCGCACAAGACCCTAGAAATATAAGCGAAAAGTATTACTACTCCTTTTGTTTTTGTTATTAAATGCTACCAGCTGTTTGTATGAAACTGCGGCGCTATTCGCTAGCTTTTTTAAGTGCTAAAATTTACTCGCACTACTTTTACTACACCCAGTTACTAAGCATTTAGTAAATTATTCGTCTTCTTCTTCAAAAGTGTCAGGGTATGTCGAGTTATCAAGACTAATCACTTGTAATTGACAGCCTGTAAACCAATTGATACTTATCGTCTGACGTGCGGACATGCCTGCGATTTCTTTGTACAATATTGAGAAGACCAGACAGAACAATGTCAAATAGCACGTGGGGAAAAGAGCCCCCATGCGGTTCACCTTGCAATGCAGCCCTTTCATTGCTTGATGTACGCACTAACCGCGCTGTATTTGAACGACGACTTAGACAGACTTGAACGAGGGACTAAATCGTAGAACATGACCCTGCACCTCTATTCTTTGCAAACTATCCAGTACTGAGCTTTGAAAGACACTGTCATAAGCCTTTGTAGCAGCAAGAAAAATTAGTGGGATCGAAAGGCCTAGAGTTCTCTAATTTTCATTGCTGCTTACCACGTTAAGGGAGCATTCGCCAGTTTTTTTTATCAGTTTAGCCCTACAGTATCTTGATGACGGAGAACAATACGAGTCCATGCCCACCACGTTTTTTCAAGGCTTAGTACCGGAACAACACGATGCCCCAATAACGGAGGAGCGTCACCAGTCTCGCAAACTGGATAGAGGTAATGTAAGTGTGTGTGTGTGTGTGTGTGTGTGTGTGTGTGTGTGTGTGTGTGTGTGTGTGTGTGTGTGTGTGTGTGTGTGTGTGTGTGTGTGTGTGTGTGTGTGTGTGTGTGTGTGTGTGTGTGTGTGTGTGTGTGTGTGTGTGTGTGTGTGTGTGTGTGTGTGTGTGTGTGTGCGTGTGCGTGTGCGTGTGCGTGCGTGCGTGCGTGCGTGCGTGCGGGACCTCATGCACATCGCCCTGTGTCGTTTTTCTGAATATGGCACGGAGCTTCTCTTGTTTCCTCCATGTCATTCGTTGCTCTTGCGACGACAAGCTGGCCGCTCGACAGCCAGGTTTTGTGGCAGTGCCTTCACCTCCGCGTTTAAACGAGCTTGAAACATAGCGCAGAAAGGGCAGGGCGCCATCATACACATACGGAGGGATTCTCCAAAGTCTCCGAGCGGATTTCCAGAAAACTTTTATTGTTTCTTTGCTTTCTTCTGATTTCCGCGTTACAACTACAACGTCGACACCAGCTTTTCTTCGACAGGATCCCCTTAACGCTGTCGCGTTAAAAGCTCGATGGATCGGCAAATTTGGCAAAAAATAATTTGAATTTTAAAACAGGCAACTGGGTACGGTGGCCTGCTGTGAAGATAGTTCGCACGCGAACGAGCGCACTCCGAAAAAAAAAAATCGAGCGATCAAATTTATTTATGAGGAGGAACTGCAAAAGCATATGACTTTTCGACTGCGATTATGCAACAATGAGGACCGCAGAAAAGAGTTTCGTTATATCCGAGTATTTTGTTACATCACAGTCTTTCATCTCTCATCGCACCATCTCTCATCGCACCATCGCGCCACACAGAAGGATAGTGGATATATCCCTCCTCATTTTTCCACTTTGCAGGAATGGCAGGTGGCAGAGGCTTCGGAAAGACTAGAACAGTTTTCGCCTCCATGACGCTCCTTCTGATTTCCCAATATAACTGCCCGAAGACAAAGGTGGGTCGATGTTTCATTAGAAACAGGTATCGATATCTCTTCTGAATATAAGAGTGATGCCACTGTGCTGCTTTCTTCCTTTCCGTGTTAACGGGTTTCGAATATGATGACGGCTAGCGCGCTCTGTGAATGACGATCATCGTCGACAATGCCCCGCCTTCGCCTCCGTATTCTCACTTTAAAGGTGGGCAGTGAAGCTTAGCCTTTGTTTTTGCGTTTCCGTAATTTCGAACATCTTATAGGTAAAGTTTAGCTTCTGGCCGTTGTTTCTGTTCACAATTCTTATAGAATACAATGGAGCAATTACTAAATCATTATTTTTAGCAGTTTCTTGAAAATATTTTTGGAGGTAGCTGGTTAAGCCAGTTGCGTCAAACGCCGTGTAAACGAGCTTTCGCACCAGCACAGCGGGACGTTCTTCGATGGAGGCGACAACAATGGCGTCCGTGTATTGCGCGATATCAGTGCACGCATAAAGGACCCCAGGTTGCAGAAATACTTCGGAGCCCAAACGACGTTGTCTTTCGCAGACTGAGTCACTTGTGTAGACTCAACCCCATGAACAAGACATAGGGATCGTCATTGCTGTGAGCACGGAAGTCATATAGCTAGATTAGTGATCCCAAAACTGTCACTAAATGGTGTATACTTAATGGAGACAATGAGAGCAAGCTGAAAGGCAAATTATGCGACTGCAAGCACGCGTAACCACCCTAAGAAGCGGTGGTACCGAACCAATAATATGGAAGCAATTAATTGAAAAGCGAACACGCATAAGCCGTATTTTTCCATGTGCAGCGGGACTTCCTTTTGCACACGCCTAACGACTATACAATTCGCTAGCTGCACTGCGCATAAATATGAAGCCCACTAGCTTTGCGCCACAATTGAAGGTGAAAATGCAAAATATTCGTTTTTGCTCACAAGCGCTGCTCGTACTGCGCTTAAATAAACGTCGCTTAAATAGAAGCGACGTTTTGTACAGTAAGCCCACGTTAAATATACAATGAAACGTGTCTGTTGTCTCAGAAAGACGGTTAGCAGAAGCGCGTTTACGAGTCCGCCTTATGGCATATATGATTTCGTGCGTGTGGCATGAAGGTCCACTAACCTATTTATGTTACACATCAGACAGGCAAAAATACCGTCCCTGCTCACTTGCCTAAATCAGAATCTCTAACGAGGTTTCATAACTTTGCATCACGTACTCCGTATGGGGTAGACTGACAGAAGAAATTCTTAGGCAGCATACTCCATGGAATAGGTTTCCTATACTGGCTTGAATAATTGCTTTGTGAGTTTCAATGCACCGTCATCTTAACGCTTCTACAAGGCGGGAGTATCGCCAACAAAAGCATGCGCTTTCCATTTTGGCTATCAAGAGAGATAGGGACGTCAGGAAGATCTTGCATCTGAAGTTTGCGGGAACGCCGAATAAAGAATGTGAGCTCAGCCGACTCGGTGATTTGTTGACTCCGCTACCTACCTGCTCGTAGGTTCTATATCGAGCAAGTCCTCCACACCGCGATGAGCGTCTCGTATGCGTCTGTTCTTTTTGTTCTTCACTAACCCCTCCTCTTGCCCTCTCATCTCCCCCAGCAGACCAGGATGTACGCGAGAGTTTGTTTTCACAGCGGGGCGCTGCCGGCGGCTGCGCAAAACTTTGATCGCGCGAGACGAAAGAAGCGTGTGCGACCTAAGAGGATGTTCCCACAGCGTTTCCCGCTTTTTCGTCGCGATTCGATGAGGAAGGAAGGCGCGCTTTTCGCGGTGGCGTACCAATCACAGAAGAGCCGAATCCGCGGAAGAGGCGCGCAAAGAACATGTAATTTTTTTTTTCCTTTCTTTGTTTTCCCTCACCCGTCGATGTCCCTCGTTTGTTCTCCTTCCTTCTTCTTATGCCGTGCAATCTAGAAAGCTCACCGCTTCCGTGTTCTCAGAAAGCAAGGGTGCATGAAAGCCGACAAAGTCATCCCCCAAACACCAAACACTAAAACAAACTCGGGTCCCACGGATCCAATGCACTATGCCGCTGAGGGCGGTCTTCCTTTCACTGTTCCGCCGACGTCTTCACGACTTTCTCTCGGGAAGAGTTATCTCAATAAGGATGCGGGCAAGCGCGCACACACACGCTCCCCTTCACAAACGTGCACCATACAAGCAAAAATACACAGCTGCGCAAAGACCGTGAAAAAAGAAAATGCAAAGAACCGACCCCGTATGCCTGCTTCCGCTCGGTTTCTTTGAATGCCCAAGAACACCGCTTGTGTGCAGTAAGCCACTGCGTACTCGTGTTCGACGTCGAATTCTCGTCGTACTAGACGTCTTGATCAGCAGCCACCGCGTGTTTCCTCGGCATACAACTGGTGGTTGTTCTCTTGATAGCAGTGGGCCCACGGGACCGCACCGACCGGCGGTAAGAGAGCGAAGCTAAGCTTTACAACCTGGTGGAGCCGAAACATCGCAGGAGCCTCGCCGCCATCTGCCGGAAGGGCCGGGCAGTTCACGCGCGGGGGAGGCGGGGGAAGTTGAGCGCTTCTGTGTATTGTTTCACGATTCAAAAAGATGAAGAACAAGGGGACTGATGAAAAACGATGATGATGGCGATGAATATTATAATTATTACATTGATCCATTCTACTGTTTGCAGTGAATGACCGACGTACAGCGCTCAATCATCGCACATATATGTCCAAAAATCGATGGAAAGCAACTCTTACCGTGCGAAAAGACAGCGCATGTTGCGAAGCATGTGAAGTGGACGACAAATTAGTGAAGCGGTTTCTGTAAGCATTCCCGGAAAGTGCGTGTAGAGTGAAGCGTTTCAATTTGTACGAGATGCTAGTTTTGATTAATCAATTTTGCGTGGTCCGACCATTTGCTTTTTTTATCCGCTTCTTTTGGATGGTAGTGAATTGTGAGCACACAGTGTGAAGCATGATTCGGTGCGGACATATGTAAACAGGGCACGGTTTTCCCTTCAAGTTAAAATCATTGCAGGTAAGAAAACAATGTTTGTCCGAGTGAAAGAGCACTGGCGTATACTACCGGTTTGCACATACCACGGCACTCACAACTACGAGATTCAATTATGCAACGCGTGAAAATTTTTAGAAAGAAATAGCATGCTCCGTTTACTTTTGTCCGCACCGGTACAGATACGGTAAACTTAGTGAATAACAGAAATCAAACAGATGCGAGGCTGGGGCGGGGAGGGGGGGGGGGGGGGGGGTCAGTATTGGCTCCGGTGTTTTTACGCTCCTTAATGCGGAAATCAAGACACTATGGTGGGAGGCCACTCACACTAGTGTCACTACAAAACGTAAACGTACCAGGCCTTCCTTCTATGTTGCCAGTCAATTACCTATGACTCATCGGCATAATGTCTCATCTATGTTGGGCTGCTTTTCATGCGAAATTGCACAATACGAACATTTATTTGTGATCAACTTATTTCAGTGCCTTTTCACTCTTGTTTAATTTTTTTTTTTTTTTCTCTTTTCAGATGGAAACTTGTGCACTTGCTTTAGCAACGGCAGAAAAGTTTATTGCGCACCAATCACCATATTGTAAAGTTAACTGCCTCCAAGCGGCGGCGCTGAAGCGTTTTACATAATGGAGAATTCGAGCCGGCAATCAGGAGTGGTCTCCTAACCCGAGAAGGAGCAAAACGTTTAAAGGCCGTACCATCGCGGTCCAATCAGGGCTCAGAATCTAAATCCGAATCGCCCATTGAAACAACTCTTCGGTTTCGCGAAGAAAGAAAACTTACTCCAGTTCGTCTTTTGGAAGTCGCTCAAAGTAACTTACTTTGTTATAGCTCACTGTTTGATTTTCTCTTCCCCGCTATGCAAAATTTTCAAAATTTGAATTTCACGCGACACGCTCCATACCTGCTTTTGCATGTGGCGTTGTTTCCGGCAGATCCTGCACTGCTTTACGGACTAGACCAGCATTCCGCGTTAATCTTTTGACACAGACTACACGGCAGTGTGAAGGAGAATATCTGAAAATATTTTGATAAACGGATAACATGCCCCGTTCTCTTTTATATTCAAGACTTCTTCCATTCCCGCGTTCTGATAAACTAGCCCCTAATCGTGCTCCTGTCGTGACAGTAGCGGCCTTCGAGCGTTCTCACCTTATGTGACGCAGCGCCGACACCCCTGCTAGCCTGCGGCCATCAAAGAGCGCAATTGGCCCCTCAGGAAACCTTGTAGTAAGCGTCGATGGCTGGAAATGTACGCGAACGGATATAAAAAGAAAGCAAAGGCTAGAAGCGATAATCAGATAAGGCGTCCTATTCTGGACGGCGGTCTCACGTTGCCTAATTAAACGCTGCGTGAGACCACCGCCGTACGCTTAACGCCTGTGCATACGCTTGCTCCCGGTGTCGCCAAGTTCAAGTTCTGAATGTCGTTCTGCTTGTTCTTTCTTTCCCCGCGTAGTACGAACAGTTTTTAACGGCCAAACGCCACAGCCATCGCCCATTCGCATGTATTGATAACGCATTAGACACCGTGTATATCTTTCAGTGAGAGAGGTTTCATTACGACAGTGACATTTTGTTCTCACGCAGTCGCTGAGTCTGCAAGGGCGTGTCCCTGCGTAGTATAGATGCCAAGTATATGAAACGAAGGCCGTATTCGTCTATTCCTCGATATGGATACCTATATCTGCAACGGAAACTTTAGCGTCAGTAAAAGGCAACGGGTGAATCGACAAGCTGAAAGAAATATGCAGCCCAACGAAAGATGTCGATCCCCGTTAGAGAACTATAACCAGTTCCACAAGAGACTGATAACTATTCAAACTGCGCTTTTGTACGGAATAGGTCGGCTCACATTGCCAAGAATTGTCAGGCGGGACTCGCCTCATCTCGATAGCTAATACCACTCTTTCTATGCAAAAGATCGCATCTCATTGGAGGAATGAGAGGCGTGGTGACCATCTCGAAGGATGGAGAGTAAAGGGATTATCGTTGCAGCAGCGCTTTACGCTATTATACGCACTATCTGTTGAAGAACCCCGCTCATTCTTCAAGGTTTGGATGATCTGTTTGCATTCACTGCCGACGCGGCATAAGCATGACTATTAACCCGGTATAATGTGGTAAAGGCTCCCAAAATAGCACTAGCGAAGGTTTTAAAAGGGGCACATTCACCGCGTACCTGCGATGGGTAGAAAACTCGACATGTAGTTTAATGCAGATTGTATGCTGTAATTGTTCCATATACTTCACGTGGCATAATTTTGCGAGCATAATTAACATCTAAGATTTTAAAAGAAAATTCATTTTTCGCGCACAATATTTAAAGTTATATCTGAGCTCCTAACCTCTACTAGCTCAAACAATTTACGCGGTATTACATAACGGGTGTTTACAAGTATGAAAAACCGTATATTCAAAAATATCGATTAAATATGCCAGTTATACGATTAGAAAATGTGGATGAGTGAGTGGTGGCAGCAATACCGTGTAGAAGTCATTCCAGTCTGAGGTTTGGAGAGGATAGAATAATGATGGAACAAATGTTATTGTCTCAGCTTGAGGACTGGCAACTTGCAGGGGAAAACCAATGCGCGCGGTGAAGCGCGTGTCGGACGGCTGATGTAGACAGGAATACGAAACAGCTGAAAAAAAAAAAAGTGCAACAAGCCCATACTGATGACTTGACGATAACAAGCACAATTTAGTAGGCCAATTTAGTAGCCGTTGTGTCAGTTTGAATGTTGCACTCAATTAAGATTCATATGCCGATCATGAACATGACATTCTTTTTCGCGGGACAAGCACTCATAGAACCCGTGTTGAGAAAAAATTAAAAAAAAATGGTTCAAGTTAAGAAAATTTATTATGTCGATAAACGACATGTTCCATGATTTCTCAGAGTACCTTAGTTAAGGAAATCAGACGTTAGTTCACATCACTTGATTACCTTAAAGACCCTCAATTTGGGGTAAATCTCTTGATGCCAATAAAAAGGAAATAAAAAAAAATGGGGCGACCCTGTTTCTCAGAATGCTTTGAAGTATATATTCAGTTTCTTAATCACAATAACATAACTCGACCTGTAAATAGATCGGATGAGCCTACCCTATCGCTGGTCGCTACAACAAGGACTCTAAAAAAGAGACCGACCACACGTGGTGGTGAAAATATAGCTAGCATGCATTAACGGCCCTCTCTCCGTACCTTTTACTTAATTTCGCAATTATGCAGGACTCATATTATACACAAATGAATACGTTAGGAAATTACGGACGTGTATCGCTTTCTATACGTCGACCTCTCTTAACGTAAATGCTTGTAATTATGTGTTGGCAACGTTAATCACAACTGAACTGTCAGGTGTAATTATTCATGTGCTCCATATACACAACCCATGCTGTAAAAGCCGGTAAGCAAAAGAGAATATTTTAGTAACCACTCGAAACCCGCAGTGACCGCAAGGACGAAGTTTTTAATGGTTTTCGGAAAAGTAAGAACACATTAAAGAAAAAAAATATGTGCATTCTATCTCGAATGCACTACTAAACGCTCACGATCCAGCAGCTGTCCCTCGCAATGTGCCAGTTAAAGACGATAAGATAATTAGGCCCTCAAGGCCGTCGCGCAGTTTGGAAACTCTGCTCTGCCAGCCACAATAGAGACGCCGTGACTTGAGACAACGTAAAAGGCCCCCATGCCAGTGCCAATCAAAGTGACTTTCAAAGCAGGCTCGAATAAAGACCTAGTTTACGTTGATGCAAATGCTTCGGGACGTGTTGCAAGCGCAGTAATGACACTAGAACTCTCGAAAACGCCCGCGGTATCGCTCTAGTAATTAATGCGAGATACGCCAACCTTTCCATCATCGTTGTGATGATAGCCATTCTATTCTTCAGAGGAGGCCGGCTGTGAATTTCGGTGAAGTTTTGTGCAACGTACCTTAGGGTGGGCGCTCAAATAACTTGAAGATGTCTGGAGGTAGCAACTTGCTGTCCCACGCACCCGTTGCCTCTGCGTTCTCGTTACTGGCTTAGCGAGGTTATGTTTGACTGCATTGTTTTCTTTTCCGTTTCTAATAAATACCTAGCCGCAGGTGATACAGCCACTACTGCAGTTGCGAGGCTAGAATATGTGGAATGAGAACATCGAAATAATTCCGTATGGCTATTTTTAATTTTCAATATTACTTTCGGCGAATCCCACTCAAGGGGTGAAATCCAGTCACCTCCTTGTGCATCGCGGCCAATGTAACGCCGTGAAGTGTGGACGAGCTCCTTTTTTTACGCTGCATGAAATTACGGTTTCATTTAAAATGCTGTGCATTTTCAGAGAAAATGTTTTTTCTTCGCTTGCTTGCTTTCTCCCCGTTCTGCGTGCCACACTCCATAGCATCACAGAATATCACGCATACAGCCACTCTGCGATTTGCACCGAGCCACGCCCAAGTTATGCATATACGAGACAGCCAAACACGCGCCGGCGTGTGCGAATTTCTGCGGCCGTGGCGTCGATGACAGCGGATCGCGGTCATAGCCTGCACGTGCCTCTAATGAACGCGCTGTCCGCATTTTAAGCAGCGCTGCTAGAGTCCGACATACATGAGAGCGATGTGGTGGACGCCGCCACGACCTCGCGTGGGGCGCTCATTTAATGCAGGCGGCGAAGGCGACCTCGGTGTGTATGCCCGCTGCCGCCTTCGCGTGGTTCGAAAGTTGACCGGAATGGGAGAGCCTCCGTTGTTCCGTCCAGCAATAACAATAAAGAAAGCAATGAGGCTATGCGCAACAAACACTTGCAGTCAACAGGAGCCGTACACGTCAACGTAAGTGGCTTGAACTTTTCATCAAGAAAACTATAGACTCTGCGATGGAGGCGAAACAAAAGACGTCCGTTTACTGTGCAATGTCCTGCAGTGCCCGTTAAAACCTTCAGGTGACTGAAATTATTCCAGAGCCTTCAACTGCGGCGACCCTCAAAATCAGAGCTGTCATGGGTTGTTAAACCCTTTTTTTATAATACACAGTACAATACGAAACAATCTCAACTACAAATCAAACTATTGTAGCGCCGCACAGTTGCATGTCTAATCCTAACTTAACCTCACTGCTGTTGACGCCACATTATGGGCTCTCATGTATACTCGCTGCTGCTGGATTAGAGGGGATGTCATTGTTATCCCGATAGGCGACGGCAACGTGTGCTAAGAAGTGAAATCACGCTTCTATAATTTCGCAGAACCTCATGCAAGGGCAAGGGCGCACGAAACCGACCCTCAAGTGTAGTAGCTGGCATCGCCTTGTGCATCGTATTGAAGATGCGAAGCTAGACGCGACAGTCGTGAAAGGTGAACTCGTACAGTGGTTTGCGACCACTGAGTGACTGCGGTGGGGCACGTTCCCATTAACGAGACCCTGTATTTTAAATACAGCTCTAAATGTCAATGTTACAGATGTCCATCATAGGGTCATATGCACTAATGCGACTTGGTGATTGAAAATGCTCTTTATTCCGTCTTAGAGCATTATCAGACAAAGGGTTATTTGTATCTGTTGTGTTTACTCCCGCTGTTTAAATTGACAAATAAAGAAAATAGTCAATGCATCTACCAAAGCTCGCGAGCAGGAGCTTCATGGATCTCCTGAATTGTTTATTGGGACACTCACCAAAATTTATTTATTTATTTATTTATTTATTTATTTGTTTATTTATTTATTTATTTATTTATTTATTTATTTATTTATTTATTTATTTATTTATTTATTTATTTATTTATTTATTTATTTATTTATTTATTTATTTATTTATTTATTTATTTATTTATTTATTTATTTATTTATTTATTTATTTATTTATTTATTTATTTATTTATTTATTTATTTATACTGCAGGCCACGAACGTATTCTCAAGAGTGTGGTACAGTCAAACATCGTTTAAAAGAATAAGTGTCACAATTTTCTACACAAAGAAGAGAGCGCTAAAGAGGAAAGCAACAAAAACAGGCTTTGACAAAGAAAAATAAGGTCTACTGCTTCATAAAATCTAATACTGCGGATAGAACATCTCCAGATTAAAACGCATGGAAAGATAAATCCTTCCCTTCGGCTGAAATTCTTGGTAACTAAAGCACGATAGTTACGTTTATTCGTGCCGGCAAATGTAACAGATTTGTGGATGTGATGCCTTGTTGCCTTAGATGTAGAGGGTGCCAAGTATAATGCAAAGATCATACGGGGCGTGCGATGATTGAGGCTAGACAGGAATATTATTCTTGCTAGCTTTCTCAGAGACACTAAATGCTCAATTTCATTTATTCTTATTAGCTGAAACCGATTAAGAGCGAAAAGGAACAACTAAAGGGAAATGTATTTGGCAAATTCAATCAGCTCCAAAGGCAAACAATGACGCTGTCTTTTTTGACGCGATAAAACTAGTATTAGCGTCCACACCCCGACAAACTGCAGTTGGCGTCTCGCGTCTGTCAGGAAAATGCTTATTGGCCGAGAGAGGTCACGTGGTCTCACGGCGTCACAAACCCCAGCGACCAATAACCACTCGGCAAGGTCGCCTGATTTCGTAACGTAATCACCCGGACCAATCAGGAAATTTTGTTGACGGTTTGCTACGCGGAACTGGAAAGACGGCGTGATCAAGCGCTGAAAGGTAGACGGGGTGCGTAAGATCACAAGACTACGTATGGCTCTGATAGTAGGTTTCGCAGAATTTTTGCGTCATCCTGCGGTTCCCAGCATTAGCAAAACAGCATTATCAAGCTGGGGGCGGCAGAAAGTTAGGCGGGCGGATAAGGTTACGAAGTTCGCAGGGGTCAAGTGGAGGAATATTAAAGAAGCCTTCGCCCTGAAGTGGGTATAGTCAGGCTGATGATGATGATGATAATGATGATGATGATGATGATGATGATGATGATGATGATGATGATGATGATGATGATGATGATGACCAAGTGTCTCTAAAGAAAGAAAAACACTTCCCTTCAAAAGGAAGAAATGTTGTCAAGGCGAAATCAAATCCTCCCCTCTCGGTATTGAGCCGAGTGCGCTACCTGTATCACGCTTGTCTCAATCTAGCGTTGTCACGTTTTCTATTTTTGCACCATAGTCCTAATAAAGCAAGTTACGGAGCTGCAGCTGCTGCGGTGGACGAAATGTCCCGCAGGTAGCTATTTAAGGGCGTGATTTCTGCGCAAATGTTTTCAATTGTTAACCCCAGACTTCGTAAGCTCACCTGTTGAGGACGGAAACCATTTTTGAATGCGAGAATTGTTTTATAGCCAGAAAGATGTGTCACTGCATCTTTTGAAGTCATATCAGTCTTTATATAAAGCATCTTCACTAGTACCAGACAAGGAAAACGTGCTGAAAAATTAGATTCATAAAAAAAAAAAACTAATGTGTTACGGACGTATGACATACAAGAAGGATATTTACCACGCGAAGTTTTCATTTATAGTTTTTTTTTTCTTTTTCAATTCTACTAGTTGGTCGCTTGACAGCCGAGACATACTAACTGCCATATCCTGCACCCTAGACAGCTTTCTGAGATAGACACATGAATAAATGAAACCAACGCAGCAGATTATATAAGAGGTCTTCAGGAGCTCAAGACGACCGCTACCAGTCGCGGTTGATAGTCACTTCGATCAGTACTCGCCGTTTGAGTTAAGTAGGCGCACCATTTGCGGTTAAAAAAGGGCCTCGTGCAAGCGGAGCAAAGAATTTCGGCTCCTATAGACGGCCTCGTTTTGGTTATCGATCAGTAAGCGGACGACGGCCACATGAAAGACGTCCCGGTCGGTCCTAGTTGACCACCATCCGTGCCAGACACGAGCTCGCGGTACACCTTGTTCGCCTCCATTACGCGTCTGGTCTTCACCCTTTTCCCTTTGACCCAAGCGGCGACGCAAATAGCCACCTTTGATCAGGCATGACGGCGCTTCGGTGCCCAGTGGTATTCATTAGAGGAGCATATATAGACTGATGATACGAGTTGGAGGTTTTCCTGATTCTCCTTGCATCTGAGCTCGAGCAGGTCAGTGAATAGGCGCGATGCTCGCCAGGGTAGGAGAGGACGGGAAAACTTGATCAAGACGTGAGAATTACTTGACACCTCGCCTCGTTATCGGCGGCGGCGGTGGTGTCTGTGGGTGTTTTTGTAGGGCTCTTCCACGGTTCCCCCCCGCGCGACTTCTTTGGCCTCACATAACGTTTTGATTATCGATCAGTAAGCGGACGACGGCCACATGAAAGACGTCCCGGTCGGTCCTAGTTGACAGCCGAAAAGGTTGCCAGCTCTATCAGTTATTCTCGCCGATCGAGGTTACAGGCAACAAGCTGATGTTGGGAAGGTAAATGCGGCCTCGCTGGCTGTGCGGGTAGCTTGAAGTCCACAGGGCTGTTCCTCGCTCTAACCTTGGCTCTTTCCCAGCACAAATTCTCATTTTTTTGTTCTTTGTAGTCTTTATTGTCCTAGTAGAAGTGTCGAGCGTTCAACTGGACAGACGTCTGCTGTAACCATGTATCGCGAATATCTCGTGGCCTTTTTTCGTATGAAATGACGTCATCACATGCCAAAGACACATTGGCTCATTATCACCGGTGGTGTGATCGACAGAAAAAACCCCATTCCAAAATATTGTCGCATCTCGGTAAACGTAAACGCTTGCCTAGTGCTTAATTGGCGGTCGCTGCCAAGAAAGAATCGAAGCCGGGAGTGCCGAATGTTCAAGAACCCCATCAAAGTTTTTATAAAACTGCATGAACATGAGGTTGGTGTCTCGCTGCGGCGCTTTCGGACGTTAAGCCCCATATACCGTGCTGTACCATTCCACATCACACCATATACCAGCGAAATTTCCGGAGTCCTCCACTACGGCGTCTCTCATAGCCTGAGTTGCTTTGGGACGTTAAACCCCACAAACCAACCAACCAACCATACCATATACCCATGCCATACCATACCATACCATACCATACCATACCATACCATACCATACCATACCATACCATACCATACCATACCATACCATACCATACCATATCATACCATACCATACCATACCATACCATACCCTATCAGGGAACTTTGAGATATTTATAATTGTGAATAAAATATTTCGCAGATTCCTATAGAATTAAAAGCATTGCATCAAGTGTGAGTAAGGCAGCAGCTGAATTACACATTGTTCTCTAAGAAGTAAAACGTAAGAAACCATACCATACCATACCATACCATACCACACTATACCAATACCTCCCACAAAATGGTTTCCATCATCACCATTTTACTGTGCTTTTTATATGAAGAATGCCGCATGTTTCGTCGCATATAAAAAAAGTCTGTTTTGGACGCGTTTCTCATCAACCCTAGTTTGCGCATTCTTTAATTTGAATGGGCCCACTGAAAACACCTTATAATGTCCTGGCACCTTGGTTTGAAAAAAGAAAGATAACTTTATTGGTTTATTCGTTAACACTTTTACACATATTTTCTTACGTTTTACTTCTTAGCGAACAATGTGTAATTCAGCTGCTGCCCTACTCACACTTGATGCAATGCTTTTAATTCTATAGGAATCTGCGAAATAGTTTATTCACAATTATAAATATCTCAAAGTTCCCTGATTCATTAAATGCGAAAATCATTGCCATAAATTGTCACATTTCTCGGCTTTCGTCACTAACAGTAGATACTTTGGCGGTGAGATACTGATGTTCATCCCCCTACATCACCGCTTCTTTCACTACCCACCTGCTGGATATCTTATTTTTTCCAGCTCTAGTAATCGCATCCGCTTCGTCTGACTCTCTGATGTACCCTGCAAGTTAGCGCTCTTCAGATCCTACTCGTTATCCTCAGGCAACACCAGTTACCCGCACTTTTCACTGTGCACCATGCGCATGCTCGTTTCATGGCATCAATTAGCAGTCGAGTGTTATCTAGTGGAGGATTAGGGCATGAGCTACCTTCACGCCTCAGGCCGTTGAGTTCCAATCAGTAGACTACAGTCCTTACTAGAGATCTTACAGTAACGTTACCCCCCGACTAATTCACCCTTGTGTATTCTTAACGGCTAACGTTATCAATGTAGTATTCCTCATAACTCGCTGCTTTGTCGCAATTATACATTTGGCTTTATCGTTTAAAAAAGAACAGAAAGCCGACCAAGGTTTCTGAAACGTGTTTAAGGAGCGAAGTAAGCGAATCCCCCGTTTTCCGGAAGCGCTTTCCGCATTCCCTGCTGACAACAAAGTGAAGCGGAAGCACGGCCTTCGAAATGCAAGGAAGGGAAAAGAAAAGGCAGCCTGAAAAATCGAAGCGTACAGGGTGTGTCAAAGTGAGTATCAGTTCCCCGCGAAAAAAAAAAAGCGGCAGCGACCTCCGTGCTACCACAGCAACTGAACGGCAGCGGAAGACAATAGGCCCTGCCCACACCTCAATCCATCCAGCATCAACACAAAGCGTGTGAGTCGATTTATGGCTTGGAGTCGCACCCTTCAAAGAGTATACACACACGCACACGCCGTGCGCCGGGCATCAGCGGTGAAACGCTCGGCGATGGCCCTTCAAGGCAAGCTTTTGTTTTCGTCGAAGGAACGCCGGCCGCGACGGCAGTCGAGACCCACCCACAGAGCTGCTCCGAAGGGCCGCGCCGAGAGGGCGCCCCAATGTGGAGCAACCTATGGTGCGCTGTGATTGATCTCGGTCAATCACTTTCTCTCCGTGTGCTTCGCGCCTTTTTCGCGTCGATGCAGCTGTCTTGGTGCTTTTGCCCTCGTTTTCTTTTCTTCACTTTTTATCGTTGGAGCCTGTTATGCTGTGAGCGGGACAGAAGCCTTCCGAAGAATGCTCGTCTCGCTGCAAAGCGAAAGCGTGGCAGTATCTATAGCGTCATTGCCTCTTGATACGCGCCTCGGTGCCATTTCTTAAACATTTTTGCTTGTTTTTCTCATCGATTATTCGTACTCACTAGTTGAGTTCGGGGTTGCTCTAATAACATATACATCTTCCAAATGGGATGCTCTTATTACGTCCTCTATATTAATGCAGAAATACATTTAACAGCTGTACCTTTTTTTATCTGTAGATAAGCGCTTCGCAGCAAACATATCCGTCGAAGTGATTGCTGTAGCAACAGGCAGCCATTATCTTTCTGCTGAGTATCATATATCGCTGCAGCGTGTAGACTGCAGAGACTGGTTAACTCCTTTAACGCCAACTTTTAATTTCGCTAATTTTTGGAATTTAGAGACTGGCATAGAGTTTGGCGGCAAATAAACGTACGAGTTGGCTTGGCTTTTGGGAAAAGGAAGGCGCGGTATCTGCGTCACTTCTGATTCGACATTTACATTCACAATGAACATCAGGCATTTGGAGGTATACATAAGTCGTCGGTTGTAATCCCTATCGCAATTTAGCCTCTGACCTGAGCAGCAGGTCAGAGGCTAAATGGGAGGCGAAATGATATGACACCACCCTTAACGCTGCATAAAGAACAGTTGCGTCGCAGCTTTGATTCCATATCAGGTGCGTATTTTTTTTTTACAATTCTTTTTTTTTTTTCAGTTCTGGGTTATGGCAACAGCTGTATATGCTGTCGCAGCGACCGTCTCCGCAGTAGCAACAGATTTACATGCCTCCCCCCCCCCCCCCTTCACACACACACACTGTCCATCGAGAACAAGAACTGCGACTGGACCTTCCCTTATCTAAAAACCAATTTTCATTTTTTATGTCAACCTGACCCTGAGCTGGCATTAGCAAGGCAGACGCAGAAAATATTTAGCGCCAAATGTCTGAGCATTGAATGCACGCAGACTTCGGTTTCTCTATCTTCAAATGTTTTCCTACTGGCTACTTGAATGCTATCTTAGTGACACTACCTGCTCGGGCGCAGCAGCATGCGCATTTTGCTGATTCATCTTAGAGAATAAAAACCAGCCAAGGGACGAGGACGAAGGAAGACGATGTACACACGGAAGCTGGAACTAACAACTGTGCTTTATTGAAATACTAACATTTCCCAAGAAACCTAGCAAGGCATCGCAGCTCGACGTCCAACACACAGCATAAAGGTGACAAAAAAACAGCAACGCTTCGAAGATAGCCAAGGTACTAGGGTGTTTGAGATAAATAACTTATTTCTTTCTGCATCAACGATATGGATGCTGTGCTAATACAGTTATCTCCTTGCATACTTATGTGATAAGCTTCAAGAACTTCGCGCTCTACCTTACCCTTGCCCCTACCAAGAAATGTGACATTTGAAAACAGCGGATAACAACCGCTATCCCTACAATGGCGAGACAAATTTTTAGCTCCGCTGATGTGTGACAAAGAGTTGTGATGCTCTCGCAGCCTATCATTAATACACCGGCCAGTTTGGCCGGTGTAAACTTTTTCACATGTTAGAGGGATCTTATAAATAACACGTGTGGCACAAGGAATACAACAATCATCATGTCGCGTCGAGCATACAGGGGCCTTAGACCTGCCATGAGCAACACGAGAACAAAGACTTGATAGCCTGCAAGGAGCAGAAGACAACCTTAACGCCTTGCCTCGCAGCAACTTTTTTGATATTATGGGAAATTCCATGCACGTACGGCATCACCTCAAGTTTCCCCCATTCAGCTTCAGTAAGCTTGGGCACTTTTTCATGGCCCCTCTTAACTCTTTGTAGCAGCGATTCTGCCACAGCATTCAGAAGTGCATCTGGGAATCCTGCGGCCAACAGCCGGCCAACCTGGTTGTCAAAGCTACTCTTTATTTGGTGGTGGCAACTTTTCTCTAGAGCACTGCGAAAGCAATTCATAACAATACCTCTCTTAACGGTTTTAGAGTGAGCGGAGGAGTACGGTAACAACGCTTTCTTGCTTCTCGGTAAAAAACACCAGTAGACATGCCCATCGTCAAGAAAAGTTGGTTGAAGTTCTAAAAATCCTATCTTGTGGTCATTGGGTAGTTCGTACGTAAAACAAAGGGCGTTAGTGCAAGCCTTAAAGGCCTTCAAGATGTCGTTCACAACCTCATGAAAAGAGTCATTCGGTGGAAGTTTTAAAGTTATCAAAAAATCATCAGCATATCTAAAAATTTTGCACACGCGTTTGTCAAGAAGAGAGCCTAGTAGTAAGTTGTCAAACTTTTCTAAAAAGATGTGGCACAGTACAGGAGCTACACTAGCCCCAATACAAATTCCCTTTTTCTGGATAAACAGAGCGCCCTTAAAAACTACTACGGTGGATGAAAGATAGACTGTCAGCAGTTTAAAAAACACGTCAACCGAGACACCACATGCATTTTGGGAGGCGATCACACCGTTCTGTTCAATTAGTTCACGCACTGCAACAAAAAGTTCGTCATGAGGGATGCTATAAAACAGGTCTTCGATATCAATAGAGAAGCCGCAGTTGGCTCCAGGTAAGCCGTTGCTGATTCTTGCTATATCTTGCTGCTATATCTTGCTGATTCAGCTGTACAGGACACCGATCATCAACCATCCAGAAAAATAATCCATTAAAGAGGAGTGATTTGCCAAACATTCCTATACTCTTAGGTCGGGAGCCTTACTTCAAGTGATTTGATAATGCAATGCCAAATTATAATGATAGCAGAAAGGGTGATTTGCTGTCACCTCTCTCTCAGCAATGCTAGCTGAACGATTTGTTCTCAAGGCCCTTAATGTTACCTCACTATGAGATTGAATGCACTGACGCAGCCTGGCTACAGCGTGTAAATATTTAACGCAAGGTGTGTGACGTCCTGTTGTAAACACAAGTATGACTAGCTTACTACGTGCCAAAACTTGATCGCTACCGGCGCTTGTATTAGTTTCATGGGAAGCACATACAATAGATATACTCCTTTCCTGTTACTCCATCTAATTACAGAATCTGTTGGATGACTCCTCAGCTCATTATATCTTGCTTCACATGAATTTTCTTAGAGTTTAACATGCCTTGCTTTTTAGGACATTTTCACACAATATTGTATTCAGCCTTTCCCATCCTTCTTCTGAGCATTCAGTTATAAACTCCCCTCAGGCGCCAAGTCTTAGCTGTGTCTCTTTCTTTGTCCTCGTCCATCACGCCGTATTATTTTTTAATCTTAGCTGTGCCCTGCCTCTAATTCCAGTATAAAAAAGCTTGAGTTTTACCTTCCTAGTCATCACAGTCTGTATTTCGCCAGCATTGGTCTGTAAAGCTTTTTTGGTCTTTTTTTTCTGTTTTTGCTTCTACTCGTACGGAAGTGATTTGTTTCGCTGTGCATTATTCTTCTCTTATTTCTCTTTGAGTGTGACTTCTATGATTTCTTTGACTGCCTATTCAGATAGCTTTTTCATTCTGCCTACTTTCTTTCCAACGCCACTTCCCATTCATCGCTGTTTTATTTTCGTATGTCTTAAGTGGAAACAGGTCGCTTCAGTGCTACAAGAACCCTGTTTCTGTGTTTCAGTGCACTAACACCATATGGTCCACTGAGCCATTTAGCCTTTGTGGATGCTCGAGTAGCGCCGACAGTCACTCGTGCGGCAGACTCGTGTCTGTGTCGGCCGTTTGTGTGACATTACGAGAGCGCGTGTTATGTTTTAATCGGCAGGATAGCGGCCAACTTGTGCAGAGCAGGATGGCGCGCATTTGACAAGTACTTGTGCAGATTATAACTAGCAGCTTACCGGTATCGCTCAAGAGGAAAATAAAATTAGAGGGTCTCTTAGATGTCTCTTAAGAGGAGAATGGCGAAAGCCTACCTTTCCTCTCCTATCATTTGCCTCTCATGTACTTTGCAGCGATGTACTTTCGCAGCCGGGTTTGAACCCACGTCCTTGGGCACAGCAGTCGAGCGCGCTAACCACTGAGCCTCCGCGGGGGTCTATTCAAAAGACCTGCCCAACTTGATAGCTACCCCATATTCACCACTGATATGTCTCATGACGTTACGCAAACCACCAACCAATCAGTGGCAGCCATGTTTTTCCGATCTAGGACTGGAAAAGCATCGGCGAAATCGGCTGATGTGGTCGGGTTGTACATACTAGTATCACGGCCGCTCGATGGAAGCGCACTAGGTGCGGCCTGCTATGTCGCCCGAAACCGGCGGGAGGCGCCTACTTCCAGTCGCCACCGCCGCGGCGCCATCATTCGGGGACAGCCGCGCGCGGAGAGCTGCGCCTGGCTGCGCTTTGAGGGAGGCGTCGGCGTGGTAGAAGCCTTTTATTTTAAGGATATAAGAGCTCCGCTTCACACGATTTGGCAACACGAATTAGTATATACTGTCATGTCTAGTGTGACCATGTCAGCACATAGCGCTTGCTCGGCAAGGATGTATACTGGAGTGTACCCCGAAACACTTATAGGGACAGTAGTTCAAGTCCACTCGATTGGAGAGCTCGCATTAACGTGATGTTGCATTTGGATCCAGTTGTTTGTCATATGAAAATGTGACCCGGCTGTGAACAATTCGAAGTTGTTCAGCTTCCATTGTAGCCTAATGCATAACCACCTAATTAACTATGTCGCGAATTCCGCGTGTCATTTTCATACCATTTACTCATCCCTGCATACAGCTTTTATACACAGATTGATGTCAACCTGTTCTAAGCTGCCAGCCTATCCAATAAAAATATGTCCTACAATGAGCAACCTCTGTGAAAATGCGACATGTAACCAACCTTTCTATCTCATTCTGACAAATGCTACGGTGGAAATATGAAGATGTTTATTAGGTTAAATCTAGATGATAACCTGGGATCTTCGACTCAGTTGGAGACCTTAAATTTTGTACGCCAGAACGCTATTCGTCATGGCTTCCCGCATTTTGCATGACCGGACAAAGTAAGCGCGCTTGATAGAGCCGGTCTGCCTCAAGGTGCTACGTATATGCGCCGAAAGTTTTTATTACTATTTTTATTGGCTGCTCGCAAACCCATACATTTTTTCTGGTTCGTAATTTTCAATGGAAGAACGCAGATCGAGTGTTCCTGTTGTGAAACTCTTAGCTGCGATCACAAGAATGTTCACGCTTCAGAGCGCAACTGCAGCCGAGATTCAGCGAGCAGCCGAGTACGCTTATTTAATGGCCACACAAAAAAAAAGGAAGAAAATTACTAATCGCAGACGGAAAACCTTTCTTGAGAGAGGTTTATGCCATAGCCATAAAGGCCGCTCCACTGTTGAGTTGACATTTCCAGCCCAGCTCGCTATCACTGGGGGCAGCAACCTAACGATATATTGCATAGCTCCTTAGCATGGACACGATCATTGTTTTTATAGATTAGCTGCAGGTACTGTGTACATTGAGAAAACAATGATGAAATCAAACGTTTACACAGCTTGCTACTTCGCCGGAACTATTCAGACTTCATCATCCTGTTAATGAAGGTGCTCGTAAGCTGACAAAGCTTGATTACTTCCTTTGCGGGGTACATCAAGCCTCTATTGTCCTTGGTTGTCATTAACCTGAAACTGGTCCAGTTGACTCATATTTTCTGCAACAGGCTCTTGCACGACTGACATGTCGCCTCAAAACCATTACCAAATATCGCATAAATTAAGCAACAACCTGGTAGTGATAAAGAAAACTTGGGGTTCTTAAGTCTCCTTGAGGAGCCTCGTTAGAGTGCCCGCACTTTGCTACCTGTTTATTCACCGTATCCTGTAATTGCTGCCTCTGCCGCATATCATTAGAATGCAGCCTTAAGCCACCGCATTATATGAACTAGCACCCTACACATAGCTATATAAAGCACCTCTTTACCGAAGCCGTACGAATCTTCCCTATAGGAGTATAGTGTGCCTGACTTGGGATCTAAGGGTCCCGCTTTCAATAATTCCCATTTCACTCTTACATCTTATTGACTCTCTCTCGTTTGGCAGCTCCTGCCACATTGAACATGTCATGTGTTCTCATTGCGCCAAAGGTGCCTGGCCATATCACCAACTAAACTGCCTCTTATCAGAGAGGTTTTTTCCAACTTTCCGCCGACAAAGCGGGCGCCGGATTTTCTGTGGAACTTGGCTTTTCATTTTATCGCATCGGCTCAACCAGTCACAAGAGTATAAACAAATGTTGTATGAACAGGCTACTTTGCTTGCAAGGCCACTCAGACTAGCGCGGCAAAATTTAGAACAAATTGCATGCTTATATAGAAACCATTCGTAGCTTTTTCTGATATGTACTCGCAACATAACCTGCGAGAAAAGCTTCTGGTGCTAGCTCATGATGTTCATCTGCTTCACAACACATCGTCAAAAATCCTAGTTCACTGGCCAGCTCCCTGGTAACTAAATAGGTTAAACAACGTGACGGGAACACAGGAAAAGAGGACGACACAACTAGCGCGGTTGTGCCGTCTTCTTCTCCTGTGTTCCCGTCACGTTGTTTGCACGGTTAACCTATAATTAATCACCAACAAGTCCAATCTGCTGTCCCTTGTAGCAACTTCAATGGCAGCTGGTAGGGCATTATGCTTCAGCATCTGGACTTTTTAACCTCAGATCCGCTTTCATTTAAGAGGAAGTGAGTGCATTTCCACTCCTCGCTGCTGTCTTTGCCTGAAGCGAGCTCAGCAGACAAAATTAGAGGGTCTCTTAGATATCTCTTAAACGGAGGACGGCGAAAGCCTACCCTTCTCCTATCATTTGCCTCTCATCGTTTGCCACAGTTCGTAATTTCAAGTCGTCATTTGATATATTGGTCGTTTGATGAGTATGCCAGTCATGATGAGTATGCCTGCGTAGTCATTGTAGCCCTTATCACTCATAACTAAGCAGGTTACTCATTTAGAATCAGCAGTGGTCATTACATGTCGTCGTTTCACATATTGGTCATTTCGTAGTCATTAACAGCAATGATGAGTCATTCCTAGCTATTATACTCACTACCACGCATCGCTAAGCACTTTTACTCATTTCTAACCAATTGCAGTCATTACATGTCGTAGTTTGATATACTGGTCATTACAAATCATTTTAGTCACAATAAACCATTATTAGTATTAGCATTAGTCATTACATCTATCAATGTCTATTTATAACTTTTATTGATTACCTATCACTATCAATCATTTTCATTCTTAATCTCCCTCCTTGCACGTCCGCTTTTGCGACTGACACACCAGTGCATAGATGCGACGCACAGATTACAAGCACAGCTTTTGCGCACAGATTTTCGTTCCATGAGCCTAGAACAGCTTTCGCCTTAAAAAACAAACGCATCCCGTCTCAACGTTGCACACGCACACACAAAAAAGTTTGCGTTTACACCGCAGACGCGAGGCGAACGCGCCCAGAAAGGAAGCAAACCGCGCGCTCAGAGCCGGCGACCCCGGCGGCGACGTGTCCCCGAACAGTGGCGCCCTCAGCAGAAATAGCGGGTGCAACTGTAAACTCCCCAAGGACGCGCTTGCCCATTGACGGCGGCGTGACCCAGCAGGCCGCACCCAGTGCGCTTCCATCGAGCGGCCGTGCTAGTATACAGCCGTAATACGCCACTATATAGGAAAAACCATACGCCATGAAAATAAAGCTCCGCTTTAAACCGAGCCTTACAAACGTGGCTAGGTGGCCTAGGGGTATCCGAAGATGCCACGATCGATCCGGGAAAGTTTGATTTCCGAAGGAGCTGCCCGAGATGAAACTCTTGCCAACTCGGTCACTTGATAGCGTCACACAGCCTGACATCGGACAACCTGACGACCAATCAGTTCTCTGCGATTCCACCTGCCAACTACCACCTGCCACAGGCATGGCCACGATCACAGGCTTCATCTTCAGGCAAGACTGCTTTTTCGCTACTGAGCGCTTAGCAGTAATGCACGAAATAAATCACCGCTAAGTATTTTTCTGAGCCGAAACCATTGTCCTGTTTTGTTGGCGTCGCTGCTACAATGCCTCTAACTGCACTTTCGGCTCCAATTGTGAATAAAAAGCTGTACACAGCTCTTTTGAGTACGGGCAAGCCTGCACCCACTCTTTTTATTTATTTTATTTTACTTCATAGTTCCTGTTAGATTTGAAAAAGGCCTTATGCAGGAGGGGGACACGCAGTATAAAAAATAAAAGACACACAGCAGAGCAACATAGCAATACCCGCAACATAGAAACCTTCTTGCTATGTTGCGGGAATTTCAAGCTCTTCGAAGAGTGCAAAGTTGGAGCGCTTCGATTCACGCGCGCATCGAGGCACCTTACGCAAAGTGAGTCGGTCGCGCCACCTTTTGGCTTACTGCTGAAACAAATTGCGGAGAGTGCAAATACAGCCCATCTGGTGTCGCTCTGTGACGCGACCGTTGAAACTACAAATAACGGCAGAAAGTACATCACTGCACATCACGGGCTCGGGCCGACCTGAAAGCCTGGCCCGGCAAGTTATGTTTTTCATCAGGCTAGGGCTGGACGATGGCTTGAAGTGGCGGGCGAAACTGTGCATTTTCGTACCTATCCCCTCAACTTCAAACATTTGCCCCGCCCAGAGCCGCGGAATTGGCAAGGCCAGGTCAGGGCTTCCGAGTCGGCCCGAGCTTCTGCATCGTTAGGTTCCTAATCGGCGCTATGTTTTCTATCGCTATTTATGTTTTTTTAGCATTCGCGAAAATGGTTGTGGTGGTGGTGGTGGTGGTGGTGGTGGTGCTGGTGGTGCTGGTGGTGACTATGGTTTATTTTTGGGGTGGAGATACTGATCACTTCTTATGTTAGCCATCTTTGTGGCATCACTCTTGGTGACCAGTGGGAAGGGGAAGTTGGAATTAGGGGGAGGTAGGGGCCAATGAGCGCCACCAGATTGGCTGTATATACACCCTCCTCTACTGTTTGACCAGTGACCTAAAAGGTGGCGCTACAGGCTGATTTTGCGTAGTAACGAACTTTGTGCTCATCGAGGATCCAAAGTCCGGCAAGTTAGCAACGGCAACGTCTAACATTTTCGATAGCTGGTACTGCCTGGCAGCTTCGAAGCTTCCAGATTCCGTAACTCAAACTTCCTCTGGCAAGGTGCTCCAAAGTTTAGCTGTCCCAAAAACTACTTTTTGACTAAACTTGAAAAGCTGTGGCTCCCTTCATCATACTGTCATTATACGCTCGCATGCCAAGCTGCCGACTTTGCTAGGAAGTTTCCTAGTGGCACAGAGATCGTTCACACCCATTTGGTCAGCATGCAGTCAGGACTCCAAAAGCAGTCAGCACTCAATAAACCCAGGTGGAAATATGGATCAGTGCCTATGGAAAGTGCCCCGTCTGTTTCTTGACAAAGTTTTGGCGTGTGTCGGTGCTTATATACGTCCAAAAGAATGAATGATATTCCTGCTTAACAGGCATAAAGAGCCTTGCTGAAAAAGCATGATAGTGCCTAGTCGAGTAATTCACAGGAATTATAACATGGGTTCTCATCACTGATTAGTAATTATATATGGCCGCGTAAGCCTCATTCCCAAGTGAGGATATATGAGGCGAACCCGGGACTTCTGCAAAACCGTCCACCGCACACAGCGACAAGCGTACACTGCCGACTATTCGCAGAGGTTTTGAAAGGGGGGATATGAGCTTGCCAAATATATATATATATATATATATATATATATATATATATATATATATATATATATATTAGCACCGCGAAAGTCACTGGGGATTTGTTGCCTTTTACTTCGCATTTTCAGAAACTTTAAAGATTCTTTGCTCTTTAAGCCACCCAAGCAATGTTCTTTTTCAGCGCCTTTTTTTTTTTTTCAAATAACAATTATTGCTTACCAAATAATTTAGAATTTTCGCCTGGGTGTTTCTTACCCCATAGGTTGAATTCTGAAGCGTTTGAGTCAAAGTCGCTGTTTAAAACCCTCTACCATACCGTTTACAGTTCGGAAATACTAACCGTAGCTAGCCATGGAATGGGAGGACGCTTGTTAGTGACAGACAAGTGCCCTCACTCTGGCGCTTTAACATAAATTTGTATTGTGCGTCACTTGTTGTGGACGTGCCCATTTTCTATGGCTTCTGTAATAAAATACTTTCTCCGGAAGGTGGTCCTGCGGTGGGACCTCGAATACGACTATCACAAGTAAAAATGAATAATCGCTTCATCGGGAACTTTGTCAATAACTAGGCAAGACTGGTCTGCACTTCTTTTTCTAACCTTCTTTCACATTCTCGCGCCCTCTTTGTCACTGTGCATAATGGCCAAAATGAGAGAGGCATAAAACTGTAAAGCTGTAGGGTGCCTCGATGCGCGCCCGCTAAAGCTGGTGAGCGCTGCTCCTGCTAGCGGCCGCTAGAGGAAAACGTATTTGGGAACGTCTTCGTCGAGGTTGGCCAGATGGCGCCGTGGCAGAACCACCAGATATTCAAAATAACCCTGGACACTCTTTTGCAGGAATGCCAAAAGAGCACTTTTACCGTTCGAGGAGATACGCAACCGATAATAATCTGTCCCGATATAGTTTTCTAACAGAGGGAGGCATTTGGGGTGGAATGTCTAGATGGACTGATTGCGTGAATGTTTTTTTTTTTTTTTTTCCTTTTGCTCACGCTCGCCAAATTATGAGATTCTTGTAATAAATGGGGCACCGCCATTTAGGCCTCGTATTTAATGTACATAATTGACACTAGTGAAATCGACGTTGTTAAATTTCGCATCAATATTTCCACTCGTGGCTTTCCCCTCAACTGCATGCGTCCCATGTATACGAATATAGAAAAACTAAGCGCGTAATTAAGAATGTGGTTGATAAGTTGCCAGCACTCAGGCTGTGAAAGGCACGATAGTAGAGCGGTCCGCGAAATTTCGACAACTTGGGAATCATTATTGTGCACTGACATCGCACGGTACGCGGGCGCCTTGATTTTCGCCTCCACTGAAAAGTGGCCGCAGTGGCCGGGATTGTCACCATCTCTCCGCATTCTTCAAAAGTAGGTTCGCTATGTTTCATTAATAAAATGCTGTGTGTGTCGAATACCACGCGTTCAAGAAATGTTGCTGATGTATGCTCGATTCTGATTCTCTTAATATGGGCTTTACCAGGCGTAGTTTATTATTTTATTGATTATTCAACATACATTGCCATTTATCCTTATGTTTATGCTGTGTTAACATTGTGCAGTGTTTATGCGGCCTGTTTACAGTCTATTTACGGTGGGAGCGAAAAGCAAGGCGCCCGTGTGCTGTGCGATGTCAGTGCACGTTAAAGAACCCCAGGTGGTCGAAATTTCCGGAATGCTTCACATAAAAGGCGCAGATCGAGATTCTGCTCTGGTTCTAATCGTTTTGGATGTGACCGTCTTGCTAAGCATAGACTATATTTCGTTTATCTAGAAAAGAGCTTACCAGAGAGCAGTAAATGCTGAGGAGGCATGCTGTATCACAGTCCAACGTTCGCGTCACGGAGCTGTAACGATATGTTAAGAGCTCGGGGAGCTTCAAATTTTAAGATGACTGTGTGTGGCACGAATGTGAGGTTCTTTTCAAACGTTATACCTAAAAATTTGTTAATGCTTTATTGGAAGTATGCCTTCATTTAGAAGAAGGGTAGGATCGATCTGCAAGCATCTCTAGAGCAAGAAAGGAAAATAACTGCTTCTTGTGGGAAAACCTAAAATCATTTCTGTCTGCCCTTGTCGCTAGCTTGTTTAGCGTGAGTTGTATCTGTCTTTCATATCTTGTTAAGCTGGAGGATGTGCGCTCAATATGAAGATCATTAACGCATACTTGGTATATTATGGACTTTGAACTTAAATTATTTATTTTATGATAAAAAAGTGTCGTGCTTGTGATAAAACGGTGTCGTGCTTGAAAGTGTTGAGCCTAGGCTTACATAAAGGGGGCGGTTGGACAGGAAGTCATCTAGGCAGTCTAGCATTTTTCCTTAGATGCCTAGGTCTCTGACAACTCCGATCCTCCAGATGATACCATATGGCTTCTCCATATCAAAGAAAACATCTAGATAGTGTTAATCGCGGATGAACGCTTCTCAAAACGTATTTTCAATGCGGACAAGGTTGTCTACTGTTGAGCTTCTTTTTTTTTTTTTTACTACATTGGTGTATATGAAGGAGTTGCCTTAATTCCAGAGTGAGCATTAACCTGGTATTCAGTTCACTCTCGAGAGATTTGGCAAGACAACTCGTGAAGGCTATAGGTCTAGTGCTACCAGTGGGGTTTGGCGGTTTTCCAAGTTTCAAGAATGGCGCAAAATGGCTTTTTTTTTTTTTTTCAATTATTAGGAATTTTCCCCTATATCCATTTCTTGTTTTAAAAAATCTGAGAAGCGACTCGACAATGTGCTCCTGCAAGCTGTCACACCTCACATGTCCTAGTGACGTCATAAAACCATCCGGCCAATCCGTGCACAGCCACGTCACTTCCCAGTTACCACCTACCGAAGGTATGCCCATGATTTTTCGTTCGCAAAGCGGTATTTTCTGCAGAACGCGGCCTTTAACGCCATCGAATTAACATCATATTCAAGGACTCAGCAGGAAAGCCAGCTGCCTTTCAGAAGCATCCTCCTCCTCCATAGCTAGGGGGCTATCCACCGTCACTCGGCTCACCTTCAGCCGCCACATATTTCTTCGCGTATGTGGCCTTGACTTCTAGTATAAACATTCATTAAAAGACAATCGAATGCAAATACAATTTTGACAGAATATTGTCACGTTAGATGCCTGATTGTCCCTTAAAATTTTCCATATAAAAAGGGAAGTCCTACAGCTGGCCTCGCAAAGTCCCTAGACCATGTCTAGGGATTTACCTACTGGACCACTTTCTCCCTCTTTCTCGGCCTAGGTCTTTACGCCATCGCACTGAGGACGAGTCCACCCAGCGCGGACATAGGACTGAAAGCAAGCAAGGGAGCAACAGCCGACTCGTCGGCACCACTCGCAAATGTGCTCACTTGCTCAGCTTCTTTCTTTCTTTCTTTCTTTCTTTCTTTCTTTCTTTCTTTCTTTCTTTCTTTCTTTCTTTCTTTCTTTCTTTCTTTCTTTCTTTCTTTCTTTCTTTCTTTCTTTCTTTCTTTCTTTCTTTCTTTCTTTGTACATTTTCTGAATTTTGTTTCCCCCAAGCCGTACTTTGGTATGAGAGAACATCGGTTCAGCGCTTATCGAAAAGAAAGGGCCAATTATAATTATCGCTCTTGCCTGTACGCGTGAACACAACGCTGCAGTCAGAACGCGGCTATATAAGGCGACTCGCTCGAGAAATGCCCCAAAACATTAGCCTAAAACCGAAACAAACGAGAAGCGTGTGTTTCTTGCGCGTGTGCGCTCAGAGGCCTGCCGAAGAAGTCGAAATAACGGTCAGCGCCTGGAAACAAACAGGATCGGGTGGCGGCGAAGCAGCGCCGCAGCTTTAAAAGAAAAAAGCGCCAGCACCAACCACCGAACAACGCACGAACAACGAACACAACGGTAGGGGAGATGCACGGCGAGGCGAATGGCCTCATCCTTTTTCGTTCGTATGCATGTATATATCAGAGCACGGCGGCCAACGCGAACTCATTTCGCGCGCACTCCCTCCATGCTATGCCACGCGGAGGCCCATTGTTCGGCCACTTTCCGACGTGGCGCTACACACGCGTCTGTGTGTGAAAGAGAAACGTACAGGTAAGGCCAACACCGCATAGACAAGGGTAAGACTAGGTTAGTTTGCGGCATGGTGTAAAGAGGGAAGGGGACGAAGCGTAACACGACTCTAACAGACTTAAAACCTGCCTCGCGTGGCTGCGGCAACTAGATGCGAAAAAGACGGCAACGTGCTCAAGTGCAACGCCAGGCGCGCCCAGCCAAGCGAACGACGTCTCACTCTGAACAATTACGCAAAGCTGGTCGACTACACTGTACGTCTCTCTCCGTAGCTTACACACTAGCCAGCGGTGAAAATCTGACCAAAGAAATCTTGCCCACGGCGTTCATTCGCCCGGTAGTGACGAAGAAAGTCACCGGCGCAGAACCCCGCTGATTACGACTTAAGCGAGCTGGCGAGGACAGAGAGAGAGAGAGAGAGAGAGAGAGAGAGAGAGAGAGAGAGAGAGAGAACAGGCACGTTACAGGAATGCAATGACACATATTTTGCTCTAGCACAAGCTGGCAGCGTTCTTTCGTTGTTGTTGTTATTATTTGTTGTTGTTGTTGTTGTTTGCTTTCTCAGTTTTGTCTTAACGCGTTTAACGCGTTTGCGAGGCAAGAGACACCTTCGGAGCTGTCTCAGCAGCGCTGAGCATCGATGAGTACGCGGAAAAGGAGAAAATTATAGGCGCGCAAGTCCTTCTCCCTGCTCCCCTCGGGTGCTTCCATACTGGTGCGCGCTGCAGCCCGTACGCAAACGGGAGCCAGTTCTTCTTGAAGCCCGGGACGATGCCGCTCGTCGATTTAGTGCGGCACGGGCTTTAATCTGCAACCCTCGAGGCGTTTTGCATGCTCTCATTCGCTCCGCTCGCGGCCGGCTGCCCGGAGCGAGGAAGAAGCGCGGCCGTTGCCTGCCGAGGCTCAACGGCCCGTTCATTCCACTCCCTTTCTGCTGTGGGACTCTCCTGCCCCCGTGAGACAACGTCGAATTAGAGAAAGCCGCTTAATAACGACTGGGCTCAACGACCTATTGCGCCAGCAACGGGGCGAAAGCAAAACACGCGGGTATTCGCGATGCTATTTGCAGCGATGTGGAGCGTTGTCGAGCAAGATTAAGTTAAGGGTGACGTAAAGTCGGATAGGTTTTGACAGAACCCCATCGTCTCAGAGTTGTACGCGCAGTGTGCGTGGTAACCGCCGCAATGGCTCAGTGGTTATGGTGTTCGGCGCCTGAGTGCGAGATCGACTGATCGAATGCCGGTCGCGCGACGAGTGCATTTCCGTGAGGCGAAATGCGAGAAAGACTCCCGTGTACTGTGCGTTGTCGTTGACCATTATGGAAACCCAAGTGATCTACATTGATCCGAAGCTTTTCATTAGGGTGGAACCTAAGCTTTTCTACTTCCCTCTCTGCCTCCACGCCTCTTGCTTTCCTTCATGGCGTGGTCCACTCTAGTTGAACTAGTTGTGCTTAGCTGCCTTCTCTTTGCTTATTACCAGTTAAAAATACAATGGTTCACCGCTGCTGAACCAAATATTGAGCAAAGCATTAGCTGCGGGTGACCGAGCGCTCTTCTCTTTTTCTTCTTGCTCAGCCCACATATAAAGCCCCGCTTTAACCAAGCCGTATGAACGTGCCTTAGTGGCCTAAAGGGGTAACGTGAATACCAGGGTCCTAGCAGGCTGATTCTGACATAACCGTCCCATGTGAAACGAGAGACCCGAGTTGGCCGCTCCTGCCAGCCCGTGTGTCACGTGGGGTGTGACGTCACATCTTCGCGTGGGTAAGACGGGGCTACCGCCGCGCTACGCTGAAGGCTCGAAACCTAGACTAGTATTGCTTTCGCAGTAATAACCGAAATTTCCCGAATCTGAGAAAGCCCGATATTTTGAATATGAGTGTTTTCGCGGGCGATAAGCTTAAGGCTAATTAGGTTTGGCACAAAATTGCTTAAACAGCTGATTCTAGGGAAAATAGTTGACTCGTCTCACACACTGCGGAAGAAATTAAATGAATAAAAATCTTCATAACCGCGACTGAGGCGCAAACAGATCAGCCCCGTTGGCATGGTGCTCACCAAGCTATTGCTGCTTTTTGTTGTTGTTGTTATTGTCCTTATTGCCATTGTTGAATAATAAAAAAGAAAGACTGCATTCTGTACATACTCCACAAATGGGAAAGGTGGGCCAGTTTACAACGAGCTGTAAACTGTTAAATGGGTAAAGTCAGTCACTTTCTCAAGCAGTTAGACACTCAAGTACATGTCTAAATGTGATCTCTCTTTCCTTACGCTCCTCTCCCGTGAAGAGGTCTTCGTATCAGCTCTATTTATAAAGATCACTCACTCACTCACTCACTCACTCACTCACTCACTCACTCACTCACTCACTCACTCACTCACTCACTCACACTTAGGTACACATGCTGAAAAAAAGAAACCTGTCATTGCAGCGACCAAACACCTCGCCTGCAGTCTCTTTGTGCCGTCGTACAGATGTCGTCGTCTTCATCAACTTTCCGCGTGTAAAACTGCCATTCTCTAGCTGTGTTGTGCGCTTGTGCCCAACTTTAGATGCCGTCGTCATCTTCTACCTATTAATTGGTGACGATCGGTGTGTAAGGACGCTGTGGTGTTATGTATAGTGATGAATGTATGCGTGTGTGTGCGCTCGCGCTATTGCAAGTCAGGACATTGGCTAGGCGTCCGCCAATCTTTCGGAATGTGTTTCTAGCATTCTACCTGGCTGATAAGCTAATAAACCCCAGTAAACCGATGGTAGCGGGTAAAAAACGCTGGGACTTTGACAACTACAGTAACTAGATTCTCGTAAAATATTATTATACCACCGTCAAAGATGTTGCCAATTTCACCACCAATTGAGGGACCTCAATTTGCCTTATCATAGACTGACGATCACAGACAAATGATTGTATTTGTGAAAAGGTCACCCTGTCTGCTCACATCCCTTAGGTAGCTCGCTTTTAAAACCTAGCTCTACGCAAAGTGGCCTTTTATTTTAAAACTTGCAAACTCGCTTAGAGAAGCTATTATATCACGCCCAAGGCGGGGTTGAGAGTCAGAGAGCTGTCGTTGCTACCGTCGCGTAACCTTGGCCTCGTATGGGGAGCGTGAAAGAGGCGAAGGAATGTCGCTCTGGAATTCAGCAGCGTGGTGAAAGAACATTTAGCTTCCGTGAGAGGGGACCTCACCGGAATTACAGCCAGCGCTTGGATGCATATTTGCAGGCCCCTTGACTACGATTATCACCGACACCCTGCGGCCACATGTACACACAAGACGTTGCCGCCTTTTCCTGACGGATGAGAACAGGCGGCGCGCCAGAAAAATTCGCATGAGGTAAGAGGCGTTCCTGTAACGGCGAAAAAAAAAAATAAAAGATGTGCAGGAAAATAACAAATCAAACAAGGAACCAGTGCAGAACATCGGCGCGAGCAAGTCAGTGAACGGAGAAACAGAAAGAAGACAGAAGGAAAAGCGAAGGAGCCTCCGCAGCGCAAGGCCCTCGGCGCGTAACGGGGATTCGGCGGAGGAAATTTTTGTCAAGGGCGAGTTCTCGGTCGTGAGTTCGCCCTGCGTGACGTTTACCCCGGATTCGTAATTTTGCTTGCCTTTTATATAACGTCTTTCTGCTTCCCCCGATAGAACGAGGTTCCCAACACGTGCCATATGTCTACAACTGTGTCGTCAGAGCCACGATCCCTGAAAGCAGTGCCGATATTTCCCAGGAGAATTTCAGTGTGCAACAAATCTTATGCGCAGTGGTTCTCGTTGGCTCGTAATCAGCATTGCATTGCAACGAAAGAAATGTTCTGCAGGGAATGACGGTTCCCGTGCTTGTTGATCAAACACACCGGATGCGAATTATCAAAACCTGCTCAGGCTTTCCACCCTTTGCTTTGAACTCGGGTAGGGCAACACTTTTGGTATGTCCTTCTCGTGTTTGCACGGAGTGAGCTGACATAAATAGCACTCAACTGAGCTGTTACACAAACTACACGCCGCGCTCTGCACTAACACGCTGTCTAATGACTTCCCCTTTATCAAGCCACTTAAACGATTGCAAGCCTTTCTATGGAGACGGAACGCAATGCACCCGTGTACTGTGCAATGGCAGCGCACTTTAAAGATACCCATGTGGACAAAATGTTCGCCAAACTCCCTCCCCGTTTTCCTGTTTAGCCTACTAGGACGCCATGCTGTTCAGCTCGGACTGAATGGTTAGGCAGGCTGGTGGCCCAGGCCAGGCTGACAGCTTACTGGATGGGAAGAACTACTTTTTTGACCCAATAATCCTCATCACAATCATCATCATCATCGCCGTCGTCGTCGTCATCTCCCTCTCCCCGCCAGATAAAAAGGGAGGGGGAGAAAGGCTAGAATGAAAAGACAGGAAGGCTAGCTAGGCAAAGACCAGCTAGCAATTCTCTATGTGGAAGGGAAAGCAGTGGTAGAATGAAAAAAGAAAAGGTGAACGCGAAATTAGTTTCTCAGATGTCTGTAACCCATCATTATTAGAGTAGAAATGGCACACACAGAAAATTCGCGGGCTTTAACTCCGCCTGAGTCATTCTGGGAATGTCAATAGCGCATTCATTGTTATTTTCGTCTCAAAGTGTACTCATGGACAAAGAATATTGGCTCCCGTAAGGGGAAGAGGATTCAAGCGGCGGAGTGTAGCGGTCAGTACAGCACGCTCAGGTCCACACCGAGTTCACTCACAAAGTGTAAAAGGTAGCACCCACAGCTCAAGCGCGCTCTGGAGTCTGCAGTTGCGATGATACAGAATAGAAACTTGTAAACGCCACTGCCAGCCACAGGCGATACGACAGCGTAGCACCATAGCGTGAAAGGCCGGACGCTATAGACAGTTGAAGTAAGGGGTAAAGGCGGTGCAAGCGAATTCCGATCCTCCGGTCGTAAGCCATTACTCTAAAGTGACATTTCGGGAAATCTCTCGCTGTCCTGCTGCGTCGGCTCTTGTCAGTGGTATTTATGCAGAACGCCGGTTCGACTGTGAGTCTATCAAGCTGTACTATCCGTGAAGTCATTTCCAAGAATGGAATGCATGCGTCTTGATAGCCACTGAAAAAAAAAAAATAAAATGGCATCGTAAACGTCTTGCAGTGCTCGATGTTGTGAATGTATAATCTCCACAATTAGCATTACGTAGGGAAGATTTGAGCCATTGTAATATGGTTTATAATCGAAGAGCTCAGCTGATTCATGTATTTGCTGACCGATGTACTGCACAACAGTTCGTTGCGGCTAACTCTGCCCCTGTAAAGGTCGGTTTATTCAAAATTGTTTCGCTGATACTGGGATATCTCTTTGGAGCGACGACAGTAAAATAGAAGACATATAGTGAACAAGAGCGAGCCATCGTACGGTCATTATACTCGGCCTGGAGTAAGGGAAGTGTTAACTGGTAAGTCCGATTTCTTGGCTGTCCCCTAACTTGTAAAGGTGCACATAGGCAGACACCACAGCAGAGATGAAGGTCGTGCCACCCGGGTGAACTGTGTTGCGATGGAAGAATGAAGGGCTGCTCTAACTTTGAAAAATGCTGCGTGCAGTTATTGTATACTGGCCCGAATACAAGGTGATGCTGAGGAATCCTTATATGATGATGTAGTACATTCACACAGTGTGAAGGGTAACGTACGTTGTAAGCTGGTGCTCACTGGTGGGTGCAATGGCTGCGACTGGTGACGTGCTCTGAGGAAGTCCAAGACATGTGCGAAGGGCTTGACATTGTACTGTCTGAAGGGTACGCAAATGCAGCATGTGTATGAAAGTACATGTGTTCTGCACCTCAAATATCCCAAGAGGAATGCTTTGCAGAGTTCTTGTATTATTCAAACCGACGAGACCCATGATTTTCGACTAATAATGTTGAGATATAGAGCTTAGCTTTCACCTCAGAAAGATAAAGTGATCTGTCGTCATCTGCCGCACAGCCGTACATGTTTATTTCAAATATTAATCAAATGAATCCCCCAAACAGTTTTGGTTACATTCGCGCTTCCAAATGCGCCTTATACACATACACCTGATGCTAAATTTAGTGTCTAATTACACTTTTGTTACCTCAGTTAAAATGGTCCATACCCACGGCGGGGGACTTATTTTCTGTAGGCTCAAAGAAGAGACTAGACGCACACACTCGATCAGTTCAAACGGCACTGGAAAGAATGACTTTAAGCACGCCGGACTATGATAGCTTTCTTGCCTTGTTCAATTGGTTATCCCCTATATGAAATGTTTCTCTGCATTTATTATAAGCTAACCTGTGGAACTACCGAGCGAAAACGAAGCTGCTAACAGAGTGTAACTAATGAGTCGTTATAATTGCCTGAGGTCATTTCATCGTTGCCCACACGCTGCAGACAAAAAAGACAAAAAAAAAAGTACGTCTTTACTCCTGACCGTACGAGCATGCCGTGCTTTGTTTTTGTCGTGAATTTCCGCAGCCCGCTTTCTCAAAAGAACGCCTTCGTTCGCTCTCTTGCCTTGTTTCGAACTCTTCCCCGCTTCCTCCTCTCCGTTTATCCAGCGGTCGGAGCGGACGCTTTGCTTCTGGGTCGCTCCTATTCGTATCTCGGTGTTACGCGACCAAGAACAACGAGGCCCACGAGCCATTTCATCCCTGAACGATGGCCATTTCATCCCTGAACGACGTCTCACGTTCCTTCTTCCTTCTACTCGTGTTTTTGTTACTTGTCTCTATTCTCAAAGCCAGGAAAACGAGAAAAGGCAAAATAATGCGCACCGGCATGAAAGAAAAACTAAAAACCGTACTTTTAAAGGAGAAGTCTTAGAGGAAAGGCGTGAACGACTACTATCCAGCCTCCGTACTTGTGTCCGCGCTGTGTTCAATGGACGCGATGCTTAAAGCACCGGCTGAACATAAAAAGACGGTATAACGAGTGTGTCCAGGAACGAGACGTGCGTGTTTGCCTTTCCACGCGGCTGGTGTGCTGCACGATGTCTACGCTAGACGGGGGAAGAAAAGCAACAATATGAAAACGAAGTCTGGTTCTCAGGCAAAGCCGCGCTCAAATTCCGTCCCGGGATTCCGAACGGCCACGCATTCCGGAGCAGCTTTTCTAGAGTGATGGCACGCACAGCGAGTCTTGTCCTGTCGTGGAGACAAAAAAAGAGATGAGAAAAAGTAAGAGCCACAGAAAAAAGAAGCAAGCGTCATTACCGCAGAAGGCGATGTACACGTAACAGAAGCGCTTATATACACTTTTTAAGTGTATATAAGCGTCCTCGCATACGCTACAGTCTTCTTTCCCGGTTACGTTTACCTATTAATGAGTAAAGATGAATACGAAGGAGTGTTCTGACTGCCGTCTATCAATCGGACCTAACCGCGTATAGATGGCCAACGAAGAAAAAAGGAGGAATCGGAGCAGAAATATAAATTGCCCAATAATACACTACAGGTGTTCAAGCTATCTTAAGAGAACGTTTAAAAATATACCTCGGCGCAATAAGTAGAGATGATTTCAATCATGTTGTTCGTAAAAAATGTGTAGTTACTCAAGGTATATTTGTATTTTGTTAATTGAAGTAATAAAAGAACTCATACAATTAACTTTTCAAAAATCACTTTCCTGGCAAACGTTCCAGCATCAGTTTGTAAAGCGTCCAAGAAACAAAATCCTAATTCATCAGTTATTATTATTTTCATAAGTGCTATAGCTAAGTTCTACTGGGCTAAGTTCTAAGTATTCGTCACACTAACACTGTGTGTTAGTGTGACGAATACAAATTTAGGAAAATTTGGCGGGCACTTTAATCACCGACTTTAAGGTTATGACGCGAAAGCGTTAATGGTTCACGAACGAGGCTCCCCTTGCAGACCATCGTTCGCGTACACACGCACTTTGCCACTCGCTTAATCACTAATCCCTTAATATGTGCTCTGATCTCACATATACTCATAGCGTATACCATCGCAAGCCCCATCTCAACAAAGCCTAAGAACATGCCCACGTGCCTGACTAGGAATGCAAGGGTATGGAGGGTTCGATACCCATCTCATCCGCACAGGCGGGCGAGTGCGTCGGCCCAATATTGGTAATATATCGGCAATGCATTGGTAATACGTCGGGCCAACATAGTACAAATATTGGGTAAATCGGCTGCGCTGGCTGGGCGCGCGAGTTCGCAGCTCCGGCCAACTGTCATATATGTCACGTGGTCTGGTGACGTCACACAGCCCGCTGACCAATCAGTTTCCGACCTTGTCACCTGCCAACTACGTTCTACACTTGCCAGAAGGATGCTCGCAAGTTTTCGCTCACAACGTCGTCAAAGTAGGGTTTTTCTGGAGAACGACACCACTTGTGGCACTATTGGGCTCCGCCTTTATTGGTATAAAACGATAGTAATATCCAAAGATAACCACAAACCGCTGAAGGGGTCTGAGTATGAGGACGATTAAGCTTCTGGGCGCGCGAGTTCACAGCTCCGGCCAACTGTCATATATGTCACGTGGTCTGATGACGTCACACAACCCGTTGACCAATCAGTTTCCGACCTTGTCACCTGCCAACTACGTTCTACACTTGCCAGAAGGATGCTCGCAATTTTTCGCTCACAACGTCGTCAAAGTGGGGTTTTTCTGGAGAACGACACCACCTGTGGCACTATTGGGCTCCGCCTTTATTGGTATGAAACGATAGTGATATCCAAAGATAACCACAGACCGCTGAAGGGGTCTGAGTATGAGGACGATTAAGCTTCGCTGTAAGTGAAGCTTAAGTGTCCTCCTATCTTTTTTTTTTTTTTTTTGTCGTGTAGCTATGGCTTCTCTTGGGTCTTTTCTTCGAAGATAAGCATCAGCGGCATTTGGCTTTCTCCCATGTTCGGTGCGATAGTACAAACAGGGCTTCCGAGTGCACAAATTGCAGATACGATACTTCACTGCGGCAACCTGAGCATTGCGAAACAGAACATTTAACACTGTCATCAAATTCTTACTGGCACAAACTTGCGCTTGCAGCTTTAGGCGCATACTTGTTGCAGTTCCTTCACAGTCTCCTCCAGAACAACGAGCATATGATCAATGCGAAATCGGATGCAGCTGAGAGTAGGGATTATTTTTTAGGCTATATTAGGATTTCCGATAACGGTGCTCGGGGCCTTGTGAACGACTAGATGTAGGAGGTAAGACCCAATGGCCCTTTAAATAACTTTTTACCAGGCCGTTTTTCGAAAGTTTCGGTTTTCGTGTGTTGCAAACTACCTAAACAGACACTATTTAGCCACAGCCATATGCGTCAACGTTTTCTGATTTCAATCTCTTCATCATCTTCTGCTTAAATAAAAATAATTTCTGCCTCTTCGATACCGCAGTATTCCGAGTAACTTACAGCGTAAGAACTGCAAGCATTCACCGGCTGCCTGGTGTAACGCTGTGAATAATAATACTGCGTTCACGGAAAAATAACAATTATTTCGCTGCTTCACTTTGAAAGGCATTTCAGTTTTAACACCGCTATGACAAGACACAAGCGGCAGCCATCCTTAGAAGAGAACCTCGCTCAGGGCTATCTAGAGACAACATAGGCACGGCCGTCTTTCGCAGCAGCCAGCTTGCAGCCTCGTATGCATGCGACCACCGGGCCAGCGCGCGAGTGAAGATATATAGCCCCAGCGGTCCCTGCTTAGTGTACAGCGAAGCGGCGCAGTTTGCATCAAAGATGCTACTGCAGCTGGCTCGGCAAAAAAATTGGGCCATTGTTTCATTGACCTCAGACGCGGCTGTCTCTCTTCTTCCAGACTGGGAGCAAAAGCGAGAAAAGCTCGCTGCACGCCGCCAACATGCATGCAACTCTCCAGTGCCAGCGGGCGTGTTTCCCATTTTTCTTGCGCACTTGGGCTAGCATCACTCGCCGTTGCACGCAAGGGCTTCACGGATCATTTCCCGCATGGGTCTGAGCGCTCCCCAAGGGCGTTTCTTTCTTTTCCACCCCGCCGTCTCGAGCACGTGGAAGTAAGGTTGCGCAATGCTGTTAAGGGGAAACAACGCCGGCGCGACTCTAGACAGAGTGCTTGGGCTTGTAGAGAATAGGAAAATCCGTGGGCCCAAGCCGCAAGCCTGGGTTGTTGGACACAACAGCAAGGGGTACGGCAAGAAAAGTGCAAGAGAAAAGAGCGGGCAACTTGCTGTTGCTTTGTTTACTTGTAAATCGGGAGTTATTTTTAATATATTTATGATTATATGTAGCTGCGGTTGTGGAGATTCTGTTTGCGCTCTTATAATAAATATCTTTTTTTTTTTTTTTTCAAGTGTGAGATCTTGGCAATGAGAAAAGTGAAAATTTGGGCGAGTTGGTACAGAATCATTTGGACACAGCGCACGCGAACGAGACAAAAGACAAAGCTTGCACACAAACAAGCGCTGACTATCAATTTAGGTTTGTCGAAGAAATGAAACAAATATACTAGCGTGGATATCGTCAGCACAAGAAAGTTATCAACACTCAGATAATGCGGCGGAAAGACTGTTGATGCATGTAGAGCCATGGTTGTAAATGTGGAAGGCCTCTACTCTCGCGGCGGAAAACATTTGTCATTTGTCTTGTTTGTGTGCGCTGTGACCAAATAAATTCCTCGCATCCTTGTTTGAGTTCACTTCTAACACCTTCCGCGTTTATTGTATTTGATATGTCTTCCTTTAGACAATGTTCTGAAGGTCGCATTGGCGACCTCTAGCAATGGCAGGCACCATAGTGTTTCGATCCCCCCAGCCAGCCGGGTACACATCGGATTTTCGGAGTGCTTGAAATTTTCTTCTTGCTATTTGAAATCATTTCCTTCCACATTTGTGCTTGACTACGCAAAAATTTCGCGCCTGCTTTCGCAACACCGGTGTTAGAATCGCACTAACTTCAAGCTAACCATTACATTATCACGTCACATTTTCGGAGGTACCTTTTTCACAAGGTGTTAAGTCTAATATGCTTGGGGAGAGGGGCGGCTGGTCTGATTAACACATCAAATTAACATTTAATAATTGAGACACAGCAAACACAATCCTGCCAAACCGTCTTGCTCCTGCGCGATATTCCATGATTAACTGAGTTAACCGTGTGTATTTTGTACCGACAGCTACACCGGGCTGGCAGGGAGAGGCCAGTTGTGCGCACGCGTCGTTACCATGGCAACCGGAGCGGAGTAGCAAGTGCGGCGCGCTTTGCATGCCCGCTCCATCGTCGGAGCCGCGTGTGACGGGACGCAGATGAGCAGTTGTACACATGCGTTGACACCATGGTAACCATACCGACCCGAAAGGTGCGCCGCACGCTTCGCCGCTGCCTCGCCGTACGTCGCTCTATCATCCGAACCTGGTGCGTCGCTTGCGCAGCATTGCGTATAAAAAGCGGAGATGAAATAGGCGGCTGTATCACAACGTTTGACATGGATGCAAGGAAGGAGAGTCCAGCCGCTCCTAAGCGCCGGAATAGAGAAGAGAAGACTTACTCTTCAATCCTGGGGTTGTCGGCTGGCGCTTGGCTGCTCAACAAAGAGGGAATGCGCGTAAGAAGGCGAAGAGAGCAGCGGAGATGCCTGAACAGAGAGAGGAACAGCTTGCCAAACGCAGATGCCAGACTGCCGAGCGTATTAGACGGCACGTTGGCGCCGAGATGCTGCTTATGGAAGACGTCAGTCAGTGGGAACCAAGAGAACAGGATGTGAAGGCTCTTCGTGCGACTAATCACACCATTCGAATTTCCGAAAGTGCATCTGCGGCCCGGAAGCATGCATACTTAGTGAGTGATCTACTCTGTCAAGCAAAATGATTAAAAGATGTATATTCCAATGTCTCATAGCTAAACACACAGTGCCCGCAACAAGCTCAGCCAGGAAAACCCAAATATCGCTACGTATATTCTGATATAGCCGAGCGAAGCCACTGTAGCCTCACTACGATAACTTTTCGAGCCGTCAGCGGTTGTTGTTGTTGTGGCTGTAGGAAGAAGGAAAATGCACGGGCCTGCTACTGGCTCTGTAGCTGAGCCACCTCCGCTGCCTGATTTATTTATAGGAAGGGAAAGGCGCGGTAACTGTCTCACTTGATTTCTGTGGACACCGCAACCGCGCCGTAAGGGAAGGGAGGAAGATGGGCGTGAAAGTGGAAAGAGAGAAAGAGGAGCCGTAGTGGAGGGCTACGGAGTAATTTCGACCACCTCGGGATCTTTAACGTGCGCCGACATCGCACAGCACACAATGCTGGGTTTCCGCAGCCACCTATGCACCCAAGATGTCATGCTACAGATATCAGAAGAAATTCTCCATCCCCGACACTGCAAACGCACAAGAGCATTGCTGGCTCTAGACTTGCAAAAGGCATTTGACAATGTCTATCACTCCTCTATATTGGATGCACTATCCACTCTGAATGTGGGAAACCGAACACATGCCTACATTTCAGCATTTCTCCGGGATCGCACAGCAGAAATTCGGTTCGGTCCCCTAAAATCCCCCACTTTTACCCTCGGTAATAGAGGCACCCCGCAGGGATCAGTCCTTTCCCCCTTTTTATTTAACATCACACTCATCCCCATGGCTAAAAAGCTGTCACAGATCCCAAACCTCTCCCATTCTCTATATGCAGATGATATCACCCTGTGGACCACCACTGGGAATGTAGGTAGCATGGAAAAAACTCTTCAGGAGGGGGCAGACATGGTGTCAAGATGCGCAGCTTCAATAGGCCTTGCATGTTCCTCCACCAAATCCGAGCTCCTGATACTCCACCCAAGCCCGCGGAAACACCACCAACCCCCTATGCTCATCACCGTAGATGGTCAGCCAGTACCACAAGTTCACAAACTTCGAATACTAGGTATGTTCATACAAGACAACGGCCTTAGCACGGATACACTCTCCAGACTGACTAACACAACACACCAGATCACCCGCCTAATCAAACGTATAGCCAACAAGCACTGTGGAATGCGTGAGCATGACCTCAGACGCTTAGTACAGACATTTATTATAAGCCGCATTCTTTACTCGATTCCGTATTTATATATAACAAAAGCAGAGACAGACAAGGTGGATGCTCTCATCAGACACGCTTATAAGGCAGCTCTCGGCTTACCTAAGCGCACCCCAACCTATCGACTCTTAGGCATGGGAGTTCATAACACCCTCAGCGAACTGGTGGAAGCCCACCGCATCGCCCAACTAGGACGGCTCTCCACTACCCCAACTGGTCGCCACATTCTTTCCTTTCTCCAACTTAGACCGTTAGGTGCCCCTCCAGTAGAAACTTATGCAGTTCCAAAGGCAGTCCGCGATCACCTCACTGTCCAGCCACTTCCGAAAAACATGCATCCCCTTCATAACCAGGCCAGACGGAAAGCGAGAGCACGTGCTCTACACAGAGCACATGCGAACGAACCCGACACGGTCTACGTGGACGCCGCAGAATATCCACACCGCTCAGCTTATGCGATATGCGCGGTATCCAGCCGCTTCGAACACATCACATCAGCCTCTATCATTACCCGAACGTCCGTAGAAGCGGAAGAATCCGCTATAGCCATCGCGATAATCTCTTACACTGCCACCCTTATCCTCAGCGATTCTAAAACTGCCATACAAAATTTCGCCCGAGGCCAGCTACATGCTGCCTCTCACAAAATCTTAACTACCAACGTTCAAACACCCCGACCCATAGACCTTGTCTGGGTACCAGCCCATTCCGGCAACCCCGGTAACGAAGCGGCCAATTCTGCTGCTCGAGCATACGTCGACCGAGCAACAGATACCGAGGACCTAGGCAGTGCCAGAGATCGGCTGATTACCTACAACGACATTACACTACACTACCGGTCTGAAAGACTTCACTGCCCTCCCCCACACCCCTCCTTAACTAAACCACAACAAATAACATGGAGACACCTTCAAGCCCGCACCTTTCCCTCCCCAGCACTGCTGGCACTCTTCTCCCCCTCTACTCATCAGTCCGAATGTTCCCTTTGCGAGGCCCCGAGAGCTACATTCGAACATATTATGTTCAGATGCCCGGAGTTTCAACCACCGGCCGAATGGCGCCTTACGGACAACGAGGCTTGGGAGATCGCGGTCTCCAGCTCAGAACCGGCTCCACAAAGGAGACTGGTCGACTGGGCTGAAGCGGTCGCCGTCAGGCACTGCCTGCTGGCCATCACCCGTGATCAGGAGCCGGCCCAGCCCTTGTAACGAGTATTTCGCGGCTCCACTAAATAAAGTTTTTCACCACCACCACCACGAAGAGGCGTCCGTGTGCTGTGCGATGTCAGCGCACGTTAAAGATCCCCAGGTGGTCGAAATTACTCCGTAGCCCTCCACTACGGCTCCTCTTTCTCTCTTTCCACTTTCACTCCCACCTTCCTCCTTTTCCTTACGGCGTGGTTGAGGTGTCCACAGAAGACAAGTGAGACAGTTACCGCACCTTTCCCTTCCTATAAAGTTAAATTAAAATTGGTTCACAGGAAGGGAAAGGCGCAGTAACTGTCACACTTGCTCTGTGGACACCCGAACCGCGCCGTAAGGGAAGGGAGGAGGGTGGGAATGAAAGTGGAAAGAGAGAAAGAGGAGCCGTAGTGAAGGGCTACGGAGTAATTTCGACCACCTGGGGATCTTTAACGTGCGCTGACATCGCACAGCACACGCACGTTAAAGATCCCCAGGTGGTCGAAATTACTCCAGGAAATCAGTTTTTTTAGCTGTAGGAGAGAAGAAAGAAATAAAAGAGGGAGAGAAAGAGCGCACCGCATCTACTTTCTATCTTCTGTTGTAGCTGTAGGAAGCCCAGTCAGGGTGGTGCAGTGGTAAGACGCCCGACTACTGTGCCGAAGTACCCGGGTTCGAACCCGACCTCGGCGGCTGCGTTTCGATGGAGGCGAAACGAAAAGGCGTCCGTGTGCTGTGCGATGTGCGCGCACGTTAAAGATCCCAGGGTGGTCGAAATTACTCCGTAGCCCTTCACTACGACTCCTCTTTCTCTCTTTCCACTTTCACTCCCACCTTTCTCCCTTCCCTTACGGCGTGGTTGAGGTGTCCATAGAAAACAAGTGAGACAGTTACCACGGCTTTCTCTTCCTATAAATCAATCAGTTTTTTTTTTTGTTGTAGCTGCAGGAAGAATGAAAATAAAATACACGGGCCTACTACTGGCTCTAGCTGAGCCCCCTCCGCTGCCTCGTCTGGACAGAAAGGAGAAAGTGGGGAAGAAAAAGAAGAGGGAGAGAAAAACACGCGCCGCAACAGCCGTCGTCCACAACCTACGCGGTAGCGTGTGCAATGACGGCCTACAACAAATAAAAATTCGGTGGCTGGCTAGCCCCCGCCGCAAGCGGCGTTGACCTACCGTCCCAGCCCCGTAGGGCCAGGAACAGCCACCCTTCACCACCTCCTCCTGGCTGCTCAGGTGGCTCAGCTACAGAGCCAGTAGCAGACCCATGTATTTTCGTTTCCTTCTTCCTACAGCCACAACAACTGACATCGCACAGTGCACGACGCCTCCATTTCGCCTCCATCGAAACGCAGCCGCAGCGCTCGCGATCGAACTCAGTTACCTCGGCGTAGTAGTCGGGCGTCTTACCACTGCACCACCGAGGCGAGGAAGTTGGCGCCGGCAGTTCAATGCCCAATTGGGGTGTGGCGCATATAGGTTGGAAGGCATTACTGAGTTGAGCATACTGAAATTATTTTCTACACTAATTTTGTATTGTATTGTATTGTATTGGTTTTTTTGTATTGGGTTTGTATTGGATTGGGAAGTCATAGTGTGGCGCGGTTGGGCCAATTTGGGAATGCAGGATTGGGTGGGGCATAATTAAATTAGTTTTTACACTAATTTTGTTCAAATTCGGACGAAGTCATATAGTCTGGCTCGGGTGGGCCAAATTTAGAGGTGGCGCAGCCAGAAGGCAGGGCTGCGTTTGCTATAATCGAATTAGTTTTTTACTTATTTTGTTCAAATTCGGACGTAGTCAAACTTTAGCGGTCCGGTCAGCCGAATTTAGGGGTGTCCTACCTAAACCTTGAAGGCACTACTGAATTGGGCATAGTGAAATTAGTATAGACACTAATTTTGTTCAAATTCGGACGAAATAATATTTTGAGAATCCAGCCGGCCAAATTTTAGGGTGGCCTACCTAAATATAGAACGCGCCATTGGGTTGATTATAATCACATTAGATTGGACACCAATTTTAGTCAAATTGAAACGAAGACGAGTTTTGTTGATCAAGAGACGAAATTTTGGGGATGGTCCGCTTAAATTTGGAGGTCCCTCCTTAAGTGACAATAATATTCAGTTAAGTTGGACGCCAATTTTGGTCGTATTCCGACGAGATCAAATTTCGGGGATCCAGAAGGCCAAGTTTTGGTGGTACGGACCCACATTTTTTGGGGTACATGCCGTTCCTGTAACAAGGTTTAGGGAGCGCAGAAATCGTCTAATTTAACGTCTTAAAACTTGTTCAATGAACGAATGTTCCCGTTTCGACTCGAGGATGTGCGATCTCGGTTTTGGCTAGACGCCACCTTAAGTTGTTAGAACTGATGCTTGGGCGAGTTCGTATGCCATTTTCTGAAGAACAGCGCGACTTGGACAAGGACGGAAGACAACACGGACGGGCGCTGTCCGTGTTGTCTTCCTTCCGTCCTTGTCCAAGTTGCGCTGTTTTTCAGAAAAAAAGTCACCTTAAGGTTGCCGACAACAGCTAATAAAATCATCGCATACTTAAATTACATCTAACTATGGCGGTTACGATTGTGCCATGTACAGTTAGGCACTGCCTACGGGTAGCAGGAATGCCCACACAAGAACTAGAGTTCGGGTCAAAACATTAAGGGAAAGAGGGGGAAAAGGGGTTTCAGAATTTTTGTTCCAGCGTGCCACTTTTTCGAAGGTTTCGACCTGTTCGGGAACCCTCTGCGTCGCGTAGTAAATGTTTTCGATACCTCTGTTCCTTAAGGACAGTAAAGTGAACAATAAATTGCGGCGAAAAAGCCGAATAGAACTTGCGTACTTAGCACATATTGTTGCTCACAGTGCTTTTATTGTTAAGCAGATAAGCGCCGAAATCTACTTCTACGATATTTTTCTCATTCAGATATATCTGGTACAGCGGCGTCATAAAAAACAGAACATAATTAACTGAGAAAATGTGTTAATTTTAAAGACATATTATTCTATCGTGTAGTATGACACATATCGATCTCATTACAGTTTCGAGGTTTCTAGTACACTCAATGCAGCAACCTCGCGCAATTGGTAGTTTATGCGGGAAAATTAACCCAAGTGAAATAAAAGCAGTGCTGTTTAAACACTAGGCAAAATTTGTAGTCACCGTCTCGTACTATATTGTGTTCCATTCATCAAAGCAACTTAAATGACGCAATCTAAGTCTTCAGACCTCGAGGACGGCTCGCGAAACACTGGTAAGTCTTCGCCATCGGCGCACTGAAAGGACATCCGAATGCCATGGCGAAGTCTTCATTGTACAACAGTGCCATGTTTGTCAAGTTTTCAGTCTTGAGCAATACACGTGTCGGGCACCTATAATATGTACTCAGCATGAAAAAGAACTGCGCGTTTGAAATCCGCCACATACTCCAAGCAGGTTTTACCGTCTGCCAGTCAGACTTGTTGAGTGTTGCCACGACTGACGTCAGTCCCATGACATTTGAGACAAAGTCATATGTCCCATTTTTTTTGTTGTCGTCCAAATAGTTATCAAGAAAGCATCGCCTAAAATAGCTGATATTGTCTCTACTTTTCGATTTCCAATTGATCTTCTTGAGTATCATGTACCACATGGCCTCCGCCAAAATTCGGCCGAGCCGAGCATTGTTAGGCAGCTCATAACCTTTAGATTCTGCTTTAATGAAGCCATAAATGCTGGGGGAAAGCAACAGCTTGCTTTCGTCCAACAACGCTACCTCAACGTAAGACTCCATGCGCACATCTTTTGAATTTTTCTCGCGCTCTTTTTCCAGCATGAAATCATAAGTGCTGCCTCTAATGAGGTTCTCGCCAAAATGTTCAGAACCATTTGGAAGCGGTACTGAAACCTGACTTGCTTCAATAGGTGTGAGGAGAAGCAGATTTTCGAAGAAGTTTCGCAGTTGGTCGGCATCGTCCGCGTCTAGTAGCAGGCTAGCCTGCACGTCCACGTACACGGAGCGTTTCACGGCCGCGAACACTGCTCGAGCGGCTGCGTCCCGTTCACGGCTCGTTAACATTTCGGCAGCGAATCTGTCCCACAGTTGACGCGTTCTCAACACATATTTTTCGCAGACACTAAATGCCATTTGGGGAGGGTTGTCAAAGCCTGAGTAAAAGTCTCGCGTAGAGCGCACCACACTGTGCCATACAAGATAAGCGGCCTTCATCGCCGTAGCTGTGCTGTTTTCTTGCTCCGAGGCAAATCGATCGTAAATCAATCGTATTCGCTCGGTTGCGACAACACTGACAAACTTGACAGTCTGCAAGGAAAAATTGTACATGTGAAGGCCGGCATCGAGGTCGTCCGTGTTCCACAGTTCTTCGTGAATTTTAAGCCTCTCGGTGGTCGTGACGTACTGCCTTTTACCTCCTGTAGCGGAGATGAGATCGTGGCATAGTTCTTTTCGAAAGCGAAACGCCTCGTCTGAAGACACAGTCGCCGAATCACTATGTTCATTCAAGGCATCTACCACTGCGATCATGACGTCGTTATGATAGGCCCTCTTTTTGCAATTTGACCAGTGTCTCATGAACACCGTCGACTCCTTCAGGCTGATAGAGACGTCTACAGCTGATGGCAGCTTGTACTGGATGGACGTAGCGAAGATGTACAAAATGGCTGTTCTGGTGTCTACTTGTCTCTTATGTTTCCACCAACGGTGAACAAGGGCACTAGCGATGGACTGGAAAAAGCTTCGTGGGTGTGAAACGGTTTTCACGCACGACCTGTAGAATGACTTGAGGAAGCGTCCGGCGTCGCCCTGTGTCGTGGCATTGTGCGTGGCACCGGTAATCAACGACTGCATAAGCTGGGCGTCCAGGTCGTCTTCCTTCGTGCGTCGTTCGCGGAGGACGTTAGAACAGACGTATGCGAAGAAATTTTCGCAAGGGTCAGTGCTGTGGTTGAGGTACCAGGCTAACTCGCGTGCTAGATCAGGGCAGCAGAATGAACTTACTTCCTTGTTCTTCTCTGTGCTGCTCATGTAGATGGCGATTGATATGGCTGCGGCGGCGCCCACAGCTACGCCAGTCAGAATGCATACGATGGCCAAGACGCGCCTTGGGTACCGTCTGTCGAGGAAGCTTGGCGCAGTACCAGGCGAAGGACCAGTTCTGTTGTGGCGGCTAGAGTCCTTCATTTGTGATCTTTCTTCTCTTCTTCACATGATAGACGCTTTGGGCTACATCGGGCCTCTGTCTTCTTTCTTCTTGCTAAGCACGCACTATTTTGAAGCTGTGGAGCACTGTGGTTTTTTTAATAACGTTGTTTATTGCTTCAGGGCATAATGGAACATGTAAAAAGATTTAAAGGGGTTATAAATGAAAGAAAAAAAATTACCGACGATTACGTTACTTCCTAATGTGAAATTTGAGCGCAGCAAATAAGCTGTTTCACCTTTTCGGTACATTGAGGCAACGAAATCGAGCAACACATGTATGCGCTATCACAGATTTTTTTTTTTTCACACGTATCCTTTAACAAAGACTCCACTAACAGTTCTTGACAGTCATGAAGGAAGCTTTGTGGTCGGAGAAATAGACTGATATATGTTCGACTTGGTACACCAATGCTTGATTCTCAAAGACGAGATCTATACAAGTGCCTCGCGAGGTTTTCACAGCCGTGGGACGCGTTACGAGCGAGAGGAACGGGATGTTCTCCCGCATAAGTGTGAAGAAATTCCTGTTTGTCTTTATGTCAACATTCGTCTCGCTCATGGCTCAGAAAGAACTGGCAGATAATTTCGCAGTGGCGAACGGCAGCGGCAATTTCGGCTCGGGCGGTGCACATATACAGATCCGCCGCCACCGATCTGGCTCTCTGATTGCCACCGCACAGGGGTTGCATTGGAGGAGGAGCGAAGAAAGGAATTAAGTTCGAGCCGGCGCTTTGACAACCGGAGACTCGCAGGAAGAGGGGGGAGGGGGGCGGCGTGTACACCCAGCGGCAAACGATTGGGGCAGAAGCGCGCGCAGCAAGCGGACAACGCGATAAAGGGATAGCAGGGAAGAGATAGCAGCGAATGACTGATGCTGCTGACGCCGATAGTGAGTCAACCCCAGCTGCGGAGTTGCTTTCAGGGACAACGCCGCCGACGCCGACGCAAACAATATGATACCCTCGCTTCCGCAGCGCCAAGAACCAGGTCTAGCCGTGGGAAGGTGGTCACGTATTCGTCGACGTGCCGGGGCCTACGTGAAATAACCGGCGCGTCGGCAACTGAAGAGCACCCTATCCGCCACACAGGAACAGGGGGGGGGGGGGGGGGGGGGGACCCTCCCCTCCTCTTTCTGCATGGCGGTTATTCATTTCATAAATGAATTACCTAGAAGTCCTGAAGCCTTTTTCACAAAATGTGGCGCCCTGTGCGAGTGATTTATAATTCGTCTGCTGACGGTGTTCTATGCAGTCACGTTAGCCCCGCCGGGGTGGTGCAGTGGTAAGACGCCCGACTACTGTGCCGGAGTTCCCGGGATCGAATCCCGGCCTCGGCGGCTGCGTTTCGATGGAGGCGAAACGAAGTGGCGTCCGTGTGCTGTGCGATGTCAGCGCACGTTAAAGATCCCCAGGTGGTCGAAATTACGCCGTAGCCCTCCACCACCCCCCCCCTTTCTCTCTATCCACTTTCACTCTCACCTTCATCCCTTCCCTTACGGCGCGGTTCAGGCGTCCACAGAGCAAGTGTGACAGATACTGCGCCTTTCCCTTCCTATGAACCAACCAACCAACGTTATCCTGACTATCTAGCGGCGTCAGCGGCATCCAGCGGTATCAGTCGGTCGCTGCTAGCGCTGGGGGGATGAAAGGGGGGCGGAGCTGGTTACGAGGCCAACGACGACGCCGACGCCGACGCGAAACCCAGGAACGGACGCCAAAGAGCTGCGCTCTAAAATTCTGTGGCAGGCTAGCCCCCGCCGCAAGCGGCGGTGACCTACCTGTCCCAGCCCCATCAGGGGAGTACTGAATCGGCAGGTTTTCACCGTCAATGGCATTGCCAGATAGTGCGCCTTTCCTTTCTTATAAACCAGTTTACAATGGAAGCGAAAGCTTCATTACGCTAGGTATAGCAGGTCTTCGTGTGACCTATAAGTGATCTTGACCGAATTAAGTGTGGGTGTGCACGATTTCGTGGTGTTTACCCAAATGTATACTGCGCCTTTCTCCAAAACCTAATTTAAACTGAGAGGTGCCCTGCCGCGGTAGTGCAGTGGTTAAGATGCGCGATTACAATGCCGGTCAGGTGTCCCTTCAGGAGCTTCCAACAAATTCCAACGCGGTTTGTTACTACTTACAAATAGATTTAACGCGTCTGCGAAGTGAAAATATACTCGGCCGGTCGGTCGGTTGATTGATTCATAGTGCTTAACGTCCCAGAGCGACTCAGGTTATGAGATACGCCTTGGTGGAGGGCTTCGGTAATTTCGACCACCTATGATTCTTTGTGTACCGTGATATCGCGCAATACAGGGGTACATTGTCTTTCGCCTACATAGAAAGAGGCCGCAGCCACAGCCGACCACAGCCAACAGCGGGAAACACAGGAAAATTTGAATGGTTTTTGCTTTGTTTCGTTTTTAAATAAGATTTTAGGCTTCTGACTAAAACAGCCTTTCTATGCGGTTTTCTACGCGGCTCTATGCGCTTTTTCCATGCGCTTTTTCTATGCGGTTTTTGATAGGTCTTATGGCAAAAGATGAAAAACGGCAAGAGGCAGGATGACACCTGAGATGACGTCTTTGTAAGAGACCGGCAAGAACAGGTCATTGATTAGTGACGTCTGTATTGATGTCGAGAAGTCACCTGCGGCGGCGCGAAATGCTAATACATTTCTTTTAAGCCTGATTTTATCTTCTGAAGCCCTGAAAAAAATATTTGCCATGGCTTAGCTCAGCTAGGCCAGGATTTACGTAGCGAAAGCATGTGTTCCTGGTGCTGGGCTGCCTACTCCCCAGGCAGCACATTTCTTCGGCCCAATAATGGGGATTGACTGGGGATTACTGGCCCACAAGAGGCCCAATGGTGCCATTGAGCTACCAATAATGTGCAGCCACGCTATACCATAATCATTATTGGCCCAGTGAACTTCACCCATATCCGTTATTGGCATTCAACCGGCTAAGAGCGGTCAATAATGCCCATTCATATTGAACAGTTTGCCATTATTGTATACACAATGAGGCAGCCTGGTCATTATTGGCCAACCAGCTGCAATTGTTTGCCAATATCTTCCACACCATGGTATAACCTGGTAAATATTGTCCGGTCAATAACAACGGCTTCTCAATATTGAATATATCTAGGCATACAGTGGTCAATATTGTCCAACCAACTTTGGCGGCTTCCTAACATTGTAATATCTTGGTTTCTAGTGGTCGATATTGTCTAATGAGCCTTGATGGCTGACCAGCATTGCACATATCATGGCATAGCTTGGCTAATATTGTCCGGTCATTATGGTTGCCTCGTCAACATTGAATATATCTTGGCATACATTGGTCAATATTGCCCCACCAGCTTTGGTGGCATCCTAACATTGTATATATATTGGATTACAGCGGTCAATATTGCCTAATGAGGTCTGATGGCTGGCCAGCATTGCACATATAATGGCATAAATAGGTTAATATTGTCCGGCCATTATGGTTGTCTTGTCAGCAGTAAATAAATCTTGGCATATATTGTTCAATAGTGACCCGCCTGTCATGGCGGCCTGCCAACAATGTATACATATGCATTATATTGTTCAATATTGTTCGATGGACTCTGATGGTTAGCCAGCATTGCACCCTAATGGCATAGGTTGGGCAATAATGTTCTGCCAATATGATTGGCTTGTCAACATTGCATATATCTTGACATAGATTGGTCAATATTGTCCCATCAGCTTTGATGGCATCCGAACATTGTATATATCATGGTTTCTAGTGGTCGATATTGTGTAACGAGCTTTGATGGCTGGCCACCTTTGCACATTTCAGGCTGCGGCAGCGCTAAAAAAACATTAGAACCAGCTCTGACCGACAGAGACATTTCTAATGCTTGCATCTCAATATGACAGTGTGTTGGGGCTAATTTCGTCGCAACTAAATTTTTCGCTGGCCCGGACGTCAGTTTACGTTCAACTGTAGAAGATATTCATATGCCATACGTAATTTGGGCCACCATATATATAATGTTTATTGGGATTAATGTATAGATTGTCCTAAAATTGTTTGACTGAGCTGACCAGACAAAATGAACAGAAGTGCCCATCACGGAAAATGTAGAATATATATTTCTGAATACATTTTTGTGATTCGCTAATTGTTTTGGATGACCTGCGATTATACTTGACAATTTTGGTAGAGAACTCTTTTATTTACGACTCTAGGCACGATTAATTGTTATGTAAAATTCTGCATATAATATCTTCGAGACAATTCCTGCAGACTAGAGGCCCGGATGTCGATCACGCTTGGACGTAGCTAACACAGATAGCGTTCCAAACTTTAGCCAGGTGTTGAAAAAATTCTGACAGCACGTAGAATCTACACTGCAGAAATTAGCGAAGGCGAGATTAATGCTACTGCATACGGTGCATTACGTATCATTATCGTTATCAACTAAACGCAGCGTCATTACCGTTGATTCTGTCATCATTGTCATTATCACTAATTGCAGCGTCATTCTCGTCGCTATCGCTATCCTCACGGTAGACAATGAGAATTACGTATGGTGCTAGTTTCGCGATCCAGGGTTTAGCGCAGTTGGTTAAAGCTTAAACTAGGCTAGGAATTCGATTCCCGGTGGAGACGATTTGTTTTTCTGATCTCGTCAAATCAGGATGATTGAAAGTGATTGGCACATCAATGCACAGATCCGATGCACAGATATATCCATGCACAGATCTCGAACACATCTCGCGCACAACTCTCGCGCACGGGATTTCGTTCCATGGGCCTATTTATACGCATACGAGTACAAGCATACGCGCACGCTCGAGCACACATCTGATCTGACAAGCAAATATTTAATTGATGCGTGTCCGCGAAAAAAATCCTGCGCAGTCAAGAAACGCAAGGTACTCAAATGCAGTGTACGCAACAGAACGTGTGAGTCGCTTGAACAAACACGTTTTGATTGTAAACGCAGAAACGATCGACGGTGAATCCACATCCTGTAAACGTTTGTCCATTATTGGAAACACGCACGCGTAGCATCATTATTTCCGCCTTTTTTTTACGTGATGGAAAGAAACCCAACATGTTCAAGCTAAGCAGAGGTGGGAGAGATCGATCGCGCTAGCCAATCAAACACGCACTGCATGATTCGCCATTACCCTAGCTGTTTCCGGCATTCAGCATAAGCACCGACTATACCACGCCTCGGTACTAGCTGTTATAGACAGATATGTTGGGCTGCTTTCAGGGCCTTCGAGTTCTAATATCTACTAAACACAAATTTGTAGTGTACTCTTTTGCGCTCTGCTGTGGGCTTCAGCAACAGAGAAAGACTGATAGAGTTTGGCCATCGGTGCAGCAGCGCATAAAATATTTCAGCTCAAAGAAAAAATACAAACAACATATATTCTACGTTATGTCTAGCTATTTCAATTGACAAGAAAACAAATCTGAACTGTCCTGGAATGGTTCGTATTCTAATGCGACGTAAATCGCACACTGCCAAAAAGTAGTGTACATGTAAAAGATAATAAAAAAAATCAACAGCACTGCATGGGGCAAGGCAAACGAAAAAAAAAATAAAAATTCAAAACAATTACCTACAGTGTAATGAATGCGCGCACATGTGTCGCCAGCATATATGGTAACAAAATTGAAATTGCATAATAACGATGTTCTTTACGGAAGGTATTTTTGTTCGAAAGCTGTAATATATGGCTCATAATGATGCATTTGACCACAGCGTTTGACAGCGCTCTCCTAAGCATTGTTCAGAAACTATTCTTCAAACATTCATTGCCTTATTATCCAACCATGTAATCACCGCACCGAAGGCGTTTCCCTTCAGAGAACTAAATAATTCTATCCCATCATGTCAACCAGGCAGCTAATTGCAATTCATATATATTAAAAGTAATGCGAGTTCGTTACTTTAGCAGTTTTGAGGTATATTTAGAGAACACCACTCTCGAAGAATTTAACACATGATTGAGAATTAGGGTTCCTTTGTGAAATATTCTGCTGCTTTCACAAGAGCTGCTTCCGCGGGCTGAAAAATGATTCTACCGCGCTTCTTTCTGAGGACAAACTGCAAATTTAGTTCTTCAGATCTTAGCTCGTCGAGTATTTTGTATTTCTTGATATGCCCACGCTTAGTTCTACGCGGATTTTTTCTTGCTCGAAATGTCCACCTGATTTGAAAAAAAAAAATAAAAAGAATAAAATGGGAATTTTTAACCTTGAAGTACTCGTAGTTATGGTCGTTTTCGCTTTTCTTTTCCTTAATAGGAATACAGCAAGTATACGGGCTGTTGCATCGCTCAGTTGCGCGTGATGATGTTTCAAGAGCACTCCGTCATGAACAGCGACCTGTGTGCCATCTTTAATAAAAAAAAAAAATATGTCCATTTGTTCGAACAGAGGACGATTGCGTGAAAACTGAAGATTGTTTTACGTATGTGATTATTATTTGAAACTATGAGGTGAAAAGTATTTTGCATTAATAAAAAAAATGTAGCGAAATTATCATTCCACTGAAAATGTTACCGAGCCAACAGTCGAGGCGACCAAAGAGCTCCGAACGCACTCCTCGTTGTTTTAGCGAAGCCAAGGGCAAAACTCTGCGCATTCCTCCTCACAAGCTTGGCGCAAAGAACATATGGTTTCCATTCTCTCGTCCTTTTGTCGCCTTTCCGCCCGAGGGCCTTGACTAAAGCAATTCTCCAAACCGCTTTCAACTTCCCGTCTTGTAGCCTTTTCTCCCGGTAAAGCAGTCATCGCGGAAGGGCAGCGACCTTCACTGCCCTCTCTTTCCTCCCGGCTAGGCAGGCGTTGCTCACAATGCCCCCCACTCTACTCCCCCTCACTCTTCCCTTCCTTCCCGCCAACTTTCCTGGCCGGCAGCCTTCTGGGCTCACGTGGTCCTGCGGGACCTCTTTCATTTCTCTCACCCCCTTTCGAGCTTTATGCCTACTCTTTCGACAGATCTCAAGCAAAAAAAAAAAAGAGGGAGAGAAAACACAACCATCCTTCTGCCCCCTTCCAACCGTGCCTCACAACGCGACACAAGCCGCTGATTCAGAGGCGTCTGGTCCGCCACACAATCCCCACCGGCTCGAGCTGCTCGAGCTCCCGCAGCTTTGGACAGCAGAACCGAAAAACCAAGCCTTCTGAAAGTTCCGATTCGTTTTAATGGCCATGCCTGAAAGAGGATATTTGTGAGTACCACCAGCATTTTAAGTTGTTTGTTCATAACTGAGCTCTCTGAGATTATTTGTTGCTTTGTCTCCTTGTAAGATCGCTACTTTTTCTTACCAGGTGTATAAAGCATCAGATCCCTGGGATGTACTTTGCTTGGCAGCATTCATTTTGGATTGTTGCAACTGAGGTCTGCAAATCTGCGCTAGCCGTATGGTAAGATACTTTTTTTTTTTGCATTATTTGGTGCAGTATGTTGTCAGCCTTGATCATCATGTCAATAACCGATATGCTTGCGAGAACGGAAAGTCATTTATTTCGACCTCACCACGCCAGTCAGTTCTGAACTGTATTTTCAGCGCACTATTTTGTATGCATAAACTCTGGTCATAATGACAAAATTTACGGCGCAGAGGTGGCCAATTTGTATCGCAAAAGAAAAACGTGGTCCTGTAAAACATGACGCGTGTTTTGTGTGATTTTCAGGTTACAACTTCATCGCGCGTGTGTTGTGTGTCTGAAGTGGTCAGTTTCTTTTACAAACTATATTCAAAACTCAGAGTTAAGTCTAGCTTTCTGGGACATGATTTTTAGTTGCGAGCGAATATTTAATATTGTAATTTGCCGTTATGAATGCGCTATTGGAATGGTCTAAACGACGCCTAGCTTATTCACGTGTTTGATCTTTCTCTTGCGCTAATTCCGAGTAGTAGAAGTGTCATAAAATAGCCGCTTAAAATAGGTTATTTACAGTTGCTACCATAGTTCTTATACTTTACCACACGTACAAACTTGTTCCCACAACAAACGTGATGCTAAGTTATTTACAGTTGCTACCATAGTTCTTATACTTTACCACACGTACAAACTTGTTCCCACAACAAACGTGATGCTAAGTTACGGATTTGTTTATTTTTTCAGTTCGAGTGTATCATACAAACCCCAAAGCATCTGTGTCGTACGTTGTTTTGGCTGCAGCTTTGACAACTTTTAAAACGTTCTGTTTGCAGTAATGATGCGGTGCACACTAAATTTAGCAGCCGCGGTCGGAGTGCGACTACTATTTTTTGTGTCTGTTTTTTTTCTTTGTAGTTTCTTTTTAGTTCTTGCGGCAATCTATTCAAAGGAAAGCTATTGATTTGAAGCTTCCAGTTATGACGGAGTCTTTCTTCTACAGGTGTTCGATCACAAAGGCACTACAAGTATAAGGGGGCAAGCACTGACTACCGTTTAACGAATAGATAACGGCAAATATCATTTTGTTTTCTGTTTCCAGCGTCAACAACACATCCACATGGGAAGCCGTGCACTGCCAGATGTCGCAACCAATGTAACCAAGTTAATATGGCCGGCCTCACTGAGCATGGAGCTTATTTCAACCTGAGTAAATCAGACAAGAAAGTTGCCTGGGGGCCAACAGATAGTGCTTTATTTTGCATTTTTACTCCACGGTCTAGCTGCACTTCCACTTTCCAAAAGTTTTCTGTCTTAATGGGATTTATGAATGTTGCTTTTATTTCCAGGTGCCATCTGCGAAAGGAAATACATTGTTATGCACGCTGCTCAAGTCCATATCTTTAAAGGCTGCATGGAGCTGCTGCCCCTACAACCGACCACAAAAGAAGCTGCGATGAACGCAGCGCCTTCCTCCAACCTGGGACCTGAGAACACCTTGCCAAGGGACGCAAAGACAGGAGGAGCACTGAAGTCTAAGAGCTCTGCCTAAATCTTTCCATGCCCTGTAACACGTGCACACCTAATAAATCACCATGCAGTGAACCTTTCAGCTGTATTATTTTCTGTGCATGGATATCCTCAGCATGCTTTATTTAAATAAAAAGCTGCATGAAAAATATCTGCACTGCATAAGTAGGGGATGGCTTTGCAGGTGCCTATTAGTCATAGCACGAAAAAGCAACTAGCCGGATTGCCAATTGCTCTGGCTGGATGCCAATAATGCAAAACCACTGGGCAAGATTGGATTGGAAATATTGGGTAGCCGATAAATCTGGCTGGATGCCAGTTGTGAATATCCAGTGAATAAGCATGGATACAAGATATTGGATGGCCAGTGAGCTTGGCGGGATGGCCGTGATATAACAACCAGTGAGTGAGCTTGGGTGGAAGATATTGAGTAGCCATTGAGTGCCGTTGAATGCCAGTAAACAAGGTAGTATGCCAATACTGGTTTTGATAGGAGAGCCGATCAAATTGGTTGGCATATATCTTGGCTCTTTGTGCGCCCCAATCAGACGCCAATATTGACCAATATTGGGACCAATATATCCCAATATTGGACCATTGGCGGTCCATTGACGGCGTGCTGCTTGGGTCCTCTCCAATTCAATCTAATCCTATCCAATCCAGCGTTATCCAATCCAATCCGGTCTAATCAAATCCAGTCTAATCCAGTACAGTTCATTCCGGTGAAATACAATCCAACCAATACTGTTCAATTAAATCCAAACCTGTTCAATCCAAACACGTCCAATCGAGTCCAATGCAGTCCAATCTAATCGAGTCCAATCCAATCCTGTCCAATGCTGAGTACACGCTCGCCAAAAATGCATCCTATCATCATGACTACTATCATGCTAGAGAAGGAGTCTTAAGATGCGCTATTCACTACGTCTAGCTACGTTGCATTAAAGACGAGACATCGTCTTCTGGAGGATTGCTCGCTCGGCGTTCGGAGCCTGCGGACGTATTTCACATCGGCTCTTGTGGTTTTCAACTTACGTGGCTGAATTACGATCTGAAATGACCTGATCGCCATCAAATCGGTCAGTGAAGGTGCTCCGCACCAGTTTGAGACATTTTCGGACAATCTACGTCCATATTTGCTCATGTTTTGAAGATTTCGTCTTCGTGCCGAGCGCGTCTCGTCAGGCCTAGCTCACCAAGGGCTCATACATTTGCCGGTCAGGCCTAGCGCCGCCGGCTGCTCATCGCCCAAACTCCTTTACTGCTTCATCTTTCAAGATGGAAGTTGGTGTAGAAGGAGAAGATATTTCACCAGAGGAATTTCATAACGATCCTCGTTGGACCAGTGCGGTGCGGGCCCGGAACAAGCTCTACCCCAACCTGAAGCAAGCCTCGGACAGCAGCGCGTCCGCGTCTGCTGGAGCCTCGACAAGTTCGGACAACCTTGCTTCCGCGCCGAAAGGCAAGACTTCCACTCTCAAGCTGAAGAGGCATGCTCTTCTTCCCCGGTTGCCGACATCGGACTACAAGGTTGTTTTCCGACCGGGCGGGGGCTTGGATCTTCGCCTAATAAATGGAGGTGCACTTCTGCCTCTGATCTGTGCTGAAGCAGTATAGTCGTCTACCACGAAGCGAGAATCAACGACAAGTTGCGCATCAACCCGCACAACAACTCTTTCACGGTGAGCACACCTTCTGAAGCTCGAATGAAACAGTTTGTCCGCATGCAAGGTCTTCGCCTCAACGACCAGATGTATCCCCTGAAAGCTTATGTCGCGGCCCCCGACAACGCCGTAAGAGGCATTATTTACAAAGCCGTCTACAATCAGACGCAAGATGAAATCTTCCAAGACCTTGTGGCCCTTAATCAGAGCAAGTACTTCACCATCGCCGACGCCCGGCAGCTCGGCAGGACCAAGTCAATTTTAGTCACGTTCATCGACACCGCGGAGGTACCGCGTCAACTGAACTTCTACGGCACTATTTATTCTTGCTACCCATTCAAGGCAAAAGTTGAAGCTTGCTTCAACTGTCGGAAGCCTGGACACCGTGCCGACGTCTGTGCCAAGGAGAAGACTGACCTGTGTTCCCGCTGCGGCGTTGCCCATCCACCCAAGCAAACGCCGGAGTGCACGCCCAGGTGCATCTTATGCGGTGAAGCCCACTTCACGGGGACCAAACGCTGCAAAGTGCGCTTCGAACGCTCAGGAAACTCCTCCAAAACATCCACACCGCCGATAACGCTTTCGGACGCTCGACCTCCTGAGACAACTCTCAAGTCATCTAGACCATCAAGAAGCCGGTTTCGATCGTCTTCGAAGTCGCGCAGCCGCTCGAGGACGGGATCCCGCCATGGCCACAGCAGAAGCCGCTCGAGGTCCTTCCCGCCACTCCCGGGCCAAACAGTCCAGGAATCCACGAAACAGGTGAGCTGGAGGCCGCAGTCTTCCCCGCTCGAGCGAGAGAACGCGGAACTTAAAGCTCAGTTAAAAGCACAGTCTGAAGAAATTGCCGATCTTAAACGGCAGCTGCAGCTCCTTTTAAGGCGAAAGCAGTCCCCTGCAGTATTGCAAACCCAAGCACCTCCCACCATTTCCAAAACTCCTTCAAACTCTCCCCCCTCCGCGTCCTCTTCGCGCGCTACGTCGCCTGCTCGTGGCGTTCCCGCAAAACGCAAGATAGCCACTGGGGTAGTTCCTTCCGAGCCATCAATGCCAGACCAGACTGCTCTCCTTATGACGGCAAGGCAGTCCCTGGAACGCTCGGTACAATCTTTCCGCGCCGAAACCCAGAACTGGATGACGAACGCCGCAAAACGGCTAGAGGCTATTGAGAAGCGTCAAAGTGCTCAAGAGGCCTCGTTTTCTCAAATCCAAACCCAAGTTTGTGAGCTTCTCCCCAGAGGTTGCACTGTACTACCCATCCCTTTAGCTATTACTGATAGCACCCAACATGGCGGCACACCCGAACAGAATTAGCGTGTGGCAGCGGAACTGCAGAGGTTTCCGCACAAAGCGGAATAATCTGCGACTTCACTTATCTACCCTATCCCCTAGCGAGATACCGGCAGTGATAGCGCTGCAGGAGACGCTTGTTTCGGTTAAGCTCCGCGACTATGCTACTTACGAGCCCTCCACCCAGCCTCAATCCAGGGTAGCGTCGTTGGTGCACCGCAAATTCACCGCGGTCGAACACCCTCTTGAGGTGGATAACGTGGATGGTCTCTTGCTGGAACTCCTACCCCGCACACGAAAAGCACACACCCTTTTTGTTCTCAACCTCTATAGCCCGCCCAAGAGCCCTCCTGCCCCCCTCATTGGCGCAATCAAGAAAGCCCTCACCGTTAGCGCGGGAGGATCCCTACTAGTGGTTGGCGACTTCAATGCTAGCCATAACAGCTGGGGTTACCGAAAAAAATGCCGTAAGGGTACGGCAATTTTATCATTCGTTCAGGACGAAGGGCTTTCTAGTCTCAACGACACCTCCTATCCTACCCGAATCGGATCTAGCGTTCAGCACGACACAAGCCCAGACTTGACTCTCTCAAAAGGCGTTCGAGAAAGCCGCTGGACTAATACCACTCACTCATTAGGCAGTGATCATTACATTTTATGCACTGAGTTCTCCATCTCTTCCCTCACCCCACCGAAACGCAATCGGGCCTGCGTGGTCGATTGGGATCGGTTTCGCCGCATCCGGCAAAACGCACCGGACACCATTGTGGACTTGGAGGCCTGGGTGGCTTCTCTCACACAGGATGTGGAGTCGGCGACATCCACTATCCCGGAACCAGAGGACACTTCGGCTGCGGATAGTCGCCTTCTCCACATGTGGGAGGCACACGCCAGCCTTCAGAAACGCTGGCTGTCCCAAAAGCATAATCGCACCCTCAAACGGCGAATTTCCCGCCTTGTGAAAGAAATTGAAGCTTATACAAGGGACCTCGCTCGCTAGCAGTGGGGCAGGTCTGTGACCGCATGAGCGGTAATCTAGGCCTTAAGGACACCTGGTCGCTTTTACGCTACCTCCTTGATCCTGGGCACACCAAGGCCACGCAGCGTAAGAATATTGCCCGCATTATTCATAAGCTTCCCCTAGACGATGACGCCCTCCTTCAGACCTTAAAAGATCAGTACGTCACTACAACCCCCTCTACCCCCCTCCCTTCCTACACCGGTTCTCCCAACCCTACCCTTGATGAGGAAATCTCTTCAGCTGAAGTCAGGGCGGCGATGCACCGCCTCAGGACGACATCAGCTCCGGGGACGGACCGAGTCACAAATAAGATGCTTCGTAACTTGGATGACCCGTCTGTCGATGCGGTCACGGACCTCTTCAACCAATGCTGGCGCACGGGAACCCTTCCGGCCCAGTGGACACACGCCCGTATCACATTTATCCCTAAACCCGGCAAACCACTCGACATCAAGAATCTCCGACCCATATCTCTAACTTCCTGTCTTGGCAAACTCTTTGAACATGTTGTGCTGGCACGCCTCCAGAACCACATAGATGACCACAACCTCTTCCCTGACACAATGGTCGGCTTCCGGCCACATCTCTCCACGCAGGATGTTATGCTGCAACTGTCAGAAGATGTCCTTCACCCCCGCCACGCAAAGCGCACCCGAGCAATTCTCGCCCTAGATCTCACAAAGGCCTTTGATAATGTCCGTCACGCAGCCATTTTAGATGCTCTCTCATCGCTTCAAGTCGGCTCGCGTGTCCACCAGTACATATCCGCCTTTCTTAGTCATCGCACAGCAGAAATCACCATCGGCTCGCTCTCATCTCCATCTTTCAAACTCGGTAGCATTGGCACCCCACAGGGTTCTGTCCTCTCTCCACTGCTTTTTAATATTACCCTTATCCCCATGGCACACGCCCTCGACCAAATCCCTACCCTGCCCCACTCCTTATACGCCGATGATATTACACTGTGGACCACCACAGGTAGCATTGGCGCCATGGAAGATACATTACAGGCCGGAGCAGACATTGTAGTATCTTTTGCCGCAAATGTCGGCTTGGCTTGTTCCCCTACCAAATCGGAGCTTCTCATACTCCGACCTCCTAGGTGTCGTACAGACAAAGGCCCTCCTCCCCCCATCTTCTTGACAATTGACAACACCCGGATACCAGAAGTGGACAACATCAGGATTCTTGGTATTCTGATACAAAACAATGGCAAGAATACCGCAACCATCACTAAGCTGACGGTGATGGTTCATCAAACAATCCTCCTCATCCGCCGCATAGCCAATCGCCATCGCGGCATGCGCGAGCATGACCTCAGACGCCTGGTACAGGCATTTGTCCTGAGCCGTGTTGTGTACTCGCTCCCCTACCTTTTCCTCACGCGGGTGGAGGAAGACAAGGTTAACGCCCTTATCCGACAGGCGTACAAGGCCGCCCTCAACTTACCCCGCTACACTTCCAATGAACGCCTTCTTCACATGGGCATCCATAACTCCCTGAGCTCACGGAAGCCCACCGCTCAGCCCAGTTGGAGCGATTATCATCTACCCTCACCGGCCGGAACATCCTTGCTCGCATCCATCTCTCACCTCCCGGTCACTGCTCTACACAACATACACTTCCCCCTGCGATACACCGCGTTCTTAAGGTGCATCCCCTGCCAAAGAATATGCACCCAGAGCACCATGTCACTCGCCGCAAGGCACGCGCAGAAGCTCTTCGCAAGCACTATGGCTTCCAGCCAGAGACCGTTTACGTAGACGCTGCCTCGTACCCCTCCCGCCCAGCGTTCGCCATCAGCGCTGTTTCCAACTCTTTGCAACTAATCGCGGCCGGTACAACTTTTGCCTCCACTTCCCTGGAGGCGGAGGAGGCGGCGGTTGCCCCCGCCATAGCTACCACCCGAGCCACAACCATCTTTAGCGATTCTAAATCCGCCGTACGGAACTTCGCCCGCGGTCGGATCTCTACCCCAGCCTTCCGGTTCCTCGCCTCCCTCTCCCCACCCGAACACCCTATTCAACTAATATGGGTGCCCGCTCACACGGGTCACCCAGGCAACGAAGCAGCTCACACTTTTGCTCGAGGATACGTCAGCCGAGCAGGGACTGCCGCTGCCTGGGGAGATGCTCGCGAGCGCAGGGTATCCTATCACGAAATCTCTCTCCATTACCGTGATCAACGAACCATCTACCCTCCTCCTCATAAATCTGTGACTAAGGTACAACAGGTGACGTGGCGCCAGCTTCAGGCCCGTACATTCCCATCCCCTGCTTTCTTATCTTTGATCCATCCAGGACTGTTCTCGCCGCAGTGCACCCTGTGTGGGGCACCTAAAGCTGATTTTGAGCATATTATGATCAAATGCTCGGAATTCCACACTCCAGCCACTTGGCAACTCTCTGACCTCGAGCGATGGGAGGCTGCGGTGTCCAGCTCTGGCCCGGCCGTTCAAAAGCGGCTGATAGACTGGGCTTTGGGTGTCGCTGGGAAGCACCAGCTTCCGGCCACAACACGCAGCCAAGAGCCGACCCATCATTAGCATGTATTCCCTTAAGGCTCCCAAATATAAAGTTTTTCACCACCACCACCACCGTCTTCTGGTTGCTTCTTGGTGGCCAAATGGCGCGTCTAGCGCGCGGCGCCCGCCAGCTGCGGCGTTTGATAGGTAACGGCTCTGCGCCTCCCGCCGCGCGAAACTCCTAGTTCGTGACCAATGTAGCTCTCGCTACAAAAGTTAGGATGACTTTCAATCTTCGCCTCAAGGGTAGACAGTGCCTTTAACGCTGCCTTTTCATTCCGCGGTTTCTTTTTGGCTTTGTTAAACGTCTAACGAAAGGCGTAGCATCTGTCGCACTTCCTGGTGGGCCCTTGCACTTAACGGCATGTAATTGGAGGTACATGCACCGTCGGTTCGAATCCACTACCGTCCAACGTGACTAGCAGATGGATGCTAAATGGGAAGCGAAATGGTATGGCACTACCCTTCAACGCTGCAAAAAGCAATTTCCTCACAGTTTTGACACGAAATTGCGTGCGTATCCTTCCAGATCAACTGGAAACTATGTCAGGTTGCTTGCCAAGTTACGTTTTCTCCGCCGCGATGACGCACTAGTTGAATGCCTGACTACTGTTCCGGAGTTCCGGGGTTCGACGCCGACCACTGACGGCTGCGTTTCGATGGAGGCGAAACTGAGAAGCATCCGTGTGCTGTGCGACGTCAGTGCCCGTTAAAGATCCCAAAATAATTTCGGGCTCTAAAACAGCTATCCCAAACTTTGCCAACGGTTTAGTGTCCCCCAACACCCACTGCCCTTTGCGTTTTTGGCAACCCCGACAATCTGTCACCCTTATTTGGACACCCGCGCCTGCGGGCCTTCCCAGTAATGAGGAGGCTCACTCCCAGGCCCAAGGTCTCACTATCCAGGCTGGGGAGGAACGGTCTTCCTCAGATGCCTTGGAGTGCCTGCTGTCCTTTCGTGACATCCTTACCTACCACCGCGAAAATAGGACTTACGCACCCCCTGCCCCGAATCTCACAATAACACAATCTGCCCATTAGCGCAAGCTACAAACGCGCATAGCCCCATACCCCATCCTTCTCCATGCCCGCTCTCCTGACCAGTTTTCTTCTTCCAGTTTTCCGCATCATGCATACTCTGCGGCCAACCAGGACACTTCCTACACATCCTTCTTACATGCCCCACCTTTCGTCATCTCATGTCATGAAGAGCACCTCAAGTCAAGACCAACGGAAGATCATTTCCCGCGCTATGAGGAGGATTGCGCTTCAAGGACTTTCTTTTCCCTTATAAAAGTGTCTCCCATCTAGTAAGGGAGCACCCAAGTGCCATGCAGGGGGCTTCTCCCCCACTATTTGTTCCAATGGCAATAAAATGTTTCTGCCACCACCACCTTCTTCCTGCAAGCTCCGTGGCAAATCTGACGACTTTCTACACATACTACTCACCTGCCCCTCATTCCCTCATCCTCCTTCACTAGAGGTAGCCCTAGATTATTGGGAGAAACTACTCACCAGTACCTCCTCTAAGGACCAGCGCAAGATCATTACATGCGCTCTCGCTCGGATAGCCTTCCAAGGGCTTTCCTCTGCTTTTTAAGATAGCCCTCCGCACATGGAGGGGGCTCTCAAATGCCATTTTAGGGGGCTATGCCACCACCCTCTGTAATATTAGCAGCAACTGTTTCTACCACCACCACCAGGTGGTAGATATTACTCCGCAGCCCTCCACTACGGCACATCTTTCTCTTCGATTTCACTCCCACATTTTTCCGTTCCCTTACGGTGCGGTTAAGGGGTCCAGAGAAAAAGTGACAGATACAACGAATTTCCTTTCCTGTGAAACGATATTTTTGCAATTGCTTAAATATCTCTAAACATGAGTAATAGCCATATTCGTTGTAGTAAACACATGGTATGAGTGACTGCAGATTCAGTACATAAGAGTATTTTGAAACTAGCAAAGAGTAATTCCTTACTTATCTGGTACAGTTAAGCAGGTTGTTTAGCATGGTGACATAAGATGACTCCCGTAAGATTACTCCCGGGTTTTGATGTCTTCTCCCGCGATTGACACTCCCCTGAAGGGGCTGCCGGGTCACCGCCGCTTGCAGCAGGGGCCAGCCTGCCACCGATATTCTATCTATTGTAGGCCGTCATTGCACCCGCAACCGCTTCGGTGGTGGACGACGGCTGTTGCGGCGCGCGTCCTTTTCTTTTATATTTTCTCTTCTGTCTCTTCCTATAAATAAATCAGTTTCTCTTCTGTCTGCACGAGGCAGCGGAGGTGGCACAGCTACAGAGCCAGTAGAAGGCCCGTGCATTTTCTTTTCCTTCTTCCTACAACCACAACCACAACAACTTCGATTCATATAAGAGCTTCCCTGTCACACGCAGCTGCGGCAAATTACGGCCTCCAGTATGTCTTGCAGACGCTAAACCAAGCGCCGCAAGAGGATCACCGAATAATACAATAAAAATTAACAGTGGTTAAACACGGTAAAATCATGTTTCACAAGCGAAGCGATAGCTCTGTTTTGCGTTCGTTAGCTAAACGTTTTTCATTTCTTTTGCTGATAGGTGTTCAGCTGGCGTCATTGCGCACATGTTAGTGATCGCTGACGTTATTGAGGATCGATCACCTCTCACGGTAAAAGGTAATTATGATCAAGTGGTCATTTAGTCATGTACTCATGCATCAGCTTACCATAGAGTAATACCTTGGGCGAAACGTCGCGACAGGTTAAATCCTTCTTTGACCTTAACTCAGCTTCAAGGTCACCCGGTCGAAATCGAGCGCCCATCAGGTTTGTACTTGCAGTGGAGCTACCGCTCTATTAAAAACACGCGAGAAGACCAGACAGCTTCGCTGCCTCAGTAGCCAATGAGTTAGTTTCGTTCGTCAGCGTGGGGTGGCACGGCTCGACACACCGCCAGATTCTAGCGGAGGTAACAAGCATGAGCGCTCTTGCACACGGAGATTTCCGACCAAGTTAAACAGTTCCGATACGGACGGGATCATTCCGGAACCACGCGGCATGCGCACCGTCCGTGTAACGAAGACGCCGCTTTGGGGCCGTAAAAAGGCGCTAATTCGACAGGTGGAGTAAAAAAAAGAAAACAAGAAAGTAGAGAGGCAACGACCCAACCCACATTTACGCCTAGCGGCGGGGTGTCGACGGGCGGGTCTCCCTTAATGGTCTTAAAGTAAAACCAAAGACGGCGAGGAAAGGAAGCAACGCGGCCTCCGGCAAGCATCCTGGCGAGAGCGGCGCGCATATCGTTACGCTCGGCCGGACTTTCGTGCCGCCTTGGGAGAAGCGCAGCAGGGAGAGGAGGAAAGTAGCACCTGAACCAGATCGCCGTCGGTGGAGGGACGACGCTTACGCAAGAGGAAAACGAAACTCGCGGCGCGCAGCATATAACTCCGTCTTCGTGGGGTCCTCACAACCGTGCCCGGGTGAGACGAGCGGCGAGCAAAATAAGAAACTCTTCCCGCTTACATATAACATCGGCATCCACTCGTCAATGGACCCATGCATTTGGTGGAGCGTCAAGAGAACCTCCTGCACTCGAGCTGACTCAGGACCTCTCAAGAGGCGTCTGTGAGGCAACGAAATTATTCGCTGGGAATTTCGAGGGCGAGCTTTGTACAGAATTGTATATTTCCTTAGTTCGTGTCTCTAGTTCATCTGCTGCGCGGCTCGTCGGCGAAGCGTTTGTTGTGCCCGAGACAGGAAGCAATGACCAACTGGATGAATTATTGATTTATAATGATGCGACGTTTCGCTGCAACGCTTCGCGAAAAGCCTCCGTGGGGACTGCCAAATGTCCTAGCCGTGCCTTGATTTGCATTCTAGCTATATCACTCCTTTTATTTTTGTTTCTTAACCCACTTCGCTGGAGGCGTCTCTTGAGCTAGCAACTGATGTCTGGTGTGTAATGTGGGGTATGGAGCTAAACAGGGAAAAAACTGCCCTTCTGCGTGTCACAAGAAAGAGGCAGCCCAGGCTACGCACCCATAAATATTTTTCAGGGGGAGGGGAAGGGGTGCTACGCCGCCCGTAAAAAAAGAAAGAGAGAGAGAGAGTCAGGCAGAGAGGATGAAGAAGCGCTCAGAAAATTTCGGTGGTGTTCTGGCACCGAAACACCGCCCCTGATCCAAGCAAATTTACTTATTACCTTGGCGGCAGAGCGACTTGCGACAGGTATAAACTTAGAAGTAGCCCTCGCGAATAATATTTCATGGTCCACACACTACGGATATCTGCGCTTCTGCTCTTCGAAAGTTATGCTTTATGAAAAAAATTAAAAGCGCTCCCGTGAGTACAAAGCTTTTAGCGTATACACCATGCGCATGAGGTAAAAGTTGGAATATGCGTCAGTGCTGTGGGATCCCTACAACAAGAATGAAATGGAAGAGCTGGAACGTGCTCAGAAAAAGGCAGTAAGATTTATATGTCGCAAATACAGAAGGCTAGATTTTCTTTATTTGCTAATTCAAGAACATCAGATTCCAAGTTGGAAATATGGTGAAAAATAAGTCGACTGCTACTCATTCATAATTTTGTGTCACGACGAATTGCCCTAAATTTTCCGAATGGCATTCGACAAGCTACTATTAGACGAACAAGGCATGCTACACAGCCCACAGTTCAAGAAAACAAACTCTTTTATAAACAATTTTTCCCTAAAACAATGAAGGAATGGAACTGTCAACAATTGTTTTTGAGTCAAATTAGTTTCTAAAAGCAATGCAATGGCCTTTTTTTTTTTTTTTTTCAATCAAAAGTGCCTTGAGTTGTATTGTAGTGTGTTCTTGAATTTTGCACTCTTTGTTAAGATGACCAAAGTTCACAATGTGTTCTCGGTATTTGTGCTTTTTGTTGTTCAGTTGCTTTATACTCTTCAATCTTTTAGTTATAATGCCCTTCCTGCTAAGGCCAAAGCATTGCCATGTAGTATGGTTAAGTAAATAAATAAACCGTTGTTCTACTCTGTATCTACTGATCTTTATTTGTCCGACTCAGCGGTTATATATATTCAACCATTGTTGCAACACTTATTTATTGCCTTCATTTATTTTTGCTAATTGGTCAATGGCTGTTCCTTCAATTGGTTTTGCCATTTAAAAAGTGTTCTCTACAACCATCGCATTTTGCTTGATACTGTCTTATGTACTGTACCTTGCATAGTACTATGATCACGTGGCTATCTGCCTAAATGCCTTGCATAACATATCTCACTATAGGCCATAGCGTACGTGATAAAAATTCCAATGTTTGATTCTTCACTGGCTTCCAAGAGGGGGCGTGCTGCGAAAGGAATGCGTGCAGTCGCCTATAAAGAACGAGAGAATTGAAGTAGGAACCACTTCTGAAGCAAAGTCAGACCTAGTGATCCTGAGACACAGGTTTTATTTCCTGCAAAATGACACTGACGCATAACATCCCGTTTTTAATTGCTAGTGTGAACCCACAACGTTAGCGGGGTCTCAAAAAATAAATCGCTTTCTCAATATTAACGCTAATATTGTGACTGAAGCCGCTTCTGAATGCCTACCGTATTCACTGGCACAATTAACGCACATTTCTCCCCCAAACTCGCCAAGTGATTTTATCCTCGGAGCGAAGTACTGAGGAAAAGTTTGAAGCGGTATAAACGGGACAGAAATTAAGATAGTGAAATGAATACCTCTTCCGGTGCGATTCGCCGTCTAAATTAAAACCATGCTCTTCAGCAGGAATTACATGACTGAGAGCATATAGCAATTTATCTTAAACTCGAAAGTATGACCCATGTAGCGACCTACAATACTGTTTTAAGAGAGCCCAACTAAATTAGTCTCTAACAAAGCTCATAGAATTCATCGCGAGGCTTAACCGCGACAACTTGTTGCGATCCATAACATGACATCAAACAGAAAAACCATTAAGGACCAAGTGTAGTTTCTGTTGGTTCTCTTATTCCACGCGGAATGCTTTTATTGCCTCTTCGTCCCGTAGAGTCAGTTACACATGCCACTCGAGAGAGAGAGAGAGAGAGAGAGAGAGAGAGAGAGAGAGAGAGAGAGAGAGAGAGAGAGAGAGAGAGAGAGAGAGAGAGAGAGAGAGAGAGAGAGAGAGAGAGAGAGCTTTACCGTATTGCGTTGTTCATGCGACGAGGGACCAGCCAGCTGCAAAGCAAACAACCCGACAAATCAACGCCAGCTACAACATGTTGCCATCCAGAGAGCGTCTGTACATCTCATGTTCGCTCATGTGGTCATCCTATAGGACTCCTGCTGCGAATACAGCCCACATACGACCTAAGCACCACTCGTGACTTATAGACTTGCCCCGCAGGAAAACCATACCTACAAGCGCATACTTCAATAGGAGAAGACGGACTGCTAACAGGTTACTGCCGATAAAAGGGCACGCGAAACGATTCCGAAAGAATGAACAGCGACGAGGGCAGTCAACGTATACACGGCCAGATACAACAGAGGCGGCAGCCTTCTATGTCTGAAACTCTGCTTCCTTCTTTTTTTTTTTTCTCCTCTCCTTTTCTTTACGTTTACGATCTCTCAGAAAAGAGACGTTCTCGCTACAACACACGTAGAAAATTTCAATGGGTAGACATTTATACGCAGCCGCCATTCCCTTTCGCTTCTCCTACAGCAAACTTCCCGTACCCACCAGTTTTCGCTCAAACCCGGCGACTCTTTATACGAATACGATGATGACCGTGGAAAAAGATCGCTCAGCAAACGATGGCTCGATTTCTTCAGTAACGGCAGAAAGAAGCGTGAAAGAATAAAAAATCAGACCCAGTGCGAATATGTGCATAAAGAAAGATCGTCTGTATAATACCGCGCTTGCACGCACACGCTGACAGCAGAGAGAGAGATGGAAGAAAGGGGGGAGGGAGCGTGGCGCATACGTGCACAGTGGGTGCAGCGGCAGTAGCTTGGAGGAGGAAGTCGGCCGTCCGACTTTCCAGCGTGGCGCGGACATCAAGTAGAGCGGGACAAAGCAAGAGTGGCGCTGCGCGCAGCCTTGACCATGACGATGGACCGTGAAGGCTCTCATAGGGAGATGAGCGAGAGGACGAAGAGGAGGAAGAGCGCGCCTTCGTGCGCGCATCTGAACCTCGATCGCTGCCGAGATTATGCTGCGCGTGCGAGTTGCAGTCGCTTCTACGAAAGCCCCGCGCGAGGAGGGAACTGCAAGCCTATACATGTGGCTTGCAGTTACCCGCTATCTACGCGTGCATGCCTGTTCCTTTTATTTATTTTTGCCGTTGTCCTTGCTTTTCTCGTTTTCGTCTGCGACTCTATTTTGCGTGCTGGCATTGAGTGAAAGCAAGGGCATAAGGATGGAGTCTGACGTTTAAGCCCTATGTAGCTTCCATAGTACTTATTTTAGTGTTTTCGGCGGCCATCATGTTGATGGAGGCCGGGAGTAGAGATACATTTTCGGAGCGTCTGTGCTGCGCTTGCGTGCCAAGTCCCTTACGGATTTTTCACGCATTCCTGTCTCCGGGTGCTAGCCAGCGTGTCATGTAGCGACGAACGGTGAAGATTTCAAGTTTTATTTCGCCCTCCCAAACGCCACAGTTCCTCACAAACCGCATTTTCCGGCATTGCTCCCTGAGGAAGGCGAGAGTACCAGCTTCCAAAAATGCAGAAGGCGTACTGTCAGTCACTGGATGGGTTAAGGTTCCTGGCAAAGGCTTAAAATGTTAACTAAAGTACTCTTACATTAGTAGGAATCGAAGGAATGACTGAAATTTATCATTGATCTGTCGCCTATACCTTATGGTCATGATAGCGGTTTCCACAACCCTGAATCCGCTTTCTAGCTTGCACTGATCATCCAGATCTGAGTTGGACAACCCTGCTTCGCGTTGGGCGGGGATAGGGTTAGAATAGAAGAGAACGCCACGTTGAGTTAGCATGTACAGGTGGTGTCGTCTAAACAAGAATACGGGTTACAATGAGGGGATAAGTTACGGTTGTGGCGTATATTTTGAGCAGGACATTTGCTGCCGTCAGGCAGCGGCTTGCTCTCGAGTGTACCTGATTACACGAGTATACATTTATCGTCTAATGACGCTGATAGATTAGTTCAAACTGCTTACTTTAATTACACAACGATAGTAACTTTGTGAATAAACACACCAGTTCTTCTTTTTTACGTTTTGCGACGTACAGGCCACTACCAACAAAATGCTCAATGGTTGGAGCTTTTATCTGACATTTTCTTTACCTGGGTACTCAAGACCTTCATAAGGCAAGCCGTAGAGGACTCCGGTTTGATTTCGGCCTACTGGCCTTCATCGCCTCGGTTTACGTAAGAGGCTAAGTATACATAGCCTCTTACTCTCTTGTATTGGGGTCAGAGTTTCAGAGGCAGCGAAGGGTAGTCGACGCAACATTGCGAGGGCGCTGCCAAGTCTGGCATGATCAGCAAGCCACACGCGAGGCTTTTGATTGATGGAGCACCCCACACGACTTGATGGAACCCGCCATTGCGTGAAAGCCGTCAGGTTCTCACTGCTTCTCTTCTTCCTTGAGGGTGACCGAACTATGTTAGGTGTAACAGTTTTCAACGCACTTATACACGCGCCGGCCCGCCACGCTGGTGCAGTGGCAAGACGTCCGACTACTGTGCCGGAGTTCCCGGGCTCGAACCCGACCGCGGCGGCTGAGTTTCGATAGAGGCGAAACGAAGTGGCGTCCGTGTGCTGTGCGATGTCAGCGCACGTTAAAGATCCCAAGGTGGTCGAAATTACTCCGTAGTCCTCCACTACGGCTCCTCTTTCTCTTTTTACACTTTCACTCCCACCTTCTTCCCTTCCCTTACGGCGCGGTTCAGGTGTCCACAGAGCAAGTGTGACAGATACTGCACCTTTCCCTTCCTGTGAACCAATTAATTAATTATGTACGCGCCTGTATATATACGTAACACAGTCCTGCAAACATCAACCAACCATTCCACTCATCCTGTCCTTTTCACCAGAGACCAGGGAATTTACACTGCTCAGCTCGCAACTAGGTGACCAATGTAGCCCACAGTTAAGGAAGCGGCCCTCACCACTGAGCCCTAGACTCAGGAATAAGTGCAGTAAAGTTGCAGATTGACATAGTTTAGTTTCCATCTTTCAAGTCCGAGTGCGCTAGGCTCAAAGTACACAAAACACAACCACACATTTGTACGGGGCAGTTGATAGTTGCGCACGCGTCCTGTGTGTGATTTTTTTTTTTTTTTTTTTTGCGTCCTGGACTAAGGGCCTCATCCTTCTTCGGCAACTTTTTCTATCTGTATCTCAAAAATTTTCCCCACCGCTATCTGCTATCTACCTCACTCACACTCACTCTATCTCACACCCGCCCGCTCATCACTCACTCACACACCCAATTAGAGAAGCTAAGCTCCGGGCCCTTGGACGACACCTTTATCAGAAAGTAGAGCAGTGAAGGCGCTTGTCAAGATTTTAAAAAACTCGGGGTTGAGCGTGTACGCTCTCTACCGCACTCTACTATAGATCTCTGGACATGCGACAGACTCGTTTCCTTGGCGCTCTTTCTTTCCTTTTTCTACCTTTGTTCCCCTCCCCACTTGCTGGGTAGCCAACTGGGCATCGCCCAGTTAACCTCCCTGCCTTTCTATTCTACTATTTCTCTCTCACAAATACCCACTCGCTCACCCGCTCAGTTCATCACACAAAAAGGTGATAAATTGGGCGATATCACGTAACTACGAAGCCAAAGCAACTTCACAAAAGATGGCTTACATGCCTATTTAAATAACTGACAGGACTAACTTCCTTTCTTTTCTTTGTGTTTCGTGCCAACCGCATCGAAATCTCGCACCAGGCATCAATAAAAGCGCGGAGAGCGGGGTACTCCCCTTCCCCCCCCCCCCCCCCCCCCTCTGTTTCTCTCTCTTGCTTTTTCAGAAGAACAGCAAATGGAAACAAGTGACGCCGAGGGAACCTCATAAGCACATACACAGACGCGAACGTGAAACAAAGCATCCTCTGACGCAAATGTAGGTGCCCGCATGTATGCATTACGCTCTCTAATAACCGCGGGCATCCGGACAATGGTCAATAGCAGCCCGTCTCACGGTAATCCTCGTTCGCGCAAGTAAAATAAGTAGCGAAAAAGAAATCAGGGAGTCGCATAGCGTGACTTCCCGGCGCGCTGTCACCCTCGGCTGGTTTCTTCTCCCATTTTCGACCACCAAGAGGACCGAACGGGCGCGAGCTGGATAGGACCAATAGAGAGAGAGGAGGAAGAAAAAGTTGGCGGGAAAGAGAAAGACGTCGACCCAAACAAAGGGCCATCAAGGCTGTCCACCGACGACATGGCGGCCAGGCGGCGAGGGCAATCATCTGGACACCGGGAGCAGCACAGCAGCAGCAAACACAAGGAGCTCTCCACTGACCGCCAACGAGAGGGGGATAGGGGGAGAGGAAAAAGCAAAAACAAAAATATACGACGGATATCGCGCAAATAGAAAATGCAGAACGGAGCCACTGCGTAACGCTCTCGGATTTGTCTCCTCTTCACTTAATATACGCCGCGCGCGCTGTGGTCTGGACGACACGGTCCAGTGCGCCTCGACGCAGCGTCCGTGTTGCCTCGGCGAAAGGCACCCTGCAGGGATGGGAGGAGGACTGTATGTGCGCTTTGTTTTCCCGGGTGCCTGTTGAAGCGTTAGGCATAGTATACTGCGTAACACCAGCCTTTACGGGTTTTCGGTTGCGCGCATACTATGTGGAAGTACATTGTGAAGTGACAGTTTGGGATGTACGTAAGCACTGTGATGTCACATCGCCGAACTTTATGAAGCCTTTCTTTTTACAAATACAGGCGTTTTTCGATCATACTTTTGTCCACTTTAACGCTCACGCTCCCCTTTCTCACTTTGATGCGTTCGCACTGCCAAAGCATATCCGTGTAACAATGAAAGACTGTCCGTTGCACATATAACGGCGTGGGTAGGTCGATAACTTATTGATTCTAATCCGTATATATGAACTCGAAGAGGGTCGTCCAATTGTTCGATATATCCATAATTCGATATATAAAAATGGCCGTCGGTAAGCCGATCTCTAAGCTAGAACATTGCAACCACTCCAGTGAAGGGCTTCTTGATATGGCGCGCGACCTACGGAACTCTACCAGCTGCTATACGTTTTACTAGGCTTAACTTGCTTCGCACAAAAACCGCACCTGCTTTAAAACTAGGCGCAGCCTAGCATAAGAAGTCTGACGTAGTCATCAGTGATTCGTAAATAAAATAATCGCGCTTCAAAATTCTCCATCATTGTTTTACCCAACGTATTGACACCGAAGCGAGCGAGGCACACCAGGCGAAGCCCATCGGTAGCTTTAATTAGGTCGGCTTTATCGCATGACAGCGGAGTGGCGTGGAAAATGAGTTCAAGAGACCGAAAGCCACGCTCAGTCGCACCCCGCAATCACCTCGTTACTCTGTTTCCCAGAGTTATAGCGCTGCCAGCAACTGCCCTAGGCTGCGCAGCCGACCCATCTCCGTGAGAAAAAGTGATCGAAGGGCTGTTTCACATACAAGTGAAAATGCGCGTGATTTCTGCCGCAGCTTCGCAGAAACCTGTTTTCAGCTGCTGCGGCGATTCCAGCAGCCAGAGCGATGGGGCTCCAAATGCGCTGGAAATTTATCGTCACGTCACTATCCCCTACCGAACAAACCATGCGTCTCTTGGAGTTTTTCCGTCTAGAATATGGGCCCAACCGACGGCTTTCTCTTGGAGTGGCATGCTTAAGGCGTGCCTATATATGTTCTAATTCGCCATTCCGTACGATACCATGGGAATAGTCGAAGAATAACGCCGAAAAACTGCCCACAACTCCGGCTTTGTGGTCTGGCATAGCATGTCAAGACCGCAGCAACACAGTCGCGCAACTGGCCGCCTGTTACACAAACGGCGGCCCGCAGAGAAAGAAATTCGTGCACAAAAGACCGGGGTGACAGGCGCGAGAGTGGGCGTCATTCGAGTGGCGATGAAGCGCGCCGCAGTGGGAGCTCCCGTCGATGTAGTTTTAAAGCCTCTTTAGGTAGCTTAACCCAGATCTCACGTTCTCCCGGAGAACGTGCTGGAAGAGAGGTGAAGGGGGTTCTCTTATCCTTCTCCACTCTATAAGCATTCACTTCCCCCTCTCTTCTCCCTACCTCCTTCCTGACGTTAGTGCTTGCGTTCGCGCGAAGGCCGCCCCCCGACCGACCAGAAAAACGGCGCGAGCGCGTGGTATTTTGTATGTGTGCAGTAAGCCGCCAGTAGCATCCATCATCTCCTCGCAGGACGAGCAGCGTAGCCCCTGGACTGTGTGCGCGCGCCGCAATAGTCGCACGTGGTGTATACGAGAGCATCATCCGGCGCTGCCACCGCCAAGCTGGCGAAGAATCGTCTCTCTAGTCTGCACACAACGAGCACACAAGAAGCCGCTGGGCCCGCTGCATAGCGCACACACTGACCGGTAAGCGAGAGCGGGGTGACAAACGCAGGAACGCCCATCGCACCTCGCGCGTCTATGGAGAGGGCTCGCATGGAAAGCGTTCGCAAAGGTGCAGGATTTATGAGTCATCGTTACGGAGTTGCTGGCACCATTTTCTATAGTAGCGCTCCTCGAGCCGATGCTATGCACTATATCGGGAGTACGCACCATTCTAGAAAGCTACCCTCAGGCTGTCTTGGCCTGCATCGAGAGCTGGTTGAAATATTGAGGTCGATCAGGGGCGAATTCCTTGGACTAAAGTATTGACCACGAAGTATTGCTGCGTATTGCAATCTCAGTCCATGTAACGTTTTAAAGAAGAGCCGCAGCCACCGAGGTACACAAGAGGACACACGGACTCACCATGCATGCATGCTTCTTCACTGTGTCCATATTAGTCATATGATTTGGCGCACCGCTAATAAATAACTCGGCACGTCCAGCAATAACTTGGCGTCTTGTAAGAGTTTCCGAAATATAAGACACTGGACTGGTGGTTATCGCTTGAAATTTTAGCTCTGTGCAGGATTTGCGCTTGAAAAATCGTACCTGACAATTACAATAAAATTGAAAACTTGCAGGTGGCGGTGTTCACTCTTTGAACCGGTAAGCTTCTGCGTTATCAAATTAGGAAAGTGTCACTGCGCCTCGCTATATTTCGTCGCTGTGATCGATAGCCTTCAATTCAAGTCGATTAACATATCGGACAGAGACGCCGACTCAGCGACGCGTGAGCGAAGGTACAATGAACCCACCATTGTACCTCACGGAGCTCAGGAACCGCCTATAATAATGGCGGCTGGAATCATTAAAAAGACTCGGCATCACGTGCAAAACCAACTTAACACTTGTTTCAAAATTCCGACCAAGCAATGTTTCCTCGTCTCTGAAGAGTATGTTAATATGTTCTGGTCACGGGTGTATTGATCGCTGAAGCTTCGGTAGATGCATGTCCAAACTGGAAAACCAGTCACCGAAAACTGAGCTGCTGTAACTCGCGTTAAGCCAGCTGAACTGTTAACAATCTGCACAGAAAGTAATTTCCTGCACAATTTTTTGTGTGTGTGTGTCAAGCCATCACAAGAGATTGAATCAACAAATGAATTATTCCTCAAGTTATCAAGAAAAGGTTTCGATCGCCTCGAAGGAATAATTTTGCCACACAAATAGTTAAATACATGCCCTAAGCCAGTGACCGAATTCATTGGTCAACGTATAACCTACTTTTTACCTGAACGCCTTTCTTAACTGCCTCCCATCGCATCCACTTTTATAGGCAAGAGAAACCAGACCTTTCTAACAGCATCTTCGCGTTCACAGCAGAAGCACCTCCTGAACGCGGAGAGGTAGCGAACAATTCCATAGAAGGTATCACGAAGGGCCTCACGTCCTAGATTTAACAAACTACTGTCAACACGGCACGACTTTCTTATGCTCCATAACCACAAGTCATACCAGCAGCAACGAACCGTGCTTTATTATTACGTAGCCGCTTTCTGACATCACCGGCGGCACCCATCTTGAACTCGTGGGGGCCAGCCGCCGCGATCAGAGAAGACGTCAACACCTACGCTCGCGCGCTGTCTCGTTTCTAGCACACCACCGTGTAAGCGGTGGTTTCGCACCGCGCGGAATTACGCCGGCTCCACTGAAGCGAGCTTTTTTCGCGTCGGAGGTGCGCCATAAGGAACGAGTACGCGAAAGCACACACGAACGAGAACGGCGTCAGCGCGTCCTTATAGAGTATCCGCTGCCGACGTCGACCTGTGTCGTTGCTGTCCTCCATTGGCGAAGAAGAGATTTTTCTCTCTGGGTAATCCTTCCGTCACCAGGAGTCATCACCACACAGTTATCCCATAAGCGAAAGAGTGATGGAAACTGAAGGCATTCGGCGTCGACCTTCGCCGTTTTCCCGTCTTTCCGACAAGAAAGGGGCAGGAGCTTCGGTAAATCCGCACTTATTTTCCGCCATTTTAACTCCGATTACGTGCGCACGGCGGAACGATGAAAGAAAGGGGGGATGTGAAACAATGATATATCGAAGAAAACGATGGAAAAGCCTTTGAAAAGGAGGCGGCTAGATGTCAGGGGCGCGGCCGGAGGGGGGGGGGGGGTTGTTACGGGGGGCGGCAATCATCGGTACGCTCGCTTAGCCGCGCCGGCGGGCATGCGTGGGATACGGGTGCCTACTATCTGGAGCGCAGCGAAGTTCTCTACCGTGTGCTACGCTGCAGACTTTGTGCGGGGGAGGCCTTCCCCGGGCGCTAATCAGGGTGTAACGAAGCGGGGACGACAGCGATGGACGCTGCTCCGGCGTTACGTCATCCATCCCGGCCGAAAAATGCTCGGCTATAGGTGGCTGGGTGGATGAGTGGTGGGTGCATAGCGCCAGTGATGACGGCTCACTTCATGCGTGGAAAAGGAGGCGGCAGAGTTCGCCGTGATTCGGGAGCGCTCGTACCTGACCTCCACCACGTCTTGCGAGGATGAAGCAATGGCCGGGAAGAAACGGACACTAGCCAGTAAAGATCTTGGTGTGCGCTTACTTGGCCACGGAGTGTACTATTGTTTCTCTTCCGGTCTCCTACCTGCGATAACCATTGTATAAAGTTCAAATCGGATCACGCATAGCGGGAACACTTGCGCGCGTGGTTTTGCTGCTTACGAAACGTCACCTAGGGACGCCTCCCATAGAAAGCGCGACCGTAGGATGTGAAGCCGCGACAGTGGGCCTGCTCTCCATGAGCCGCAGAAGCACGCGCTTAAACGTTCCTGCTAATAGTCGCCACTCTATACGATACAGACAATGCTCATAACAATACCATGTCCTTATGCCGTCCTGTTATCCGTATCCAGCAACCTGTTAATCTCATCACTCACCCCTGACATCTCTTCGTCTATCTACATGTGATGCTTTCCACCCGTCATAATCCTCTGTGTTGTTCCATAGGAGGCACACATGTAAGGTAACCTTAACTTTCGTTCTGAAAACCGAGAAACGAGAGAACCTATAAGTTCGACGAGCATACCGCTAGTCGAACCAGTGAATGAATAATTCATCCATATTTGATAGTTATTCGAAACATGTCTACTGTTGCTGCACTGAATTAAAATTTGGCGCTGACGCTGTAACAAACCTTGCCTTATTCACGTTTTCATTTTTTTTTTAATCCCGCCGGGGTGGCGCAGTGGTTACGGCACTCGACTACTATTCCCAAGGATGCGTTATCGAATCCAGGCCTCGGCGGCCGCTTTTCGGTGGAGGCGAAAAGCAAGGCGCCCGTGTGCTGTGCGATGCCAGTGCAGGTTAAAGGACCCCAGGTGGTCCAAATTTCCGGAGTCCTCCATTACGGCGTCTATCATAGCCTACGTTGCTTTGGCACGTTAAATCCCACAAACCAACCAACATTTTTATTTTTCTGATATTATAATAACATTTCACATTTTTCAGCCTACGATATCAGAGGGACAAATGATACGTGTGCAGAACTTATCTTTTGATGTTATCATTTTCCGAGCATTACAGCTTTATCACTCCCAGCGTAATTGTATCTTATGCGAGTAAATATATTACGTTGTATCTGTGCCTCGCATCTTTTGATTTCCGTAATTTACATTATGTCCTTGCCGTTTGCTACAGCGCAAATATTCATGTAACATGCTGCATTTGTACCTTGTGCTTGTTAATCCACCATGCGCGTCAACTTGTTGAAATTGTCACTAGTTATTGTTTTTTATACATTCGATTATACATCGCCATATTGCTGTTCTCTCCTTTACAGAGGAAGCTTATAGCTAACTTTTGTGATGCCAGCGCAGTATTCACAGAGTGCGGCCTGTTTCTTCGGGGCTTATTTCGGCCCACTGTGCCACATTACACCCCATACGTATGCAAATAAACCACTCCATATTTACAGCACATGCAAGCGATGTGATGTTTAACAACACGCTAGTGTCCTTAAACATACTGTATTTTCTATAGTCTGGGAACAATACATGTTTCAAACATGAACTTTCGCATGGTGCGGACTGTGTACGTGTGCGGATTGTAACATGATTTTTAAGATATTTGTCAGAGGCAATGACGCCTATCGTGGTTGTCAAATTAAAAAAAAACAATAAAGAAAAAAAAACAGCATGACTCCTCCTGCGACATTTTATCGTGCTAAAAAATCAAACAGCGAAACCAGCCCCCTATATATGCGGGCGAATGCTAGCTTTAGTGGCATGTATTCAGTACTCGCATTCAAGCTCACATGCACTAAGCATCGTTGAATAGCGTCATCGGGAGCCGCGGGTCAAGTCCTTGAAGAAAGGTAGCGCTGGTTCCCAGAAGCACCTTCCACCGCAACATTCGAGCTCTGTGTAACCGAGTGTGCCGAACCAAGCAGCGGAAAAAGAATTTGACAGTGATGAAAAAAGTGTTATAATTTGTGCTGTTTTCCTGAAACATCCTAAGAACATCCTAAGGAAATGACAGCGCGGAAGGAAGCACGGATGTAGACGACACTAGCTTGACTGAACTTTGAAGAAAAGCTTCAAGCTTGCCGACACTCGAAAAGAAGTACCGATTGCATACTGCTGTCGACTGCTTGATGGCGATTTGAACTTGGGATGGAGCCTCATAATTTGTGTGAACATAGCATATTCCTTCGCGACAGCCACTACTCTACAGAGGCTCGAGAATGTTGCTGTGGGCGCCACACGAGCAGACTGACTGCCTGACGCCGACATGTTAAGGAGCGCACCAACAGGCAGTGGTATAGCTTGCACAGGCATTGCAATGAATCTTCATGGGCTTCAGGGTCAGCGGCAGTTCTTTGGCGCTCTCATTACATGATTATTTGAGGCGACACGCAGTCGAACATTGTGTCTAACTCATTTCTATTGGTTTCCTTCTTTCCACAACGAGAGTAACCCAGTGAGGCAGAACTGCTTTAGCGACTAACGCGTGGTGGGACTGTGTCAAATCAGAAGCGAAAATAAACATCGCTCTTGTCTCCTCGCAAACCTCCCTCAATTATGCATGAGACAGTTGCGATATAAAACATAGATAATTCTTTCGTACATATGTTATTTTCAAATAGGTTACAGTGCACCCCCCTCCGCCCCCCCCCCCAAAAAAAAGAAAGAAAAACAAAAAACATATATAAGATGAAGGCTTCAGTGTTCTACAATTAATCCTCTCTTTCCCGTCAATACCATAAAACGACGTCAATGGATGCGAAGGAGCGTGATGACGCTGCAGTGTTGGTACTGAGTGTTACTGTTCTGTCACTTTAAAGTCGATAATACAAATTAAGCAGGTCGTAGACTCGCTACGACCACAAAGACACGGTCGGACAACGACCCGCTCCTTAAAATGACCAGAGAGGCCTTCACTTGCGCACACCACAATTAGTCAAACTCGTTTGCCACCGCGTGGACGTTTGCACCACCATGGCGACGCCATCGCAGAGGCCCCATCCTAACCCTGAACTCTTCTGCGGGCCGCATTCCTTATCACGGCGAGACCGCAATTTATCGCGGACCAGGCAGAGAAAAAAAACTCGGCTAAGGGTTACGCCCTATATTAATTGCCTTGCGACATCACGCAACATGCTCCCGATAGAGGAACAAAGTTCGGGCGTGGTGCCGCACATGCACAGTCGATAAAATAAAACGAAACGTATACCGCTCGTTTGCGCTCAACGTATGAGCTATACGAACCGGCCGTTGTGATGGGAGCTTCGTCGTCAACACTATAGCCTATAACGTGCATTACCAACTAAAACAGAGCAGCGAAAATAAAGTAGCAGTAAGTGATCCTTATGTAGGCCATACTTTCGTCGTGCCTGATTTATGTAGACTAAATACCGCTGGTACGAAGCGGGAATGGCGGGCAGCAGAGTTTCGCAACGCTGTTGAGAGTAACGATGCCTCACGTAAGGCGCGAGTCGCTATAAATAGCCCGCTCCGTTTTCATCAGAAGACAGCGCTCGCGATGCCGAGGCGCAGTTAGCGGCATTCTTCCGTGTCGATCAACCGATGCGTTTAAGTTAGCCTTAATTAGCAAAGTATCACAGCTGAGAAGTGATAAATTTCATTCGACCATGTGTAGCGCGCGTAGGTTTTCCAATTAAAACAGCTGTTCTATCGACATCGCGAATGCAGGTATGAAACTGGTGCAAGCGAAGCACCAACTGGTCGATCTCCTGCGCTGCACGCCGAAGTGGTGGCATGTGCTTTTTTTTTACACGTACCAGAAAATGATGTGTTGCCTGACGGTGCACCTACCTATTCCTCTTCATGTCTGACTAACACAAAGCCAAATGATCACAGCATATGTCAGCAATCCCACCGTTATCCTACATTTAGTACTCTATGATGTTTCGCACAGTTCCACCTGTGGTTGGCCACAGCGTATAACAAACGCTTCTCTGAACGTACCAGGAAGCTCGGGTGAAATGCGTAAAAGCAATCCTAAACTACTAAAGAAGCACTTGATCCGGGTACACACGAGCACATTATCTTCCTGCATTTCCCCAGCAATCAAGGAAGTTCCCCCCCCCCCCACCCCAATATGGCGCACGAAAATATTTCTCCTTTCATGACGCAAACATTACATTACTGCATTTCCCCAGTAATAAACCAAATCAATGTGGCGTATAAAAATATAACTTCTTTAAGTCGCAAAGCGAAGCAAAATTTCATCCCCACAAGTCCTCTCAACGCAGCGCTCCGTGCATCGTATGTCCGAGCACCGCCGCACAGCAAGCGAAACATTCCCCAACGACGGCAATAACGACCGCTAGCCAGCTCGACAGATGGCCCGCTTTCGCCCGTGGCATCCACCAAGCGTCCTGGGGTCCTCGTCATTGACGCTCGCCAGTCCCCCTTCGCACGGCCCGTTCGGCTGCTTCTGGTCATCGCTCCGCTGTGGGATCACCCCACCCGCTTTTCGCCCCCCGATCTAAAGCGGCTACCACGCCTGTGCATGGGGGGAGTAATTAGAAGTCATCCCCGAGGTGATGGCCTAGAGCCGAAGTAGCCGCGTTCCTCCGTAATGGCGGACGGCACATATGTCCATGGGGGCACTTGCCAAGTTCAAGCAACCAGGGCATGAGAGCGCGGTGTGTATGCGTACGTTTTCGACAAGATGTCGGATTGAGCGGGTAGGCATGCGTGCTCCTCTACTGCCGTGTGTTTGTGCGTGTGTGTGTGTGTGTGTGTGTGTGTGTGTGTGTGTGTGTGTGTGTGTGTGTGTGTGTGTGTGTGTGTGTGTGTGTGTGTGTGTGTGTGTGTGTGTGTGTGTGTGTGTGTGTGTGTGTGTGTGTGTGTGTGTGTGTGTGTGTGTGTGTGTGTGTGTGTGTGTGTGTGTGCGTGCGCGCGCGTGCGTGCGTGCGTGCGTGCGTGCGTGCGTGCGTGCGTGCGTGCGTGAGCCCTTGCAAAAGCATCAGCACACATCCGCACTCGCATCTTTCCCATTCACGGTGCCTTCTTCTCAGGAAGAGGCACACGCATACCGCTTTGGAGCAGAAAAAGTACGACGAACGCAGCGCAGGATGAAATCAGCTCGATCAATTAAGAGTGACGTAGAAGAAAAAAAAAAGTCTCAGGTAGGCTGCTGCAAATGCAGGAAAAACCACCTCCTCTACTTCACGACGGGCACGCGCACCACGTGTCAGTCGGATACATATACTGAGAGGCGCGTAAGCAACAGTTAACTTTCCGCGGAGGCGTTTAGTGACACCCCAACGTGTTCCACTTCGCTGACTCGCAAAGAGGACAGTGGCTTGAGCATCCTTGCATGTGCCAACTTCTCCGCTCGCGGGTTTCAACGCCTGTCTTCACACTTTGAAGCTGTTTAATGGAGCTACTGACACCGAGAACTACAAGCTGCTTCAGAATCTGTAATGCGACGTATCCCGCACGGCCCGTACACTGCCCTTGGGCACCGAAACCGGCGTATATCATTATAGCAGCATTACTTTCCGCCGAGTCGCGTTTCTTCCCCGTGGTGCACGGTGCGGACACGCGCTCTCTCCTCGCTCCGACCCTTAAGATTGAGCGCCTCTCTCGCGCCTATTCATCTTTTTGTTCAAATATAAAATGCCAAGAAGCTGAAGAAGAAACAGCACCTCCTTTCTTGTTTCATCTCTTTCTCCCTGTGTGGTCCACTCGCTCAAATTACTGTTTGCATCCGTCGGCAAGCAGCACGGAAAAAGGCGAAGCAGAACAAAGCGAAAATCCTCGCCCTCGCCATATAATAATACTACCGCATCTCGGATGACGACGACGACAACGACGCCAGCGAAAATGAGACCGCGCGACGTAAGCGCGACATACGGGGTCGCATCACGGACCATCATCGCACGTCGCATGCGACGCCGAGTGGGGACAACCGACCACGAGGCTCAGAGCGGCCCGCAAGTAAACACAGAAGAAATCTCGCCGGCCACTCCTGCAAGACGCAGTACACGGGTGTGTGCGTGCTTGCACGTACACCTCAGTCCGCGGAGAAACAGGTCTTCGGGGAGAAACACAGGGAGCGGGACACGCAGGCACAAACACACACAATGTATATAGGAAAGAGCCCCGTCCCTGCGCATGCGTGCAGAGAGGCAACCACAGCAGCGGAGACCGCGAACGTACGCAGTACGCGCACACAACGCCGACTATACGTACGGCCGCGTAGCTGATTACGGACCATTAGCAAATGGATGTCGGTGACGAATCACCCGAATGCGTGCGCAACCGCCGCCATCAATAGCGCCTCAGGGCAACCTGCCTGCGCCACGCTGGCTCCTTCCCGGCCCATCCCGTTATATTACACACATGCCGAGTGCGAACCATGGAAGAACAGGCGGACTAAGCCCGACACTTGCGGTCCTAAGGTGTACGGCCGCGGAAGGTCACACATCGGCCCTCGTTGTCACAGCCGATGGCAATATGTGCGAGAGAGAGGTAAAAAGAAGAGGGGGGAGTGGCGAAAACGACCATGCAACAAATGTCTCTTTCGCCCACCCCCATCCCTCCCTCCCTCCTTCTCCTCGTGCATGTTTGGACCAAGCGGATGACGAAGTGGCGATGAGAGCGAGTGGATAGGAAAGTTGTTACGAATGGGGCGCATCTGCGAACGCACTAGCCTCCACGCATTGGAGGAAGCTCGTTCGAACGCGAAGAGCCAATGCACACACACGCACCAAAAGAAAACAGAAAGAGAAGACTGTTGGACCCGAAGCAGGGCGACCTGGCTACACCCGAGCCAAATGTGGTGCTGTTACGCGCGCCGTCCTCTGCCGAGGTCGTCATCTCCGCGTACGCGCAGTCGCGATCAATCGGTCAGGTGCCCATTCGTAGTCCTGCTTGTAATTTAGCTTTTATCTGTATTTTATTTTTTGCGGTCAGTCGCCGCCAAGTGGTGCTTCGGAGGTATAATCACACTGCGTGGCCCATAACGTTGTCTGACGTTCAAGATGTGTCTGTTTCGGCGACAGGAAAGCTATAGTAAGACCTATGCAGATAATGTTCTGGTTAAATTGTTGCCATTCTGGATTTTTTTCGCCTCGAGACAGAAAGGGTTTGGTTTAGTAGGATAAAATTAAACAAAAATACAGCAGTTGCTAACGTAGGCATATGGTACGTGATGTGTGTATTACTCCGCGTAACAGTGAACGAAATTTGTTTTTGAAATTTGACCCCATCGAACAAGCCAGGGACATTGAAATCATATACTGATCTCATAATTTGTTCTGAGGGTTATCTTTTTGTTTCGGTAAACAGAAAAGCTATAACAGCGGACTATTTTCTGTCGCGGACGAATTGAGTGTGCCAGTTACTGCAGACCAGTTCTATCCGACTATAGAATAAATTTCTCCTTCTCTCGCTACAACCATAGCGCTGCCTAGCGTCAGTATCGTTACAAGCGAAATTTCCAAACACACTTGTTCACACGATTCTTCGCCTTGTTCGGCACTGTTTCGTTTCCGTTTCCGTCGTAAGATTTTTAGGCAAAGGCTCCCGGAAAAGGCCACGTGATCACCCCATGCACACTGCCCGCGTATCGCACTAACTTACTCCCTTTCAGGAGGGACTCGCGTTAGCAACGAAATTGCGCCAAAAGCTTCTAAACGGCACCCAAGAAACCAACCTGTAATTATTGCGTGGCATCTCCCCTTGAGCGCCGATGCAGGCGCATCAGTTATAAAACTGTCAATCGCGACGTAGAACGTCATGTGCAAGGCCAGAGCCACAAGCAAGGGACGAATGTTCCCGCGGGACCGTGACCACAACCATAGCCTCATTTAGAAAGAAGGCTATGCCACAACGCACTGCGTGACGAGATGTTCAGTTCCTCGTACCACAAAGTACTCTTTGTAGCCCTACCAGCCGAAACAAACGCACAATCGTCGGCCAGTAATGTGGGTCCGCTGCCTTCGATCATATACAGCAATTGCAAACGCGAAATGTGGACAGCCAGCGTTGATGCTCTACATTATCTCGGCTGTAATAACGGTTAACATTTTCTTTTCTTATAGGAATAGCACAGCGATCACACGCACAACGGATGACATTTGCGCAGATAATGGAAGTGGTGGCATTACGATCGCATAAGGGAAGGCTGGATGGTTATAAAATGTTTAGCTAGTTAGTTAATTAATTATTTAGTTATATGGTGTTCAATGGCGCAATATAAAAGGTTTAGGTCAAAACTCGGTCAAATATTTATTTACGTGAAGTTTTATGGCACGAACGCGGCTAGGTTATCATGGGAAAAACACAGGGTTACACGGTGTGTTTAACCCTGTGTGACTTTGCGTTTGGCGCATGAATTGCACTGTTTATTTACCGTATATATCACTTGGGGAGGGCTGAGGGTAAAAACGAGCATTTTGAAAGTCCATATGCACCTGCAAACCAGCGGACACCAATGCAGAATAGAATTGTGGGTTCGCAGGAAAGGAAAGGCGCAGTATCTGTCACACTTTTCTGTGGACACCTGAACCGCGCCGTAAAGGAAGGGAGGAAGGTGGGAGTGAAAGTGGAAAGAGAGAAAGGGGAGCCGTAGTGGAGGACTACGGAGAATTTCGACCACCTGGGGGTCTTTAACGTGCGCTGACATCGCACAGTACACGGGCACCACTTCGTTTCGCCTCCATCGAAACGCAGCCGCCGTGGTCGGGTTCGAACCCGGGAACTCCGGCACAGAAGTCAGGCGTCTTACCACTGCACCACCCCGGCGGGGCGACACCAATGCAGGACAAATAAGAACTTTGATGCAAAACATTTACATAACGCGGCAAACATCAAAACAAGTCAGCCACACCCTTCAGTGTGGAGCAGCAAACATGGAGACACGTGAAGATGGAGACATGTCCACAAAGATAACGCCAGTGACAAAGCATTTTCAATGCACTTACAGAAGTTCGATCGGTTTCTCAAAAGAGATTTGTGCGAAGTTTCAGCAATGTTCACATCAACAGTGTTGAATGTGTTCAAGGAACGTGGCAATGCGTTTGTAATGTTTAGCTACGTGCCATGTGTAGTTAGACATGCTTCAACACACCAGAGTTCAGGATGCCAGACGCAAAATCAAAGATGTTAGTACATACACCTGCTAAGCAGCGGAGTTGGTTGTTATGTTTATTTGAATTGCGTGTGTACTTCAGGCAATTTTAAATGAATTCAGATCAAATATTTTAACTATACTAAACTCGCCGAAAAGATCAGCCGTGTTGGTTAGAAAGCTCCAGTTACACAAAGAACGTAAAAAAATTTCTCAAGCAGAATAATCTGCTTATTATTTGCTGCTGTTGAATTCCTCACACAAGCTAGTAGTAAGTTTCGATACAATAGTACATCGATTGCACGACAGAAGTTTCACTATGCTAGAAAGGAGAAGCTCATAACAATGTATAATGCCTGCTGTACGAGAACGCTTATAGTTATTACTACGCTTACATAGTCATTCCAACTAAACTGAGCCTCAGAATGTACAGCTAACCCACGAATGCATTTCCACGCCATCATTTCTTTTTCTGGGCCAAAATGCAGGTCAGAAGAAAGGTGCGAGCTTTATATTAATTGATCATATTTATAAGCCGAAAAAAAGTTTTTTCTTTATGTATCCGCATTACTTTTAGGTGACTCACTTTGAGAGAGAAATGCGAGAGAATTAGAAGCAAAATGTTACTGCTGTCGGTTTCTTTCATGGCAGCATTCGGCACTTACGGCGAGTTGTGGATCCAACCTAACGCCCCGCTCGCGACATCTGCATTGACATTCTCACGCACTCTAATGATGTCACACACCTCGACAACCAATCAGCGTTCCGACGTGCCACCTGCCAGATCTGCCAACGGAACCATGTCACGTGGTCTCGTGACGTCAACAAACTGCCGTTAAATCAGTGTTCGGGCTTGCGTTCATGAAATGCGCGATCTTTCTGTTTATTGTTTGATATCATTCTTCGTAGTCTATACATGTTAATATTGCTTACTGTTCACACGGTTAACTTTTATTATTGTAAAACTTTGCCCCTCACCTCTGAAATGTATTTATACACGCCCCGAGGATAAAATAAATAAATAAACTATGACCTGCCAGCTTGCATCTCCCAAATCGGCTATGTGATAATGGGCTCGTGACGTCACACACCTCGCCAACACATCAGAGCTCAGCTATATGGTCGCGTGACCTGGTTACCTCATAGCTGAGCGCTAATTGGCTGCGATGTTGACACGTCATCACGTCGCGTGACCTCTCTCGACCAATCAGGAATTTCATTACGAAGAAAGTAAGGTTGTCTGGTACGCAATATCAATACTACTATCGCACTGAAAACCGCAGTTATGTCGCCTGCATGCGCAATACATTCAGTAATTTCACACTCGTTACCAATATAATTATCATCTTACTGATGATTTAGGTTATTTATACTAATCTACTGCAAGCGGTTATGTTGGTAAGTTGCTAGAAGTACATACGCCGGAAGTTCTATGGGTTAAATTTAAACAAAAGCCGTTTATGTATAACGTAACCAAAAGCTTGAAAGAAGTCCCATATACACCTCAGAGGCTCCTTTTCTTGTAAACCTCGACGGCGTACCGTAGTTTGAGATTATTTATTCTCAATGAAACCAAACTCAGTTTCGTATAAGTTGCACTGCAAATATCACAGAACCGAGTCATTACAATGTGAATCAACTATTCTAGGCCGTTAAATACATAAAGTGCTGTACTTTGATATGCAATTTTTTCGCCTTTCTTTTTTTTATTGTTTATTTATTTATATTTTTGCACAATTAAGGAATTAAGCTACTTGTATCCGTCGAAGGAACACTCCGGATTGAAGGCACCATTTAAATACGCAAGGACACAATGGAGCCAAAATATCTACAACGTACTTCGACGGTCCAACCTGCAAATAACCTGCATCATGGCTCTCGCCATCATTCATATTCATAAAATCTGCAAACGCCTCTGCAGGTGTTGTGGTATAACATACACGTAATTTATATTACTAACAAGGCTGAAATCAATCGTGGGTAGAGTAAATTTTTAAAATTTCTGCACACAAAATATTTATTGAAATCTTCTGTCTGGGCCTGCTCGATATACACTCCGCATTAACAATTATCTCATCCGGAGTACTAGCTGGAACTTTGTTGGCGCATAGTAACTGTATTATTAGATATGGTTCGATATCGGTTCGATATCGGTGTCGAACCCCGTTCAGTGAATTACGAAAGGCAACAAAGTTAACTTACACCTCAACAGTTAAACGGTAGGCCAATTTTTGCATTTTGTTAATAAGCAGTTTTCGCCGTGGAAGGCAGATTGAAGCTAAGTTTTGTTTGAATCCTAAATGTATCAAATCTGCGATCGGACCTACATCGAAAGATTTCATTTCCGAGTACGTGAGATGAAGCCTACTTGTAAGTCGTAGGGTGCAACTCAGTATTAATTTAGTCCACCTGGTGTTATTTGAGCTGACATCGGGCTGACGTCACTGTAGCGTCATTGTAACTCGACTTCGTTGAAATAAGGTCGTCGCTGCCGGTATCAAACCAACTGTATTGGGATCAACAGCAGAATGTCAAAGTCACTGAGTTACCGTAGTGCATAGAGGTGAAGCCGACAGCAACGTTTTCTTTATTTCTTTTTTTACGAGCACATAATATTGTATCCGCATGTCTATTGCATTAGGCATCAAATGCGGTAACCTGGTACGGCTAAGTTTTCTTTACAAGGGGGGAAGTCAAATACCCATTCTTTAATCAGTTAATCAGTTCATACAGTTAAGCCGCGCTAAGGGTAAGCTTGTAGCACTGCATCACCAGTGGAGGGTACCTGGGGTGGTGGTTGTTTTTATGGATGAAGGCCGTCCATCTTATATTTACTGTTCAATTTGATGTTTTTGTCAACGACACATTTGAAAATGCAGTCGACCAAACTTCCGGTACCTTTACGAGTTCCAGTTATCTTTCTTTCTTTTTCTTTTTTAGTAATGCAAAAAAAGGAAGTGTGATCCACGGGTTCCGATGCGCGTGGTCAACGTACACTATTTCAATAACTAACTACTCTGTTTTGTTTTTAATATAGCTCTTTCGCTCCACATGCGTGGTACTCACTGGCACATATGACCTCTTTTCTAATCTCATTTGTTCTACCCTAATGATCAGCCAACAAATGCGTATAAACCAGCACATGCGAGTGCGTTTCCTTTGACCTATATACTGTGTGCGTAATCCTAGCTTAACAAACGCTTTTCTTTAACCACTGCATAATCATGGATTCTCACAATATGCAGATCAAACCAGCACCTAAGCGAGGACATTAAAGGGATGCAACAAGACAGCACGAGCGCTGCCCGCCTGTGTGCGTCTTTTATGCCCTGATTTAGTTGTTCTGGCTTCATCTATACACTGCAGGACGCCCCCTCCATCTCTTACTAGTTAAAAAAGTAACTGTGGGCTCCTAGTGAAACCGAAATCCGCCTCCATGGCTGAGTATTTACCCTGTACACACTGCCATCTGCTTGGAACCAGGGACCACGGAGTCCACCATCCACTCGACGTCATCATCAAAATCATGAGTTTCAACTGAATGGCAGGGAAAGATGTTACATCCTCTAAGTCCGAATTTACCAGCAATGAAAACGTATCTTGCAGTCGAACAAAGGTGAACTAACATCCCCTCCCGAAAAAAAAATAAAATTACGTCCAACAAAATATTGCCTGAAGTTGTACCTAGTGTCCTTTAAGAGTGTTTCAATAGACCCAAGGGTCACTACGTCCAAGGGCTCCATTACGGACACCCAGAACGGCGCAGGCTCTCGCATACCAGAGCATCGCACTGTACGGCTTAACACTGAACGGCAAGCACGCGTTCTTCCCTCGGACAAGACGTCCGACATACCTTTTAAACGATCCGCATGCGATGTGTCTAACCCCTACGTTACACTCTACAACAGGAAAAAGAAACCGAGGACGAGGCGCGGCGGGGGGCGGGAGATGGTAAAGGGGACTGGCCAGCGACAACGTGCCGGCATTGACGCGCAGAACTCGCGCTCGCGCTAGTCGCTCTCGAAAATATGGTAGCTACACAGACACGCGTGCATGCCTCAGGTCCGCGTTCCACAACTCTAACGGGTGGTGGGCAGAGAAGGTGGAAAGAATGAGAGGGGGAGGAGATACGACGCCTAGGAGAGCAGCAAAGAGAACGTTTTCCTAAAAGCGGAGCCGACGCGCATTCGCATTTGCAATGGAATGGTGCTCGCACGCTGCAACTCCGATCGGTCCGTGTAAGAGAGGGGAAAGAGGTGAGGATGGGGAGACTAACTCGTGTCCGCGCCGCCGAACGATGAGGAAGGGGGAGGGAATGCTCGGCATTCATAAAGAGAGAGAGAGGGAAAAGAAGAGCAGCGAAAAAGAGACAGCTCTTTCTCCTTTCCAGAAAAAAAGCGTGTCAGCGGGACAGGCGACCGCCTCATCCCCGGCGCCCTCGCGGTGCGCCCGGCCACTCGCCCAGCGCCAGTCTCGGTCCAGCCGCCAACATCAGCCATGCGCTACCGCTGTGGCAACTTGCGGCCGCTGATGCTGTTCGGAGCGCGGGCCGCGGTCCTGCTGTTGCTCCTCCTGGGTGAGTACCTGCTCGGCCCCCGGATTACCACGCTCGGACCACGGGCTCGCACTAGGACAGCAAGCAGGATGACATCTGTTGCAGGCCCGCTGAGCTCTGTAAAACACGCGATTGCGAAACGATACGAACCTAGAAGAAGATTTTAACCATCCTATGCGCCGAACGTTTTCTCAACGGTTCCATGTAACCAGTGAGGCAAGTGATAGCGAATGCGGGTAGTGGAGAACTGCTCCTCGGCGTACTGTCTCCCGCCGAAAATGATTGCCCCCGTGCTACAAAGGATAGTACTCTAGACACTCACCCAGTCGATAGTGTAACAAAGTTCCGAATCCACTGCAACCAAAAAGTTTGCTTAATATGGTCGCATAGACATGCTGTCGTGAAGTATCGTTATACCCTCAGACTAGACTCAGGAGAGACGTCAGATATAAGTCGGCCGTCAAATCATGGCGCTGTTTTGTTGCGAATGAAACAGTGCGTAATCTGCGCGAGTTCCATAACTTCGAGCAATTTTGTTGTTACTTACACACGCGTTAAGTACAACGATGACACGCATACCGGTGCATGTATGTGTAGGTGAGGGCATTTACTGCACAGGGCAGCCCTGGACAACCTACTTAATGGCTTTACTACAATTGTCAGAGTGCAGCACCCTCCGAAAAAGAAAAGGTGAAAAGGTAAAGAAAATGTTCAGGCTGACGCGCAAGTGGTTCCTTCGATACACTCAAGGAGGATTATATTGTTCCATTATGTATGTATACTGTTCTGTTGGCACCTCGAATTTTAAAATACAGATCACGAGTCTTTCTTTATCGGCTTGCGTATGGAATAACACAGGTGTCATTTCATATGAGAAAAAAATACGTCAGATATTTCTTGGTCAGAAAAACTAGCATTGGTGTTTCTGGTCAGAATGCCCACGTAGAGTAAATTCATAGCGTTCTTGAGTGCGTTAGAAGCTCGTGAAATCGACCGCATACAGTGCATAAAATAATGAACTTTGAAACTGCGTAAGACAGTTATTTGTCTTCTCAACATCTTTTTTCAGCCGGCATGGAACGAATGTCAGGCTTTCTATACATCGCAAAGAGTTATGTTCGAAAGAACACATATACGATAGGAAGGCGTTTAAAAAAGGACGATTGCGCAGATTGCCTTAATAGGCTCGACACGTTCTACCATGTTTGTATTGTCGACCCTCTGTCGTGTATCTGACGAGCCATATCGTTTCACCATTGGGATATCAGCAGGATCCGCAAGGTAAGTAGTCTCGCACCCTCACAAATTTTATTCCTACAATGTCCCTGAGTATGTTGTGCAAATATGACATGTATAATCTAGATCATGTTTACTATCGGGTTTTCGGCAAAGCGTGCGTGATATTCAGCTATGTATCATGGGCTGTACATTAAAGCAGAAATTCCGCACTTGCTAAAAATATTTACCGAAAGTGATGTGTTGCTGTTCTTCGCTATCCAGTGTTTACTCTTCCACTGAGAAGCATGCTTCGCCGCAGGCCGCAGGTGCAACGTAGCGAGCTCTCTTCACAGGGCGCTCACCCGCGGAGTAGGGAGGGGGATCGTATTTGACGTCGATATAAATGGTGAAGATGAAGCAGCATTTCAGTACAATCGCTGGTAAAAAAAAAAAAATAAAAAAAAAAAAAAAAAAATAAAAAAAATAAAATAAAATAAAATAAATAAAAAATAAAAATAAACGCGCTTTATAATGAGCTTACGTGACGGGGTTAGGCGGACACGGTCCCGACTTGCAATGTCGCACATAACCGTGTCTGCAATATCCAATATTGTTCCTCGTGACCTCGAATGGAAAGCTCATGTGGATAGCCGTGCGTGTTATGGCGCTCGCAGTTGCAGCCATACAGATACAAGGTACAGCTATACAGCATTCCCCAGTTCGTAATTGAAGAAAAAAAATTGATTTGGTCCGGGTATCGAACATGGGACCACTGCCTATACCAGGCGCAGTCGGTCTTCCAACTGAGCTTAGTAGGACGGATATCAGATGCGAGGGCGAGACCGAATGGATCAAAGACACAGTGTGAATGAACTATTGATGCGATGTGCATGTGCGTATATTGTAGTCGTACTATATCTGTGCTTTGGTTGATGTCAGAGTTCTTTAATTTAAAACTGTATGAATTGAGTTTGAAAACTGAGCGAGCACTCAAGCGTTAAGGGTATAACGCGATCCCATCAGCGGCTCTTTTTGCTCGTTTCTTCACTGATATCTCAATCTGTGCTCCTATTATCTCGCACAGATTCATTATCATACATTTGTAAATGACCGACTTAATTGAACGACCACCCGATATAGATACCTAAAAGAATTGCTTTAACCAAGCCGTATGGACATGTCTGCGTTGCCTAGAAGTAGTGTGTCTTACTTATCGTCCAAATATCTTAGAAAGTTCGATTTCTATCTCATCCTTCTATCTAAAAAAAAAAGAGAGAGAGAAGCCCGAATTGTCAGTTACTTCCATATAATACGGTTTCGTTGCGTCGCACAACCCACCGACCAATCAACACTAGTTCATGCCACCTGTCAGAGCCTTGTCCGTGATTTCTCGGTCATATCGTCGACAGTGCCGGCATTTGTGCAAAACTGGACCTTTAACGCTGCCGCGATAAAATGTAGCTTGGGGTGACATCCAACTTGTTAATATGTACTCGACTGTCTTAGTTCCGATCGTGACCGTGTTAGTGTCAACGAGAGCTTTGGAAAGTAATGCGGTGGCGTTCGTGCAGTGGCGATATGCGGCAGAGGCAATGTCATAGCGATGGACGACGTTCAAGATAAATGCCAAAATTCCTGTTGGAAGAACTCGTTGCGTAATAGGACTGTACAAAATGGGCCGAGGAGGACATGGTCGAGACCTTGGACTTGACGGGCCAAGTTAAACCCCTCTGCCTCGTGCGTTTTGAAATCTTTAAATGCTGGGATTTTGCCCTTTAGCATACTAATGGGTAATGGGGAACTTCGATCCTGTGTTTGCTGCAAGATTGTCCTTCTCGAACCTCTAACGTCGGCCTGGCTCGAGTGAAGTTTATTTAGAGCAGCCCCTGGACCCTACAACACAAATCAATGCGCCCTGTATATTGCACACGCGATATATTCCCGCTGATAGGATAGATAGGAAGGAACGAACAGTTGTTTTATTACACTTTTTCTCAACTATCAGGCCATCAAAGCCCAGCTGACTACAGACTTTTTGTTTGTAGTGCAGTTCTAGCCTAATTACTAGGTTTTTAGAAGTTATCTTTGTTCTGTCTTTTTTTTTCCCCTTCTTGAAAATCGTTTCTATGCACGCATGCCATTCTTTCACTGCGTCTAGTTAGTGCCGAAATCGGAATACTGTCATGGAACATTAGTTAATATCACAGACAGCTATGAGTCTCTTTCAATATATAGTCGCGGGGCGATTAACGACGCAAAAATTGCTCGTTTCAAATATAAAAAATATATTGCAGGAATTTATGAAGCAGTTTCGTGGTTGTTCCTGAAGTTGTGAGCTTGCTCAATTAGTGTCGACACCGGGAAATTGCGCAGAGAACTCTAAGCCGCACCGAAACAGCAGCGCCAATACTGACAGTTGCCGTAATGCCTAACTATTATGAAATATATCACGAATACATAAGGTCGTAAAGTGTTGCGATAGCTCGATTATTACAAAGAGGTTCATCTTAGTTTAGGCGTACTAGCCTAGATGTACAACTAATGTAGTGCATGCCACAGAGCATGCTTAACTAGTACTCAGCTTGTCTATAGTATACCGCTCATGACTACGCCAACGCGCATCCGCAATGGTGAATCTGCTTATAGCGAAGCAGTGGCAAGATTTCTAGATCCATATTTATTCCATATGGATTTATCATCAAACGGACACTGAAGACATGTGTCTCTTATCCTCTATCTAATCAAGTATTCATGTTTACTGTAAAGCGACGTTTCACAAACTCGAGAAGGAAAAAAAAAATGAACAACATTGCCGCCACGGGTCATTTTCACAGGCAAAGGACGCAGTGCGTATATATTTTTGTTCTAAGATCTCGTATGTTAGGCGAAACCAGCGATCTCTCAACGACTTCAGCGACGTCACGATTTAGAGAGGAGCAGCGAGGATAAAAAAAAATGTTAAGATTTCTTGTTAAAATTTCTCAGCGATGAATATGCCTTCTGCTATACAATGACCATCAATGTAGCCGAGAAAAAAAAAATGTCGACCAATTGCACGGTACCAACAGCTACAGAGTATGATTAATCTCGTGTTACCTTTGAGGAAACATAAAACGCGCGCGAACGAGCGGCGGAATTTCAAAAAGGTCTGAAAGCTTCGAGGCACAAGGAAATATCCTCCGTTACATAGCCGCTCTTAGTATTTCCCGGAGAAACAAAATAAAACAAAACTTTAAAAGGACGGGCCCTCGAAATTAACACGCCACACTCGAATCCCAGTTCTGGTGTCGCTGCCACTGGTGCTTCTGCCCTCGTTTCCACGAGGCACAACATTAAGCGCATCGCGGGACAAAAACACAGCGATCCGAAATTATTATTTTCTTTTTCAAATCTGGGGCGCGCCGGGACTTTCTACGCACCAGCGACTCCTCTCTTGAGAGTCACGGCTAAAAATGCTGCAGAACACGTTAAGAGGAGCTCGAAAGCGCGAGACGAAAACAGGAGAATACACGCGGCAACGCGGGAGGTTGAAAGTGAGAGAGGGGCTATATGCAGTGCTTAAGTGAGCGTAACGAGATTCAAACCTGCCCGTGTGTGTGCGCGCGCGCGAGATTTCGCGTCTTTTATGCGTCCTTTATGCGTCGCCGGTGTCCCACAGCTCGCTTCGCTAAAAAGCGAATTCGCTGTCACGCGCTTCTACTTGTACTGCTGGCGGCGAACCAGGCGACAGAAATGGTCTGGAGAAACAGCGGCGTCTCCAGGTCGTCTCATTTTTCCTTCTTTTACTTACTTTTTGCTTGTATTATTTGGAGCGCCTCTGCCCAGCGCGTCCACTTTAGCGGCCGACTCGGCTTCCTCGGTGCCATCAGCGGCGATGATAATCTCGGCAGCCGCTGGCGATACACTTTGCGAATCCATTTTATGCAATCGTCTGATTATGCAGAGACGATTGAAAATATATATGCGAACCAACTATACGCTGTTCCAAAAACGAAAGAGGCTGTCTTCTTTTTTTAAGCCCGCTTCAAGTTTTCTCATTTTTACACTTGTATAAACGCAACTCAAAATTTTTTCAGAAATTCTTGCCACTGTGTCTGTGTCCTTTTTCGATTTCTAACATTCAAGTGTGGTGCTCCCGTCTTGAAAAAAAAAAAAAATCAGTTCAATTTGAGGCATCGACGCTGAGCCAAAGCTTGCTTTGTCTTTGCAGGATGGATGGAGCTCAGCTACTCTGCTCAGTAAAATAGAGAGAAAAGGAAGGGGGTGGGGGGGGGGGGGGGGGGTCAGAAAAGAAATGCACAGGTGTTCATGCGATGAGGTGCGACAAATTCACGTAGGAGTTTTGGTTATGCAATTCGCAGCTAACACAGGACCGGGTTAATTGAAAAAAAAAATGGGAGAGGACTTCGCCCTGCAGTCGGTATATAGTTTCGGCTGATGATTAATTCGCTTTGACATTGATCGCCTTTCCGTCTCGTTTTTTAATTTAATTTCGCCATGTAATTTCGGGGCCCGCTGGAAGGCGTTATCCGTATAGGCGGGTGTGTGCGTGGTGAGAAATTAATTTTTGCCGGTCAGTTCCCGTGAAGTGCCGCCCCGATCCGCCAGAGTGTGAAGGCTCCATATGAATACACAGAGACCGATATATTTTAGCTGAAATATTTCTTCCAGGTTATTTTTCACAGAAAGCTATTCCTGTTTTTTTTTTTTTGTTTTTTTTTTTAAGTTTGGTAGAGAGCTAGCAGGAAGATGAAATTTTTGTAGAACACAAAACGAAATGAATAAAGAAGGGCTGAAGGGAAGCCGCGCGAATTAGTACAAGTTCTATCGTCGAAACGTTCGCCAGCATACTGTGACTTCCAAACCCGTGTTCATTTCGCTTCGTACGAATAAGAGTATAGTTTAATATGCTGCTTCGCTTTTCTTAAGCCCAGCCCCACCGCTCCATGTGCGATACCTGCGCAAGCTATTATAATGTGCGCTTATTCCAACGGAAAGAAGCGGCGTGTCGAACTGATGGGTCATGTTTATGTGAAAGTTCGATTACAAGGAGAAACTCTCAGATTGTTGTAGTTCATCGCGCTGCAGATAAAAAAAAAAAAAAGTAAGTACGCGCGTTGAAACTGCCGTCACGAAGTGCCACGGCCCTGCATGGTTCCAATATCCGGCCCACGAGCATTCGTTATTTGCGTGACGCGCATTACAACGCCGCCGTGCAGTGTCTACGGATGACGTCAGAACAAGCTACAATCCCTGTGCGGCCGCGGCGATTCAAAAATGAAAGTTTGAGAACGCTGCGAGATATGCAACAAGCCAATAAAATACAGCGTTAAGTGAACCAAAGTGCAACAAATTGTTTGAAAAGTTACAAAGCAACATCGCAAACGGGCGGGCGGAAAACGTTGATGTCGTGAAAGAGATTTTCAATTATTTCCCTGTCAGCCACGACCAGCTTTATTACTTCGAAGTAGCAAATACGGTCCTGAACACAGCAATACCGTAGGATAGGCCAGGAAAGGCTGGGGGACACTTAAGCTTCGCCTTTAAGAGAATGACATCACAGCGTTAGTGGCTCCCGTTTGCCGCTCATCTTGAGGACACTCGTTCACGTGCAAGCAATTTGCTACTTGTTTAATCACTAATGACTTAATTAGTCTCTATTACCTCCCACATATTCATCAGTATATATCATCGTAAGATACTACATTATGTGCAAGACCATCGCGGAGGATTAAATCTCCATCTCTGCCAACTCAGCCACGTCACGTGATCTCGTGATATAAACAAACCGATGAACCGATGACCAATAAGTCACACATCACATGCCAACTATACATATCTGCACCACTTGCCAGAGGAATGGCCGTGATTTCCGTTTTACAAAGCCTACACTGGATTTCAGTAGAACGTGGCCTTTATCATATCACGCTAATGTTTATTGATAGGCCTGTCATGCGTTCACGACCGTCGTGGTTCGAGCGCAATATCAGGAAGCGCTATTCACATTCCACACGTTTCGTCCTCACGAGGCGCTGAGCGAGGATGGACACTACGGAAGGAAAGATCGAACATCTCGTTCCGAGCGCACGCTTTTGCGATCAGCGCCCTATAATTTGCTGTCGGCTTCGTAAACGCACGATGCAACCCAGTGGGCGCACGGCGTGAGTGCGAGCTACCTCCGCGGTGGATGAACACGCCGGGAGTGCCCCAAGGGTGCCCCCGTATTGAAATGGAAGTCAAAGGTTAAATTAGTTCCCACTTTTTTGCTATATTCCTCACCGCCCGAACCTGGTGGCCAAGCGCGTCGACACACAAACACACATGAACACTGGCCCGTCCCGGCAAACGGTCCAGTGTCAAGGTCTGATTGGCGCCGCGTCGGAGAAGACCTTTCCTTCCTTCCTACCTTCCGCGCTGACTGCACCCGGTTCGGCGTTTTGCCAGTTCGTTCGGGGCGGCGCGCTCGGTCTCGGCTCTGAATGAAACGGTATGTGCACGTGTGTCTGCCCTGGGGGGGCGTAGGTAACGAGGAGGGGTGGGGGGAGGGAATGGGCGTTTAGCCATTAGCCCAACTGCACGCTTCATGAACCATCGCCAGCAGTTCCTGTACAGTGTCTTCGTGCCTTACGCGGTCGCTCCTTACGTCGTAGCGGGTCAACGTCGAAACGCTCATTACATGCCGAATAAGCTTCGCTCTAACCGCGCGTCTCTTCTGACGTTGGTGACCTCTGCAGTAGGGGGAGATGCGCGATTTCGAACACGTGTATGCGTACAGATTCAAGAGACTTGTTAGTATGTGCGTGTATGAGAGAAGTAGTAGTGGCGGAGCTACATGCCTGCTGTACACTGGGGATACAGAGCAAGAACGCTGTCGGCGAAGGCCCCACTATTTTGAGAAAGTAGGCACAGACGGAAAAAGACGAGCGAAGTGACGGAAATGTACCAAGCTATACTCCGGTAGCTCTGGCGCGACTTCGTTGGAAAGGAAATTAAACGTGACTTGGAGCGAGAATCATTTCCGGCAGCGTGTGACGATGATAGAGTCGCTTAATCGTCAGCGCTAAGCACGCATGAGGCGTCAAGAAAGCCACAAAAAGCCAGGGCAGTGCATGACACACTGCTATTCTTGCGTATGGTTGAGACCTCTGCTAAAGTGTCCTCTCGTTGGCCTTTAGGAGAGGTATAGAGCTGGGAAGTGGAACGAAATGAATCTTTGGTGCTTATCACAATGGTCGCTACGCTTTGCACGTACAAACGCGATGGCTCCAAACGAGGTAAATTACGGCCAGTTTCAATTTTTAAGGGTAAGTTAGAAGGCATCGAGGGATAAAATCATCTTGGCTTGACACATTATGTCAGTGAAAATGCACCCTGTTTATGCATGATTTGTTCAAAGTCCAAGTAAACACAGCCCTTTAATATGTTCAAATAATCACCCAAAGTCCCAGATAACCTCAAAATCGTCGCTATTCCACAAAACGTTGGAGCCGATCCTAACTGCAGCGAAGACGTTCTGCTTGTGTTTCCAATCATGGCAATCCTATACTATTTCGACAATCGTCTACATAGACGCATAAAGAAGTAACACTGGATCGGCTACATAGTCGAGAGAGGCAGCGGGGGGGTGACGCACACCCTTGGTCCTCACACTGATCATCCTCCTACAGCGACTCTAAATACCTTGCCAAACATCGCCACTATTCAAGACCTCTCTCTAGCAGCCCATAATCCTTCAGGATATATCATATACACTGATTCAATAAAAGCGATACGTGCCGTTCTCATATGGGTCGCATTTCTGTAGAGCTGCAGGATGATCTACACGAAGCTCTTAGCAAACTACGTCCCCACACTGTCACACTGAGGTGGATTCCTGGCCACGCCCTAATCACAGTTAGTGTTCCAATCAAGTAGGTCATCGCCTCGCCTTCGAACTTGAGCAGCAGGTGCCTGGAATTCCGTTGTATCTTCCGCCCATGTGGGACGCTACTCTTCATTGCCAACAAAAAAAAAAAGAAAAGAAAAGAAGCCATTCTTCACTACGACAACGTAGCGCACGGCGACGCAGTAAAGCGCGGAGGCGCTTTACTGCGTCCCCTCATTTTCAAAATTCATTCCCCTCATTTTCCACACCCTTCTCCCCAACCTGACCAACTGACGAACCAGTTGGCCTTGGTGACCCTAGCCTAGGACATTCTCGACGCTTAATACTGCGCTTCAGTAAAGTTTTGTTTCCTCCTCCTCATCATCCAAAACATATTCCGATTACTCTGACATCTCGTAGCAACTGTACTCGGCAAGGTAATTATTATTCGGTTGAAGGCAGCAACATACTCTTTTTTCCTTTTTTTTTTTTTTACAACGTCAGCAGGCGGACACAGCGTTATCAAGCATGAGTGCATGAGTGCTCAGCAGATTATTTGGGCTGAAGCAAGCAATTGAAACCTCTTTGAATCCAGTGACGTCGCATCAAGATGCAGCGACAGTTCCCTTTTATGAACGCACAAACATTTACAGCGAAGAAGTTCCAAGTCGCTCCAGATTTTCTAAGCACAGAATGAGGTATGCGTACGTACCTTCAAGTCTGTCGAAAAACAAAACAGTACAAACCGCACGGAGAATTTCACGCATGCTCACTGAGTCCGGTGAATTCACTATGCTGGACAACCATATACAGGAACGTTGTCAGAATGTACCACTCTACCAGAAGAAAATCTTGGGCATTTCCGTGGCAAAGATAGACACATTTGAGCGTGCTCTACAATGCCGACGCATTTCGCTTAGCGTCACTCGTATAGAGGATATCCGGAATGTAAAAATGAAGCTTGTGGCATAAGGCCACTGATATACTCTAACTCGTGATATATCTCGTGTTCAGCTGCTTATCTGTATAGCCGCAGTGACCGTCATACCGTGGCGTGTAGGATGCTTGCTGTCTAATGCTATTCGATGATGATAAAAGCATCATCCGAGATATTTTACTTTATGTTGTCCAATTCGTGGAAATTCTAGTGGAAATTAAGAAGAAGAAATGGGCATGGGCAGGACATGTAGTGCGAAGAGAGGATAACCGATGGTCGCTTAGGGTAACAAACTGGATTTCAAGGGAAGGAAAGCGTAGCAGGAGGCGGCAGAAAGTTAGGTGGGCGGATGAGGTTAAGAAGTTCGCAGGGGTCAAGTGGATGCAGCTAGCACAGAACCGGGTTAAGTGGAGAAATATGGGAGAGGCCTTCGCCCTGCAGTGGGTATAGTCAGGCTGATGATGATGATGATGATGATGATGTCTAATTCGTAACTGCGTATACGAACCACATATATATTAGCGTTTGTTCCGTAAAGCGGCGAGGCTTTTATTATTTTTTTTATCCCGCGGCCCATCTCGGGCACGACGAGCGTGGTCGTGAATCCGAAACAAGGCTGGCCACAGGCGATCTTGAGCAACGCTGGCTTGCGAAATGAAAGCAAGAAGAAAACGAACGAACGCTCGAGCGCCGGTCTGAGCGTTCGGTCACGAAGGCACGCAAATGCCCTCCGGAACGCCGGCATGTTACTGGGGCCCTTGAATAAGGCCGCTTCCATGCAACAAAGTGATGCGCAGCACCGCTTCTTACGGAAGAAAAACGCCACTGTGACGAAACCCGAACTGTTTAACACTTTTTACTTTTTTTTTTTCCTTTTTCGGAGAGGAGATGACCACGGCCAGCTAAGCGGCGTACATACACCTGTGTACGCTAGCTCGCTCGTATGTACAAGCATCGCGAGCACATTCAAGACGTGATGGAAGCGTACAGAAGAAGAGCGGCGGGAGACGTAGCTGTTAAAAAGAAAAGTGGGGCACCCGCTTATGATCCGAAACGAAAATGGAAGAAGACGCGAAGGGGGCGCGCGGCATTGCATGAATGTAGTCTCTGGAGGTCGGCGGTGACGGCGGGCTGACATTACTATGCTCGTCCTGATCATCGGTTCGCGCTTTGACACGCAGTATCGAGCTCGCAATGCATCGGGTCAGAGCCGACGTACGGGCGGGCAGCGCAACGAAACGATGAATATCTCGGATGCGACCCGTGTGTCATGCGCGCTATACATGTTTTCATTTCCGGGGCACTCCAGTGAACGATTTGTTGCAACGTCCTCTTTCTTTGTCAATGCAGGTCCCCTCCTGTCATTACCAAATGGCGCAGAAGCTCAGGTAAGAGAAGCACCGACACTTTTTTTTTGCTCACCTATACAGAAAATAAGAACTGCATGTATCTCGGATGCCAGAGAAATTATTCGTATTTGTAAAAGCAGAGCAACCAGATAAGCACGAATTCGACCGCTCGGTCGAAAAAAGGCTGCCCCGCGATACCTCTGGCCTTAAAATTTTAGTCGCTTACGCGGATGTTTTTGGCGCGAAATCACATCTTGGTTCATGAGTTGCGTGAACACTGTCCGCACGAACTGGAAATCATCCATTGTATGCCTTGTCTCAAGAATGGTGTCACCAGAGTGTGCCTAATTCGAGTATGGCCAACTCGATGGTGACCTCCGAATTGGATGGGCCACCCTAAATTTGGCCCCTTGGACCCCCAAAAATTGAACTCGTCAGAACTGGAGCAAAGTTGATGTCTAACCTAAATTGAGTATGGCCAACTCAGTCGTGACCTCCAAATTGGGATGGGCCAGCCCCCAAATTTCGACCTTCTGGAACCCCAAAATTTGATTTCGCCCGAATTGGACCGAAATCGACGTCTAACCTAATTTGAGTATAAAATTTGAGTATAAAGCTCAATGGTGACTTCCACATTTGAGTGGGCCACCCCAAAATTTGGTCTCATGACCTTAAAATTTGCTTCGTTCGAATTTGACCAATAGAAGCGGTAACTAAGCAACGATGCTGAGCGATGAAACTCAGAGCTAACAGAACTAGGCACGGAACTCGCAATGATTTCGCATTTCTGCACGCAAGCAGACCTAACTGAGCCCGTATAAGTTTTCCGTGATACAATTCATCTTAACGAGCTGCAACTGTGTGTGATCAAATTTTATTCAATAACTGAGTACGGGAACACCCCATGAGCTTCGGTATGTACATAAATGTTTTTTCTAACATATGTGCAATAAATTACGTGTACGCACGTACAGTCGCGGACAATAATATAAACCATGCTTTCGCGTTCAAGCTTTTCTGCCTCTGCGTAACGAAATGTAAGTGTTTGCTAATTTATACAAGGCTAAAAACAAATCTTACCTGCGTGTGCATTAAGCATCACTTACTTTTTCACTACATAACGTGCGGCTGGGACTGCAGCCGGCATAATTCTAAACCTCTTAAAAAAGGGACTATAGAAACCTCCATAGGAATGCGATTTTTTCAAAAGTCCCGCTACAAGGTTTCAAGCCTTGAACTCTTGACAAAAGCTGCACGTGTGTACTTTCAGGGGAAGGACACGCGATTGCCTTTCTTGATGTACAGGTTTGATCTGTGTTAACAGTGAACCGTGTCCGTATTTCGTGCTTGCGTCATTTTCAGAAGGGTCGTTTCCTCCCTGACCTCAAGTCATCTGATTGGTGGTAACGCCGAAACCAAAAGTCGAACTGACATCCGATTCCGATTTTTCCGGCAATCAGACGACTTGATGTCGGGGAAAAAAACGACGCAAACTCGGAATACGGACCTTGAATTCACTGACGTACTAGAATATAGGTACAAGTTTATCCCCTCCACAAGTGTGGTCGGAAACCACCAGCTCATAGCAAAGCTGTACGTTTTAACGGACGGTAGCTTGCTTTGTGGACTTTTATCCACGAAAGTACGTGTGAAAGTGCCATTAATTGGTATAAACAAAAATTTTGTTTTTTGTCAACTTCGAGCTTTCCACATCGCTTTTGCTCGAGGACTTCCTGATCGGATCTTTCGGCTAATTTTTGCGGAGCCCTGCACGCTAAATCTGCAAGGGTAGGTGTCGCGAGACGATGCATATCTATGGATAACCAGATTTCAAGAAGCGGTGCAAGTTGTAAAATGTGCTAGAACATGTTCATGTAGCCATTGGCATGCTTTCCTTCGATTGTATCAATTCCGATGGTGTTCCGATGTGAATGGTCTAGAGGAGCCTGAAATCTGTTATTGCCGAGAAAGGACACAGAAACTGAAAAACTTATCTTGATCCTCACAAACGTAAAAGTCTCTGGAATTTACCACAAATACTATTTGCATGCGGTAAGATCTCGCCCGGCTGATTCGTTTCGGTCTCCGGACAAAGCCTAAAGCGTGCTAAGAACCATACGGATTATACGCATGTTGCAGGATAAATCACTTATTCATGCATGCACGGCTGCGCAGCTCATCAAGCTTCCGAGGCTCTCTGGTCGATTGCGGTTGCCCTTCTTCCGTAAGGACCCGACGAAGCCGCTTCAAAATGGCCAAAACATGGAGACAGACCTGACAAACTTTCTCCAGAACGGCGCGCAACCGGCTGGTATGCCCACTCTGCACAAGCTGCTACTCAAGCAGTACGCCACGCCCCCCATGCATAGCGGCAACATGCCACAGGCGAGCCATATGTACCCGACCTCGATGTCACCCTTCGGCATGCCCCGACTGCCGGCGCCGAACATGGTGAGGCCCATGGGACACCCATCACTGCCACCTCTGCCAATGTACCCGATGCCGCCTCATCTGGCTGGCTTCCACCCGATGAGACAGTACTATCCACGGCCGGGAATGCCTTCGAACCCATTTAGCGTGCTCCCGCCACCACCGCACCCGCCACCGCCTCCTCCGCCGCATCCACCCAAAACCAACAAGAGACCAGGTCCAGGGCCAAACGTTGTCTTCGCAGACAAGGAGCCGCAGGGCGGCGGAGGAAATAACTACGAGTCAGGTGAGATCGACGAAGACACGCCCATCATCATACGTGGCCGCAAGCACCATGGCAAGAGGCGGCGACCCATCGTCATTGAGGAAGATGTGTCCAGCGAGGAAGAGGAATCTCGACCCATCGTGGTGCGAGGTCGCAAGCCGTACCGAAGCCGCGGCCGACGGCCGCCGCATATGGACGATCAGGAAGAATCCGAAGAACCGTACTCCAGCCGCAAGAGGCCCGTCACTTACATCGAGGAACTATCCGAGTCGCGTCCCTATGGGCTCAGAGGAGGAGGAGGAGGAGGTAGCAATGGCGGCTTCGATGACGATGTGCCCAAGCCCTCCGGCAGTTTTCTGCACGACATCCCAACGGGTCCCAGAAGCATACTGAGGTATACGCCTGGCGGAGGACGCTTCTTCAACCCAGACAGCAGCCGCTTCGACAGTCTCATGACTTCAGAGCAGAGGAACAACCCGAGGGGAACGAGTTCGCCTGGATTTTACACAGGAGCGCCGAGCAGCATGTTCCAGGATCTGGGAAATTTCATGTCGCACCACAGACACCCGGATTTGTCGGGATTCCTCGACGAGCCTAAGATGGTTCTTTCTCCGCACATAGACGCCGTCACGTCTCTCCGGGACCGCCACGAAGCGTCCAGCTTTTTCCCGAACAAGTACGAGCCGCCACCTGGAAAGGACATGCCGCCCATGGTTTTCCACCTTCCAAACAAGGCACCGGCAAATCGCGACAAGTACGTCCAAGCTCTCATAGTTCCCATCCAGGGAAGCATTGATCAAGTAGCCGAAGAGACACTTGACAAGGCAACCAGCAATCGACTGATGATGAGCCCTCGAGGACAGTCTTATGTCATTCTGCCACCGAGGAACGATGGCCTACAGGACAAGCAACAGAAAGAAACGGGGTCTGTGACTGACTCTCTCGAACAAGACAGACATGGCAGACAAAATGGCCCCGTCGCCGCACAATCATTCATGCCAGTTACGTACGTGAGGCCACCCAGTACCATGGAGACTACTGACAACAGGGTTCAGCCTACCTATCACCCCGTCGATCCCTCCCAAAACTACGCACAGCCCACGTCCATCCGCATCCTCGTAAGAAACCCTCTGGACGGGACGAGCAAAGAAGTGTTTACCAGTAACATAAACACTGGAAGTTCGTTCCAGCCAGTCGGAGGGGAACCCCAATACAGCACCGGTAGATATAACTACGGACCCGGAAACGATCAAAACAGAAGCAAACTCGTCATTATCGCACTTCCAAGAAACGAGAACAGAGGTACTCAGGGCTCTCCGAATTCGCGATCGAGCAGTGTTAACACTTACTACCAGTCGACGACATTGAGCAAACGACTTCCCGCCGCGTCTGCCGAAGCATCCACAGTTGTGCCCATGGTGTACAACAACCCACCACCTAGCTCCCATAACTTCGCACCAAAAGTGCCTTACAACGTGGTCGCTCCGCACAGCTCGTCCCCGTTCACTCCGTCCAGCAACAAACAGAAAACGAATAACTTGGGCAAGAGTTACAGCTTAGCGTCTTCTTATTACAGTACCCCCAGTCAGCAAACGCATAGGCGCAAACAGTCTGCATCGTCTGCGAACCACGCCAGAAGAGCGTCTGGCTACGGTTACTACCGACCACAGATCACTTCATCTTCGCCAGCGAGCATCGGAACTACTGCGCAAAAACGCGCCACAATCTCGCAGTACGCAAGACGAAAGTACTCTGCCGCGACAGATAGCGAGCTGCCGTACGACGCCGGCTACATGACGCAAGACTACCCATCGCTGTCGAAGATACCAGAGACAAGCTTCAGCTGCCACAACAGGGCGCCCGGGTACTACGCCAGCACTGAGCACAAGTGCCAGGTAAGAAATTTCCGAAGTGTTCTGTTCACAGGCGTATGCTTTACTTGTTCTGTCTCTAGATGTCAAAACGTAAATGCCTCTCGATATAAAAGCCACAAAAAGCTAATGATGCATTTGCCTGTCACTGAATAGCCTCACTGACATTTGCAGTTTCCTCTCGTGGTTTAAACACCGTGCAATGGTGAGTAACTTCTTGCCGGGACACTGGACAATCCTGTCTCAAATGCAAAACTTCATATTGAGAAAACCGCATTGATCCCTATTTATTACAAAACGAAGATTCAGAAAATGCATTTTAATAATTGGAGTATTCCTCTAAGAGCTTATAGTAAACTTTGCTCTTTTTTATGACAGTAATAATAGTAATCAATCAAGCAATGTTTGCTTAACGTGCTCAAGAACAACCATGCGGTCTTGGTAATGAAGGGAAAATAAAAAGCAAAAATGCGCACATATACACTTTACGTAAGCGATAAAAACCAATCGAAGAACGGAATAGCACCAACAGATGGTGTCAGGGCGAAAAGGGTATTACTGCACAAAATAAAAGCCCTAAAAACCTGATTCAAAGGTATACACAAAGGAGTGCATACAAGAAAAGTGAATTTTGAAGAAACAAGACAATTCGTACGTATACAGCGAAAATGCAGTCAACAAAACAGCTGGATGCAAAAAAACAGTCTGGAAAATACGGCTTAGAAGTAAAGATGTCAATGCATAAGCTTATAGGGGGCGTAAAAAAAAGGAAACGAAAAATCAGTAGAAAGCAAGCACAAATCAAACAAAACCATTAAGTTAGAATGGCGAAGTTAGATGTAATAAAAAGGCTGATCAGGGTGGAACACTGCAAGTTTAAATATCAGCAAGGAAAACGAATTTTGAAAAATATCCAGATCAAGACAATCAGAATGAAATGTTTTGAATTATTTGCAGACGGCAGGCAGTCAAAATGCAGAAGCGCAGAAAATAATTGTCATAATCGTTATTGCCAGTTTCCATGTCACATTTTCTGTTGCGGCTTCTAAACGTTACCTAATATTTTGTAATACTATTTAAAATAGTAATTTAGGAAAAAGCATGAAGTGGCTTAGAAGAGAACTGTCGTTCCGCCCTCTTTTACATTTCACACGCAGGTGTACCACCACTGCACCAACGCCGGCTCCCTGCAGACGTTCCTATGCCCCAACGGCACCGCCTTCAGCCAGCACACGCTCGTGTGTGAGTGGTGGCACAACGTACCCTGCCCGCCACACATCAAGGCACGGCCCGCTGCAAAGGACTCGTCCCTGCAGAGTCTAGCCGAGGACTCAAACTACCCGATCTACAGGTGGCCCTCTGGAACGCAGCAGTTGCAGCGGCCCCCTTCGCCCGACTCGGGACACTACGCAAGCACAACTCGGGCACCCCAGCCGCCCAGCTTCAGCAGCTCCGTCAGCTTCAGCATCGCCGCCGGAAACAAGGCCCACACACTGGCGCCATTCGGCGGCACAAGCGAAGGAGCGTCCTCCGAGTACGCCTTGAACCTGGGCGGAAACAAACTGCAGAATTCCACCCTGACTTTCCAAACCGGAGGCCAGAAAGTCGTGAGGACCCGAAAACTGGTGACGAAAATCCGCGGGTCCTCCTCATCTCAAGGCGGAAGCGGTCAGACACGATTGAGGAGCAAGGATTCGTCCACGACGCAGTCCCCAGACGCCAAATCTAGCGCCGAATGAATCCGTCCATCCACCGACACGTACAACGACGTTGGTCTGAAACAGGCCGCACGACACCCTAGTACGGTGACACAAGAAGAGCCCCCCATACAACACTGCCCCAACAGGGCGCGCCATAGACATGGCCAAGGGGTAAACTCGGCAAGCAGAAGTTGTGGAGTCACTTCGCACGCGGGGTATGAACTTGCATTTGGTCCCGCGTTCTAAGGACTGCATGGCAGATCATGTGACACACGGGTCAATCATTTTGGAAGAGGCATCCGGAAAGATTGAGAACACGAAAGGAATCGGTTCTTGCACGAGTACGAAACTATAGTGAGTTGTAGTGTGGACATTTCACCTTACCGCGTGTTTCTTTGTGGCTGTCCCCCAGCCGCTTGAAATGCGAGACGACGTCGAAATGCAAAGAAGCCGCGGCGCAGAGCGGGAGCTCCGCGCTTTAACACTGCCGGATTGATTCATGTGGTCCTTCAACTGCTGGGCAGGACAAAGGGCCACAGGTCATCTCGTTTCTCCTTTGTACATAACACTCTCCTGACCTCATACCTTTTTTTTTTAATATTTGAGCGCCAGAAGCTCTCATATTTTTACTTGTGTTTTGTTTAATAAAGATGTATTTAATTAAAGAAATTATGTGCTTGTTGGTGAAGCACAGGACGAACTGGCAATAAAAACCATTCCTTGGAGATCAACTCCTGTGGGGAACCACTGCATTGAGACCAATAGCTCACGGTCCTGAAGCGAAGTGGTTCAAAGTTCTGTTTAGACAAAACAGAACAATAGAAATACAACAAATTTAGCGTTCAGAATTCGCTTTTATTCGGTACAGGTAAGTATTCTTGGCACAGAAAGCATATATCTAGCTGGGTGCTGAATACGGGTTAAATGCAAAATTACTGCGATATGAAAGGCACCAGCGTGATGATATGGTGGTTCTATGGATAAAGAGCGCAATTTCGCGATTCGAGGTTTGGTTTGGTTTGTGGGATTTACGTCCCAAAGCAACTCAGGCTATGAGAGACGCCATAGTGGAGGACTCTGGAAATTTTGACCACCTGGGGTTCTTCAACGTGCACTGACATCGCACAGCACACGGGCGCCTTGCTTTTCGCCTCCATCGAGAGAGAGAGCAGAACTTTTCATTGATTCCAGCGGATGAAGAGGCTCCGGCCCTCCGTCGAAAACCTGCCGCCGAGGCCGGGATTCGATCCCGCGCCCTTGGGAACAGTAGTCGAGAGCCGTAACCACTGCGCCACTCCGGCGGGGTCGTATTGCTACATGCTTGCTTATGCGCGCCTGCAGATCGGAAAGCACCTCCTGCTAAGCACTGTTTGTTCATTATCGCCACCCGCTTGGGGCAGTTATTAGGTTAATGAACTGCATGTAGGATGCTGGCATGAACCCGTATGTAGGTGGGCTTACGACTAAAACTCTCCACTTTCTCGTAGTGCCGTAATGGAGGACTACGGAGCAATTTCGACCACCTGGGATCTTTATCGTGCACTGACATCACACAGCACACGGACGCCTCTTCATTTCGCCTCCATCGAAACGCAGCCGCCGCGGTCGGGATCGAACCCGGGTGCTCCGACACAGTAGTCGGGAGTATTACCACTGCACCACCGCTGCGGGGCACTGCTTAATGATAATAGTAATACTGAGCCGCGTCGTAAGGGAAGGGAGGAAGGTGGGAGTGAAAGTGGATAGAAAGAAGAGCCGTAATGAAGGACTGCGGTTTTGATGGATTGATTTATAGGAAGGGAAAGGCGCGGTAACTGTCTCACTTGTTTTCTGTGAACTGATTTATTTATAGGAAGGGAAAGGCACGGTAACTGTCTCACTTGTTTATCTGTGGACACCGCAACCGCGCCGTAAGGGAAGGAAGATGGAAGTGAAAGTGGAAAGAGAGAAAGAGGAGCCGTAGTGAATGTCTACGGAGTAATTTCGACCACCTGGAGATCTTTAACGTGCGCTGACATCGCACAGCACACGACGCCTCTTCGTTACGCCTCCATCGAAACGCAGCCGCCTAAAGACTAAAATGGTAAACAAGAAGTGAATTAAGCCACTAGAAGCAACCAACAGCAGCATCCGTGCTTTCGCATTACTCTAAAGCAGATTATGCAATGCTCTTTAATTTTTTATTTTGTACAAGGAGTTTTAATTGAGAACCTATTGGCCCAGGTCTTTACAAATATATGTCGATCTCCTATTCCGGGGCCGCAATGGCGTCTGACGGCGCTCGCGCCCTGGCGAGCAAGGTCCGCTAAGATCATAGGTCATGGCAATTGAACAGCCTCGCCTCCGGCCTCCCTAGAAGGTATACATAATAAAGGATTGGGAAAAGATGCGGATTGGATGGACAGGCCCAGATCATGTGGAAAACGTCCGATGGTCGCTCCCCACAGGCTACAGCCGTCATCAAAGTATGTATTGAAGTGTTTCAAGACTGCCGGGCACAGCGTTGTTTGTAAAAGTTTGGGTATCCTTTCGTTCCTTCTTTGGAGACCTTTACAGGGTTCCGGAAAGCGGCGGTGGCTGTCCTTATATGTAGTAATTTTTTTTAATGTGATAAAAGATTGGGAGGGCTCGGAGTAGGCTTCCTGAGCAAGTTTGAGTGCCCGGGGAGTTCACCTGGCTGACATCGCACACCACACCTCTCCATTCCGCCTCCGTCGAAACAGTCGCCGGCGATCAGGTTCAACCCCGATACTCCGATTCAGTAGGATGGATGGAAACAACTTTATTTAATAAAAAAAAAAAAAAAAGTCTTCCAGGGTGGTCTCCTACTAGTCCAGGAGTCCACGGGCTTTGGCCGATTCAGTAGTAGAGCGCCTTAACCACTAAGCCATCGCGGCGGGGCATGTGGCATACTCTGTCACTTTTGGAGCAAATCTTCACTTATAGCAAGCAGAGCTGAATGTCAAATCAGGCTTGGAAATGAGCTCTAGCGGGAGGCGTGCCGCAGCCGCAGTCTTCTCCGTCGCCGCACCGGCCTTTGCTCCAACCGCTCGTTCAGGCCAGGGCCCGTGGCAATATCATATTCCGGCGTTTCGACCAATCAGATGACTCGAGGTCACATGATAGCGCCACTTCGATATCGACGCAAACCCGGAATACGGGCCCAGGTATGTCCAGGTACCCGACTCGTCAGGTACAGGGTCATCCACATCACTGCTTTCAAAGCAACATTGCATCTGACACAGGCAGGTATTGACGCAAAACGATGCAAGCACAAAGGGAGCCAGACGTGCTGCTTCACATGGCTTGCCAATTAACTTTATTGCGCGGCCGGGTCTGACGCAATGCGATTTGAAAGCAGGGACCTTGTTATAGCTAGAAGTGGACGGGGCTGTACGTGGTACTCGCCAGAGAAAGGTAGCGACGAGATGCGGGCCGTCATTGCACCTGCCACCGCTTCGGTGGCGGACGACGGCTGTTATCGACGCGCGTCTTTCTCTCCCTTTTCGTTTTCTTTATATTTCTTTCTGTCCGCACGAGGCAGCGGAGGTGGCTCAGCTACAGAGCCAGTAGCAGGCCCGTGCATTTTCTTTTTCCTACAGTCGCAACAACAGCTGGAGCGGAGAGAATGGCAGCCTTCGCACTGCACATGCGCGCGCTGTCGCAGAGTTCTGCCGGCATCGCATGCACAGGACACGAAAGCGAGTTAATTCTGCATAGAACCCGCCCCGCCGCTTTAAGATGCCCGACAATCAGCAATAAGCTGTATCAGAGTACCCGGGTTCGAACCCGACCAGGTGGTCGAAATTACTTCGCAGCCCTTCATAAGCGGTATTCATACGGGGGAGGCTTTCGGGGAGGGGGCGCGGGGGCAACGCCGACAGGCGGAAACCCCTCTCTTGCTCCCGCATTCACACGGGCGAAGAAGAGAGGGGTGTCACGGTTGCCAGACGACAGAAGCTCGGCGGGCGCTGTGGAGAGCGGTGTCTGCGCTGCCTGCCTCGCTTCTTCGCCGCAGCCGGAATCAGTGTGCATTGTTGAAATTTTGAACTCTGGTAGTGTCGATGTGGCGGAGAAGGCAGGAGGAAGCCGGAGACAGGTTTACGATAAAGTAGCGAGGTTATCTTACATAAAATATCACATCAGTTCATTGTTAAATTAAGAGCATAGAGACAATGTAGGCATCAAAGCCACGACAGGAACAGACTGGAACGCATACCCTCACTTTTTTTCCATTACTATACTAGGTCCCTAGGTGAGGAGTGCAGTTATTTCAAAAATGAAATGAAATCAAAGTATTTTATTTACTTTGCTCATTACTACAACGCACAACAAAGATTAAAAGGCTACCAGCTGCAGCTTGAAAAACTCCCTGTACCTATTCTTCACGCGACGACCGGGCTTGAGTATTCGCGGAGTTAGAATGAGATTTCTAGTATGTAGACAAAAAGCAACGTATTAGAACAAAATAATTACATACCGCGTATGTCAGTAGCATTTTACAAATGATAGGCATTGAACTTGGCAGGAAAAAAATGTTATGTGAAACTTGCAGCAGCAAAAAAAAAAAAAAAAAAGAAAAAAGAGAGAGAATTGAGTGCGAAACAAAAAAACGGGAAAACGTCAAGAAAAACATTACATAGAAAGGTGAAGCATAACAGCTAATTATTTTGCCTGTTTTCCTATGGTCATGCCATGTTTCGCAAGAATGTTCAGTTGCTTCGGAAAGTTGTAGCACAATGATTGTGTATAATTAGTGGTGCGGCCAAGTAGCAAGACCAAAAGTTGTGGTCTTGCACTGGATAAGCAGGCGTGTACCAAATTAAATTCAGCATTTTAAGCATACGGTCAACGTTACCAAAAGAGCAGTTTTATACATGCGTAAAAGTATCAGTGTATAAAGTCGCTGACCTGAAGATGATAAGTTATGAAGTATGCGTCAGTGTGCACATGCGACGGCATGTTAACAATAATTTGCACTATGCATTTTTGTGCGACAGATATTCTGACTATTATGTTTGGTTATCGCATTGCAGACGCAAAGGCTGTACATGATAAATGGTTGAAGGAAAACACTCTAGATTAGAATTTTCATTGTTGATGGAAGACTGCTTGAGGCAACATTGGATGCCAGCCATTATATTTTAATTTACTAAGAACACTCTATATAATTATTCGTTCCACAAACAGAGAGGGTGGCGTCCACTTCACTATAATTTTCCACTCAAATATACTCGAGATTGCTTTATAGCACTGATCGACATAGTGGGCACTCTTCAGCCAGTGAAAATGGAAAAGAATGTTTCTTGTTATGTCACAATAAGCTCTGTCACAGCAAAGGAGCACTCCACCACACCACAACCAGCTAAAATAACGCGCTTCCCGCAGAGCGCAACACGCGAAGTTGCCAGGAGAGCGAAGAAAAGGCCGCGGACACCCCTCCTCCTGGGGGAGGTTTTGTGCCAGCCGATAAAAAGCCCTCCACCCTCGAGGGGCCCCCAGGAATCAGGTTCAGGTGCCAAAAGGCAGCTTGTTTTCACAACATCCCGGTCCAGAGGGGTGGGTTTCTCCCCCGTGTGAATACCCTTATACCGGCAACTCTTTCCGCTTTCACTGCTCCTTCCTCTCCCCCTCTTGCAACGTGGTTCAGACATCCACGGAACAAGTGTGACAGATGCAGCGCCTTTCCTTTCCTGTGAACCAGTTATTATTACCCCCACAACTTGGACCCCCATATCCCCAAATTTGACTTCGTAGGAATTCAGCCAAAGCTGGTCCAAATTAACGACAATGGCCAACTCAGTGGTGACTTTCAAATTTAGATGGGCAGACCCCCATTGGTGGCATGCTTAAATTACAGGGATGCTTACACTATGCCTTAGAACAGACATAATAGCACCTTTGACCTTTCCTTTATGCAAATTTTCAATTTTCTCAACTTTTTTGAGGAAAAGGCACAGTACTATCTCACCTCTCGAAGGACACCTAAACTCGCAAAGCATACAATCGGAGGTACATGTCATCTGTCGCAAACTAGCCTTCAACATGACTAGCAGAATGAATGCTGCATAAATGGTTGCGTCACAATTTTGATATGAAATCAGTGCATGTAACGGAGTTCCGGTGTGCAAGACATTCCTTTACTTCCCGCTGATTTTCGCACAACAACCTCAAGGAGGATGCCGGCTTTATACTGATGCCACGTCATATACTTTTTGGGGCGATGTATCTTAAGCAATAGCGTAAACAGCTCGCTCGCTCGAAAAGAGACTGCCAGTGTCGTGTCAAGAAAATATATGCATGTGATTCTATGGTCCTCTCAAGATATGCATGTGATTCCGTGGTCCTCTAAAAATATGCATGTGACCAGTTTGGACAATCAACAAGCGCAATGTCCCATGAACCACTGGCTTAAAACACGCTGAATTGGCCCTTTCGTGCCCTGTACAGGGCCAGGCGTTGCCAACACAGTCCCAATATTGGGACCAGGTTTGTGCTCTCTGCGATAGGTTTGTGGCAAAATCCAGGATGACAAACTGATTTTCTTGATGTTCCAGGTGGACGAAACATACTTTTGGTTTCCCAGTTTTGTAATAGTAGCAATAGTTTTTGCCCTCTTAAAATACCTCTGCTTGATATACTGAAAAATGGCTTTTATACCTGAAAGAGGGGACGGAGTGTGATGCAATTACAAACTCAAAATGCAAAAAAAAAAAAGAGCCTCAAAGTTGCTCTATAATGCTGTTGCATTTAACACAACTCTCTATTCCAAGGTACCTCACGACTTATACTGAAATTTAATTACTAAAACAGCATAAGAAAAAAATTGCAATATAAATTATTTATTAGTGTCAGGCAAATTGCCATATGATGATCCATGTACAATAACATCTTATGCGTCATTACAAAGAAAAAAAAACATTCGACAAAAATTTGGTATCAGCAATATTCTTCGTGAATTAGTACTAAAGGGCACACTGTGTCCAACTTACACCAGGACAATTTAAAAAAACAAAAAAAAAATCACCTTTCTTTTTCTCAAGTGCTCCTCAATTTTCCTTCCACAGGGTTGTTCAAGAAACCCTGTTCTACTGGCGAAAATCATAAAGAAAGTGCATGCGTTAGTATAGCCATGCAAATATTTACTGTAATATAGGAAAACGTTAAAAATTTATGCAATAAATGTGAGTATCTCGGCTGTTTTAAAATGCAAAGTGATGCACCATGAAATTATATAGTACATGAAATACTGCATATACGCAATCGATGAGAAAATAAGGTCACATACTTGCAAACTAATATGACAAAGAAAAAGAGCACAAGCGAAATGATGCCATCAGCCAGAAAGAGCCTCAGCACAGGAAATCAGCAAAATCCCCATGTCATTCGTTGAACATGATCCGTCTTTCGCTGGGTAGGCTTGACAAGGCCCATGAACTGTAACTCAGCAATGGATCGAAAGAATTGAGCCCTGAAGTAAGCTGTCAAGGTCACAATTTCAGAAGAAAAAAAAAAAAAGATAAACGCTGCTAAATGCTCACATGAAAAAACAGGAGTGGTTGAAGAAATTAAACAATGTAACAAGTACCTTCTGCAAATGCACAGTGAATTGCACTCAATAAACTTTTCTGGTCTTCTCCAGAATATTGGGTGCGAGCGTCAGCACTGGAGCGAACAGCATTAGTGTCGACCTAGGGGAGAAAGTAGGATCATATGACTTCTCTTACTGCTGCTGAAGCAGATGCACGACTTGAATTTGTGTGTTTTAAAAGCTAATAGTCGCGTTTATTTCTGTAGTTTTGGTTGATATAGAGTGCCAGCCTTGCACTTTTTGATCTTGCATCGTTACTGAGGCTGCTGAAGTTTATTTAATTAAGCTGTTGCTACAGTCCGCTACTGCTCTGTACCCGGACGTAAGCGAGAGAACCCGGCGTAACAACAGAACAAAAATGCTGCAGCCGGTGCACGTTGTCGTAGCAGTAAAGCTCGACAACTTTGATAACTCTGATTCGGTGAAGTGCTTTTTTGCCAAGTAACCGCGTCTCATACTTCAAAATAAGCTTATACAGGCCCAGACCGAGGTAAATAATACATAAATAAATTAATGTAATGCTAACGCGAAACTGAACTGCCTAGGAGAGCATCCTACAGAAGCCGTTCAATGTGCGTTATCCCACTTCGTCGTGCGGGCACTTCCGAAAGGTGGCGCCACGATATGTCCTCGCGTGAACACGCCGTTTAGGACGAACTTGACAGGACTTTGCTAGCTTCAAAGATTTGTAGAAGTACTAGTTTTGCTCAAAGCAGCGACCAGTGATGACCCTTCAACAGCAGTAAGTAGATGATGGAGGGCTGCGAAATGCATTGATGAGCGAAATTCAGTTCCAGTTTCAATTTCAAACTACCTCTGCCACTGTGAGACCCACTCTACTAACAACAGTTTAAAGAAGTGACTATACTAAATATTGCAGCCTGGTCTCGTATTTTGTGATGTATGTCAATGTGTGATCTAAAATTAATTTTCGTGCTCCGCAAAATCGAAGAGCGTGTTTCAATGGCCGATGTGGATTCAGATCCCGAGTTCCAGATGCACTGCGATGGAATGGTACTGAGACTTTCTAGAAGACATCTTGATCTTTGTGAATTAGGGAAGTTGCTCTGGATCAAAGATTGCCACTGCGAACGACAAGGCAGCCTAGTGGTACCATTGCGTGCAATAATAAAAACTGCAGCCCATTTCTTTGGTGTCGAACAAACTGGGCCACCGATCCAGACAAGTACTGGATGCATACAGTTAAATGAACCGTAAAAGCACACCACGGGTGCATGTATTCTTTCGTTTACAGGTACACTTACCTACTGCCATCTTTAAAATATCAAATGCCTGATTTATTGAACTATTTCGCAATCCCATTTAAGTTCGGCATGTCCGGGTTTGACTGTAAAGTACTCCAAAAAATGAGGTGAAAGAAAAGAAACAAAGGATACTCTGCAATTTTCTCCTCTTGCGCCGACATTTTCTTTTCTCCAGATTTCACAGCTTTGAAGGACTGAAAGAATGGAAAGTACAAGCAATCCTATTGAGAAAAAGTCCCATTTTTCAAGCCACTAGTACAACATATACCTGCATCGTGTCATATAGGTTGATCAGTTTGCCACTTTCCAAGTGCAGCTTATAGGCGACGCTCAGGTCAGGAAGTGACGGGGAGATGTCGGAACTGCCAGTGTTCTTACAGCATTCGCACTATGAGCCCATAAAAAAAAAGAAAGCACAGCAACATGTAACAAGCAACAAATAGCTTCCTCTGGCTCTTTTAGAACAAGATAGGTCGCTCTGTGCAATTACTCAGAGCATACGCTTTAACCACTTTATTAACCAGAACACCTATTACCAGCTACTGCTGCTACAGGGTAGTCGAACTTTGAAGCAACACTTTTTAATCAAGTTTAAACGCGAATCCCACAAAAGCACATTGGCAAGAGATAGTAAAAGTATTCTGTGCTTGCAATGTCATTTAAGCTCAATCAATCAAGTTGAAAACATACCCTCAGAACAGTGTAAGGCCTGGATAACGCCACGTGTAACACTGATCTTGGAGATGGTGTGAAATACTCCTTCAGTGCTCGGGCATCATCATAATAAAGCACTTCGTGAAGGGGCAAGGTTGTCGGTGGTTCAAGATAACTGAAAAATAAAATTAAAACCAAGAATGGAGAAGAAAAAAATATAAAAGAAACCTATCATCAGAAATGCCAGAACTGTCACTATGCACAGAATGCTTACGACAAGCCAAGCTGACCCTCTCTGCTCTCAGTGCCCACTGAGATCGTTGACTAGAAATAGTATCGATAGTTAACTGCACCTGTTATACTTTGACTAAAAGTTGACAAGAAAAAAAAAAAAGGGAAAAGGTAAGCATACGCAACATTATCCAAAGGTAAAATAAAGCAAGAACCACAACAGTTGCTACCTTTTCCTTTCCTTGTCATGATCAACTGAAGAAATAACTGCCTGTAAAAAAAAAAAAAAGAAAAGAAAGGCCGGGGAAGTGAAGATGCTCAACAATCCAAAAATCCAAAACTCTTGCTTTTAGTTTTCACATAACGATTTTGCTTTGGTAGCCATTTTTTTCCATGTTAATTGTGGGCATTCCTAAACATTGTCGTAGCTATACTTTGGATTTTTGCACTCAGTTTTTCCAGCTCTCCTCTTCCCCTATTTTGTCGTTTTCTTTAGGAAGCATCACTTCTTGTGCCGATGGCAATAAAGAAAAAAAAAAGTGCCACCGCTTGTGGTTCTTGTCTCATTTAACCATTGGCTAATGCAGTGCATGCTAATTTTTTGCCATTTCTTTCTTTGTTCATTTTTTTCCTTGTCAACTTTGTCAGATTCTATAAGGTGCAGCTCGAGGCTTTTGAGATAGTTCTATGTATAGCTGTGCCATTACTTCGTTTTTCCTTCATCTGCATGTGCTGCAGTTCCCAGCCAACATGAAACATTGGCCCAGTATCGGATTATGTTGGCAATGTGTTGGTCATGTATAGGGCCAGATATTGCCAGTGTAGCCTCAATATTGAGTCCCTCGTTAGTGCTGCCTAGGTTCCGACAATGTATGGAAACCAAGTTGCTCAGCAGCAATGTACACAGTTGCTATTTAGTCTGTGCCAGATAATCCACACAGAACCAGGCTTGATGACTGAAAACAGATAAGTATTTGACAGATGCAGGGCAAAGTGGCTGCTCTACCTGGTAAATCCATAGTAATCTATTGCCAATGCCTGCCAGGCAGCATTTCAAGGCTAAGCCAATGAACAGCCAAGTACAGCCTTTGCCAAAATTTTAGAGCCCAGAGGGTTTGCTTTTAAGCCGTATATCGTGAAAGTCCTAGCCATGGAGAGGGTATGACGAAAAATCTTCTTGCCTTCAGCAAGTTTGAAAACCTGTGAATGCGTTATGAGCTACATAGTATGGCTAAGAAGTAGATCCCTGGGCTCTAAACTTTTGACACAGGCTGTACAATTGACCCTCCTTCCTCCTTTTCATGCCTCTGACACTGCTGCAGCAGAAAAGGTGCAAAAAGTTATTCTGAAGGAGAAGTAGGCTGCCATGAAGACATAGCTAAAGGTACTACAAAATAGAGTAGCTACAGCCTGCAGTTTGACACTTCGCACACAATTTTACGAAGCACAAGTTTAAGCATGGGGGCTACAGAATGTGCCTAGTATGTGGCCCAATTTTGTAGTAAATCATGATCTAGTCCTGCTTCATGTCCTGCCTCATATCCGAGAAGTCAAGTAAAAGAAACAAGTGGTGTGATAGAGGTTGAACAGGCAAGAGTCGCCAGCAAGTAAAAGTTATATCAGAACACTTAGAATATAAAAACAAAAACGGGTAAACTGAGCAGCCATCGCTTACTTTGAAACAGCCTGCAGCAATTTATAAAATTAAAACGAAACTGCCTTAAGGTACAAAATAGGCATTAGGCAGCCAAGTACCATAGTATATAGGTTCCTAAAAATCCCCTGTTTTATAACATCGTACAATCACGCAAGCTCGACTCAGTAGTAAATGGTATTGAAAATACTTCCTGATCATGTCTACAAAAAAAAAAAAAATCACAGAGAAAAGACATTTAAATCACTTAACAATTTCTTGCGTTACCTGAAGGCTTCAGAAAAGAATCCTGCAAATTCATCTCTCAGGGCTTCAAAAGGTGACACTCGCTTTGTGTTGGCAAGAGATTTCAGTTTCTGTAATAAAACAAAGCATTATTTTACAACGCAAATTATCTGTTTATTTGATCTTGTAGCCATGCTCGACAGAAGAATGCCAAAGGAATACAATTCCCTTCCCCGCCTACAACCCTCTAAAAAGATTAAATTAAAGTTCATTCCTTTTCGTTTCGCATGAGAGAAAAACAAGCTGAAATAGGCCACAGTTTCATACTGCACAGGCTTCTTGAACATGTCCTAATACTATTAAAACTTTACAATAATAGTCACAATCAAGAAGTAACAGTGCCGTTTCAACTAGTTCATTATCTCTGAGAGCTAATTTTCATGGCATTCAAAGGACCGTCATTCCCGAGCCATGCACACGCCCATTACCCAAAGTCAGAGTTTCAAATTGGATCCGGTGAAACCTTTCAGAACATCTGTTGAGAATATCTCCTCTCCCTTTCCATTATCCACTTCACTTTGGGCCTAAAGGCCCAAACACATTTGTGTTTACCCCTCTTTCACTACAAAGGCAGTTATAATTATAAGTAAAAAATCTTTTGAGCAGCTCTGCATCTACGTACAATTTTTTTTTCCACGCAAGTTAGGCACGAAGTAATGGAAGCCAAAGAAGTGTAGGGGTTCCCTCAGCCCTCGTTGAAAGTCACCAGGTTTCTCCAAGCAAAAAAATGGTTGAGATCTCCTACATCTAATTAACACTACTTGAGTGCATGACAAAGCAACATAGCACGCCATTTAACTGACTAACCTCACAGCTGCAAGCAGTTTACACCAGGTGTTGCGCACAGAAAGTACTTGTGGAGTTAACTGACACGTCTGCGGATAAAGGAGGTCTCCTAATCAACCATCTCATTCCCAAATGTGATTCTGAGATGAGGCTGCGATTCAGTTTTCACGAGCTACGCCACTAGCTGTGCGCTTGACCCCTTTCGCTCCTGATAGTCCCTCAGTAAGATAACAAATACCGCCGCATTCATTCCGGAAGCATTTGCACCTCTTGGAACTGTGACCGGCTCCTGAGCTTGCCCCACTCCAAGGATACCGGCTCTGCCGCTTCGTTTACATCACCGGTTTCAGGGTTATCAGCTATAAAAACAAAAGAGAGAGGACAACTTGCAACACCTTTCGAGCCCATTTCAAATCACAAAATGCAACAAGAATAAAAAAAACTCAGTACAAGATGTTGAAAAAAAAGAGAAATATCACGATATGTTCACTGTAAACAACAGGTAGTATTAAATCACTTGGCCAGTAATAAGATGCAAAGTAAGTCAGGCCATACATTATATTATTTGCTTGTAACCTATTTATAAACCTCAAGTATCCTGATGCCACAACACACGTTTTAGGGAAGCCCGCCCCTAAACTTTTTTTTTTTTTTTAAATAAGGCTTTTTGAGGTGCGGAGAGAGCTTCTGCAGTGCAGTACAGTCATACCAATGTTGGCCAACGTAAGTGAAAAGGTGGATCATGTCAGCCGGTAAGCTAGTCAACTTACTGTTAAGGGTACTTTTTAAAGGTTTTGGCCTTTAAAAGTGTTTTGAATAAATAATACACTAAATTTCAAGAACTAATTCGTACTCTCAATATTATTTGATGGAATGCAATCTGTATGGCGCCACCATATTCTTTTATGCTTTCTTATATCCTCTGTTATGAAGATGAGTGTGTGCGAGTGTGATGATGCATTGTTTAGTGGTCTTAGTTTGTGGTGATTCACTCCTCTTTATTGTTTTTGTCTTATGTTCATTTTCTGTTTCATTGTAAGGCTGTTACCAGTGTTATATTTCTTGCCTCCCCCCCCTATGTAATACCCTCGAAAAAGGGCCTTTAAGGGTACTTTGAATAAATTTAATAAATAAGACCAATTTCCGATTGATAACGTGACAGCTGTTAGATACACTAAGGCGAGCGATTGCAGTTAGGTATCTGTGTGGCTTGTCACTGGTAATGGTCATATCAGTTCTTCATTTTCAAAAACATGTTACTCTCAGCATTGTGGCTAACCAAACTTTGGCCATCCCACATCAAAAGAAGCATGCTGTTTGTTGTACGCAAAACAATGCTCCCTAATACACACCACTTCTAGGACAGACATCACGTGACATTCTCAGTCCCACCCAAAAGAGGTCACGTGACACATTTCCCAATATGTACGATGGGGTGTTGCTTTGCATGCAATAAAGAGTGCACTTTCTGAAAGCAAGTCTATTGGCTAAAGACAACCAAATTTGATGAGTCACAGAACTGAGAGTAATTTTACTTATCAAAACCCTACAAATTGATATGGCTACCACCAGTGGCCAGCAACAAATCTTTAACTGCAACAAGGTGCTTAAATGTAATAATTAAGAAGTTGACTATATCAGAAATCACGTAAACCATTTGACAAGTCAAGTTGATCCACACGTTTTCTCTGCCAACACTGGTATTGGTACTCCAAAAAAGCCATTTGTGCAGGTCAAAATGCCCCTTTTTCTCACTTTATATTATTTATTATTATAGTTAGTGGTGAGCTCCCCAAGAACACTCGGTGTACTATTCTGTGTAGTTTAGGAAAAATGCACCAGCATCCAAACAAGGAAGCCCTCTTTACAACATTATAATAAATACACATGGTCATCAAGAAATACAGACAACTTAATTCCACAGCAGAAAAAAAATAAATAAATAAATAAAGATTGGAACATACTAGACAAGGCTTCGAATTTCTCTCTGTAGCCATCGAGATGAGTCTTCAGCTCAATGACGCATGAGGGAGCCCGCTGAAGATCTTCAGATGCAAGCAATGAGAGAGTATCGCCCATTCTCTTCTGTAATTCATCAATGGACATAATGCTGCAAGAGGTACATGTATGAGTAACTTGTTCGCAAAAAAAGAAGGCACAAATAAGAATGCTTAGAATGCATATTCCAGAAAGACATTTGATTTCCCCATCACTGGCATGATTCACTTAACTGCAAATTTATGGATCATGGATCCTGGTATTGGAAAGGTATTTAAAAACAGCACATGCAAGCATTCCTTCACGTGCTGTTTTGATTCATTATACTTATACACATTTTTTTTTTCACAACAAAATGCGCAGGTTTACGAAATACATTCAGTTCCAGAAATATGTCACCAGAAACTAAAAGCTATTCCGTTTGGAGCACTGTTGAGTAGCCCTGAAGCCAAGTAGTTGCTGCTGTGTTTTTCAGATCAGATAATCAGCTTAAACATTGTCTAAAGCAACTCAATGCAGACTGTTAACCATCAGAACAGTGTCATAATGTCGGAGACAAACAAGAAACAGATGCTCATGTCCCCGTTGTACCCAACAACGTGGTGGCAAAGCTACACAGCCTCAAGAGGACACTTCTGGATTCTTCAGTTAGCACGAAGTTATACTAGGATTTACCTAAATCGTTCATTCAGGTCATCCTTGATTATGCTAATGCCATATGATACACACTTGTAGTTGTAAACCTTCATACATTGGAAATGGGGCAGAGTGAGACAGGGATTTTTTTTTAATAAACACAAAGTGCCATCTATTTCCGAGCTCATTTTGAAGGCAGAGCTAAGGCATACTTTGGCACTCTTCTTCATCAAAAACAATGGACTCAATCCTCTTTCTTCCCTCGCAAAGTAGTGGAATGAAACGAATTAAATAATGACATAATTAAAAAAAAACATACTGACAAATCCTACGTTCGACTGAGGCATGAATATTTTTCAATTGTTCTTGTACCTCTCATTGCTTGACAAGTAATTGTGTTAGATCCTTGGTGCAGAAAGCATGCCCTACATTGAATCACAATATGCTTAACTTATACTTTGGTGTCTTAATACTTCTGTCCCCCGTGCCTTTGGTCTGCTGGATAACTTTCATCACAACTCAATGTTCCAATGAAAAACTATTATACTGGCTACTTCAGTATTGATATATGAACATGTCCACCATGGACTGTTAATCAACAAGTGCAGCCACTGCACTCCTTTAGGCACGTTCTAATGACTAACCTCCAGATAAAGCATCTTACGAACATATTTAGTCATAAAATATGCATTCATTTACCCCCATCGACATGAAAACTTGTCAATCAGCAGTCCAGTAGCTACTGCTATAGCCACCCCCATTGATCAAAACTAGAATGGCCTTTACCTATTCCATGCTTACGAATTGAGGAAGAGAAAAATTACCGAATCAGCTTGACCAACTTGCCGAAGTCTTCAGTCTCGCTCACAGGAGCACGAAGGTAAGTCATGTACACTTCCCGAAACTGCAAAAAAAAAGAAAAAAAAAAAAAAAAGAAATGAATGAGAAGGAGCCAGAAAGAGAGACTCCAAGCAGGGTTGAAAGCAAATAAACTGCTCACGTGATTTCCGAGGGAACATCCAGGAAGCTTCTTGGCAAACTCATACAAAACGTGCAACAACATTAAACTATTCCCGTGGTGTTCGTGCAGTTCAGTAACCATCTGATGAATCCTCTGTACAGAAAATGAAAAGACGACACTTCACTGCATGTCAACTTGCTGATATGCGTGGATCACCATCCAGGCAGTCAACTCAGACACACTCCTTAACATACAGTCTTAACATTACCACGTTGGGTGAGAGACCACCCGACATGGATACAAACCCTATTTTTAACCTAGCGGTACAAACGTGCTTGCATGACCTAGAGGCATGCAAAGAATAAATCAAAGGCGAGGTCAAGTTAGCAGTGCCAAGTTAGCAATTCACGTTACCCCTATGCCACGGGCAGGAGCTGCCAACTCGGGTCGCTCCTTTCATATGGGAGTGTGATATTAGAATCAGCCTGCTAGAATCGTTTGCATTCTCCTTACTCCGACGACACGCAGGCACGTCAATACGGCTAGGTTGAAGCGTGACTTTATATGTGGACTGGTAGTTTACGCTCTCGCGTTATACCCTAAAAGGATTAGTTTAAGTGTCCCCAATAATGTAGCACCTTACACTGAGGCACGATAGGAGAATAATGTAGCAGGCAAAAGAGGCTTCTGCCATTGCTTTCGCAATTCAACTAGGGTTAGCCAGAACTAAACCACAACTAATTTTTTATATCACCGATATTTTCGGTGTTAGTGATGCCAGCTTAAAAATCTGCATTTAGGTGAGGATTGATGGGATACCTATTACTTGCGTGCATTTTCTGGTTTTAGCAAATAGCAAATAGCAGCGCTCGATGCTTTTCCACCAAGAATAATTCCCACTACACAGGTTTTCATCAAATCCTGAGCTTCCGATAATAGTAATCTTCGAGTTTTCTCAATGCAAAAGCAGCAGCGTCCATTCTTTAGAACATCGGAAGTTACAGACATTGCGCGTTCATTTGAACAAACGCCAACATTCTGCATAAGAAGCACAAGTTGAGATGTGATTCAGTCAGTGTTGTGGAATATACATGCGATCAATCAATTGTCAATCAATGAGAGGCAAAAAAACATGCTCACCTTCGTTGGTTTTTCTGATGAAGGTTTTTTATCCTTCAGATACCTGAAGCACAGAAAATGTGGTGATTACCATTTTCAAAACTGCTACCAGAGATAACCAATGATAGAAAAATTGCGCTACCATTTTGACAAGAAAGTATAAATACTAGTCATTGAGAAATGCAGAGTTGCAATGCATGAATACAAGTGAAAGCACCAAGCAAATTCAGATGGAGCATGGCGTGAATGACGTGAAACTTTTTGTGCACGTTGCTCAAGAACGAAAACACCCCACTTGCAATTTTATTCGAAAAACCACTCTCAAGAATGCAATGCCTCATCAACCTCAACTAAAAGAGAGGTTGGTCATGAGCCGAATAAAACATATGATCTACTCAGCATGTTGCTCTCCCCAGAAGAACATAATACTAAGTGTAACTTGAGCAGACCTAACAGGAATTGCTAAAACTATGCGGCTGAACAGTGCTCGTGCTACAAGATTAGCAACTTGAAGGGAGGGTGGAATTTGAGAGCCCATGTTGTAGTCCTTAACAATGCCGGGCAATGCTGCGGTTCTTAGCAAGTTCTAGTACTTTCACATCTTGAGTACCAAGGCCTGTAACTGCTGATAGTTTTTGCACACCCGCAAACCACTGAAGTTTTTCCCATCATCAATATGTGTGTGTGTGTGTGTGGTTAGAGAGCCTAAAGCAAGGCAAGTGAGGCAACACTTCATGAGGTACAATGTTCAAATATAATGGCATCATTAGTGTCTTCAAGTGATGCCAATAATTAAATCAAGTTGTACACCATTTGATTGCTTCTAGTGGGCCCTTTTAGTATGTAATCCTGCAGTTGATTATGACTGTGTGCATGGCAGATGCAAGCCAAATGATGACGATGATGATTAGTCAAACAGTGCGCTCAGCTACAAAATGTTTTCCTCTAAGTCACAGCACCCGTCAGTATTTGTACAGAGTCAAAGATGTGTTGGTTTCGGAATACGAAAAAAAAAAAAAAAAAAAAAAAAAGGAAACATATGCAGAATTAGAAAAAAATTTGTGTGTCACTTTGAACCACTGAGGTGCGATAAGGCGAAAGCCTTTGTTTGAAACTTCGCTGATTCCTGGTTTTACTGCACCTGCTTCTGTAAGCTGTGCGGTGCGGCATTCGAGGAAGCACCAAATGAAAGGGTCCCGGGCGCCTGGGTTAGTATGACGCGATGGCGTAAGCTACCAGCCAACATATAAAGCCCCGCTTTAACCGAGCCGTATGAACGTGCCTGCGTGGCATAAGCCTTAATACGTCCCCCTTTGGGGGGCGTGGCACCATGGTGGCCCACCTTGACCTATGGTGGCCGTCATCTTAGGTGGCCGCAAAGTGCGACATCTTTTGCGAATGACAGTAGGAGCCATTAACGGCTTTCGCCTTAATTGTCACGTGCCACACAGTGACTCATCCGAAAGAAAAGGAGGTGACTGTGTTGATAGAAAAAGAGGTCAAGGAAGTGCGAAGGATGTTGGCCTAGCTGTCTGCTTTGCCCCTAGTTCATTATTTTAAATTTTCCTTTTCAAAAATTCCCTAAATTAGTACACCCCTGTTGCAGAGCTTAAGAGTACCTCTGATATGATGGCTGGCTGAGGATATCATTCATTTCCTTCTGCGACATGCACTGGAGCACATCCTTCAGCTCCTCTTGACGACAGCACAGAAGAGAAGCCGTGTTGTGGTAGAAATGCTCGAACACACACACCTGAACACCGACATAAATGACGAAAATTTTCACGTGAGGGACGAGATCCAACTTATCACAAACGTTTCTTTAGAATGTGGGTAGTACAAGACGAATTTATCTTCTCACAGCCCAGACATGCAATTGGGGAATGATAGCTGCCAGCTATGCTCTCACAGTGGCATAACCTCCCGGCACTATTTTGAATACCCTAGTTCTTCTAATCAATGCAGATTCCCTCTGGCCACACATTACATTCTCTTATTTTGCAGCAATCGACTACCAGGCACTTTTCCTCTTGGACATCTATCAGAGATCCAAAATTGATAGATGCTAACACCGAAGCATCTGTCAATTTGTCAATAAAACAATATTTTAAAGTACTGATCGTGAAATTAATTTGCATGATTAAAGGTTCTTATTAGGCACTCAATCCTGAAAATTAAAAGTAATTATCGAGAGTGTAATTTGTTTCTATTAAGTTCTAATGAATTTCATCACGATCTAATTATGAATGGAATATTTATTTGATTCAGGATGTGATTTGCAACCTTATGCCAAACACAAGACAAAATAATGATGAAATTCAGCCACAGCAGTTAAGCAAGCATGACAGAGACCAGTTCGGAAACCACACATCACACCGCACCTCTTAAGCAAAGCATTTTTGGAGTAAGTTGGGGAAAAGAATCAGAACGGTTCTTTTAAAAGCCTCGTTGCAGGAGTAACAGAACTTGCCTTTAGCATCTGAAGCAGGTTCGTTAGCGAGAAGTCGTGAAACAGTACAACATCGACAATGAACTGGAACACATTGTGGCCAAGCTTGAAGGAAATTGAGGGCTCTAGAAGGACCTGGCAAAAAAAATTGCAAACATTTGTTAGGTCCACACCGGAGCATAACATCTACATGCTGCAAAAGCAACTGTCTCAAGTTACCAGAATACTATCAGTGAACCTATAGTGTCATGATTAACATTAAGAAGGAAACTCGCCTGTTTACAACAGCTATACTAGGCTTTGCCGTTTGTTTTTGTTCTACAAGCATCAGCTTATTACTTACTCAGGTAGGGACAGGTAAAAATAAGTATAAATGAGACCCTTCAGAAAGATTTACTTAGTCCATGACATGTATATGCACATGAGGACCCAACAGAACTCACATTATTAAGAATCTAGAAAGTAGAAATTTTTTCTGTGCACTATTGTTATTTTCCTTAAACAAATGTGGAAATTTCTGAAATTTGAACCCCATTAATTAATACATATACTGAACCTTGTTGATATGTTCCTGGTTCGTAAGATTTCCCGGTGTAAATGTTTAAAAATGCGGGCAGTGAAACTGTCCCGTAATGTTTTTCTCTCAGTTAATTTTTTTTTCTCACATTTAACACATTCCCAGACAATACAAGTTCCAGGCTTCTATGTTGAAAGTTTTTCAACACTGTAGTCATATGATATGTGCAGAGAGTGGAGATTCTGCTCCCAGAGCGACGCAAAACACGTCGCCGCTGCCGTTTGTTTTGCTTATTGGAGAACCCCTGTGGGGTCACTGCGAGAGGGAGGGGACTGCTGCCGTCCCCTTCCAAGGCAAGTGTCTCCAAGAACTGCTGCTGCTCAATAATCCTTCTGTTCTTCCCATGTCGGCCTCGCATCTCCATTGGGCCACCTCGTGATGTATTGGGCTCGTTTTGACTCAAGGCCGCGCGAGAAGCGAACGGGGGAGACTGCCATAGACTAGGGCTGTAGCAGGTGTGTACGTTTTCCTCTGCAGGTTCCCAGGCTTCGGCCAGGGGACCATGGGTTGTAAACGCGCACACCTTTCTCAAGTCCCGCAGGTCCGAAAAGAGTCCGGCGCTCGTCTGAGCGGCGGCGATGCTTCTGAGTCAGGAGGGCCTTATTTAGCACGATTCTTTGTCCCCACTAGACAGTGCTGGGGGTGACGTGCGTTGAGCTATCGATGAGCAACCTGCGTCGACATGTGCTCCGGGCATCCATCATCCTCCCTCGTCATGTATCGCTCACGCTTCGACCCTCTGGCTAGCCGGGCGGCCTGAGCGCCCCTATCTGCCGTGAACACGAGTAGTCTTTGCACAGGGTGCAGTGTTGCGGCCCCGCTTGGCTACGGGTTGTAATGAGGTCTGGGGATTAGTGCAGTGCTCGCAATGTGGCTTTCGGTATGATCAATGCGTGTCCCCTTTCAACTTGTGCTGTTGCTTCCTTCAGAGCGGATGTGCAGGCACACAGAGCATGCTGGCTGTGCCCTCGGCTTGCTCTGGCCCGAATTTCCCCCGCAACCGATACCACATTAGGTTATGTTATGTTAGGTTAGGTTAGGTTAGGTTAAGTTAGGCTAGGTCAGGTTAGGCCGCCAACCTAAACTAACCTAACCTAAAGACGACATGAAGAGCGGAAGTGCTGCAGCATTCACCCATTGTACTGGCTTTTCTACGGTGTCTGCGCAAAAATGAGTAAAGCATAAAAGGCTATGCGCTAACATGTGAGACGGCCGTTACCACAGAAAACACGGTGACTTGCTCATTGTGCCCAGGACGCCAGGAGCAGAGTATCTGAGAGCTGAAAATAGTCGCTCAACAATTTTTCGGACGCGCAATTTTCCGGACCTGCCTGATTTTTCCGGCACCGTCACGTGCTCCATAGACTCAATATATAATACTGATCGAAATTTCGGATGCTTGAAACTTTTCTCATTCAATTTTCTGGACTCTTTCTCTCTATCACAGGTCAAAAGCTATGAAAAATCGCCACAAGACTACTGCCATCTTGGTTTTCCATAACTTCAAACTCGCGTTGCATGCATCCCGCATACCAGCTATACCTTCGATAGCAGGCACCCGTTGCGAACTGACAACAGATGCTGGTTTTACTTCATTAGCAAAATATCGGGTGTCCCAACCAAACATGATTTCCAAGAAAGCTTTGCGTTCCAACTCCAGACAGTTGCCAGAGCTTGCTAGAGAGACCGTCGTTATTTTTTCTTTTTTTGTGACCAGGCACACAGATGACTTCTACCGCTCCCACGAAGACAGCCCCCCTCACCACTTTTTTTTTTTTCTTTCATTTGGGAGAAAAAGGAAAAAAAAGAAAGCCGCTGATGTAGAGTCACATGTGCAGCGCCTCTTTGCTTGAACATTGCACACTGCACAGCTCCGATCGTTGTGCCGTTTTCCCACAGAAACACACTAACCACTTTTTCAAGCCATCCGATAATAGTGTTGTTTTGAGTGCGAATTCATTTTTTCGGACTGCCCGATTTTCCAGACGCTTCGGGGCCAAAAAATCAGTTGGCAACTGTACGTGCTTAACTCTTTCCCTACCGCGCCCATTGAGTACAGTTAGCCCGCTAACGATGACTTTGCGCACCGATTTTCAATCCTTCCGCGTCGCTCACGGACAAGCAATGCTATCTAGTGTGTAGTCGGATAACTGAAGTTTAGATTTTGATCCTGCGTACTTTTTTCCCGCGAAGTGTCTATTTTTGAGCGCGCTCCGAACACGCGGAAACGTTTCGGTAGCATGCGAGAATGGCGGCATCCGCGTCTACGCCACGCGCTTCGAAACTTCACAAATCTGACAACTACGCACTATCTACGACCAATTTTATCGATGACCCAAGCAGAAGCGACTTTGAATTTACTGCCAATTATCGTCAGAATTCAGTTCCGACCCCGCTGACGACAGAAACCAGTACGGAACACCGGCAGCCGCACTCCAACCCGCTAACGATGACTTCGCGCGCAAATTTCGGTTATTTCCGCGTCGATAATGATGATGATGATGCACCATCTAACGTGTAGTCAGGTAACTGAAGCTGAGATTTTACTGCTGTTTACATTTTTTCCTGCGAGATGGCTATTTTTTACCGTGCTCCGAGCACACAGCAGCGTCGGAGTCGCATGCGAGAACAGCGGCATCCGCGTCGACGACGTGCGCTTCGAAACGTCAAAAATCTGACGATTCCGCACTGTCTACGAACAATTTTATCAATGACCCAAGCAGCAGTGACTCTGAAGATGCTGCCTTATCGTCAGAATTCAGTTCTTACCCCGATGACGATGGAAACCAGCCCGGAACATCTGCGGCCACACTTTGTTGGCCTGTTTTGCATGTGTCTGGGACCACTCTGGATTAGATCACATACTCTGGATGTTTTGCTTGCGTTTCTGGTATCATTTATCTCATTCCCAGGGTGTCAACATCATTTGGGCACGATATCTTGCCTCCCGCAATACAGGGAGTAGCATTCTGCCCAAGGGAACTGAGTATCCATTTTGGCATGGCGCTCTGCACCGGCCCTCGTTGATTGCTCAGTTTGCGTCAAAAACATTATTCAATACTGAACTTTTACTTTTTTACAGGGAGTGGCCAGTACAATGCTCTGTATTTTGTATATCTCAAAATATTTTTAAAAATTTTTTTGTTTCATTTAGAAGTGCATTTCGTCAAGTTTTGCTCAATTTTTTTCTATAATCTGGTTTTGAGGAAATTATATTGTGTGTTACAACCAAAAACTTCATATTCAAAGTTATATGCCTAAAAAGCGAATCTATTTAGCTTTCGTTTCGTGTATTGTATAAATTTCAGACATGATAGTTTTTACAGAAAAAAAAAATATACTCAAATCTACAGAAAACAGCCATTTTGCCCACGGTAGGGAAAGAGTTAAATACAAGCAGGCCGGGTTCGGAGAATGTAGCATGAAGGACATGAACATGGCAGCAGCCAGCTATTGCAATGGCTTCTGCAGTGCTTAACCTCACTATCACTACAGTTTTTCAGAACTATACTTAATGCTTAATGCAAGTCTTTGAAATTATCTTCCCGGTATCAAGCACGACCATGTTCTCATTACCTCGCATGGTCTCTTGCATCTCCCTGGGGACTACTTCTCATGAGACAACTGAAATTCTCAACTGAAAAAAGGGGCAAATTTCATGAGCTTTGATTATCATGAGCAGACTGCAGCAGCCATTGTCTAATTATTTTTTTGCACTCTGGTAATTACTGTCTAAAATTTAAAAACAAATTTTATGGATTCTAGAATATTAAGCCACAATTTTTGGATAGGGCACTGTTAACCTATAACTACTTAAGCAGTTAAACAGAAAATCCAGGAATGGAAGTACTACCTTTTCAAAAACTTGGCTCAAGTATTCTGTCACAGGCATGGAAAAAAATGTCTCAATGGCCAGGCACGATGAAGCACTCTGAGGGATCAGGTTATGTATTGCCATCACAGTTGTCGAAACACCAAAGATGAAAACAATGGGCAGCTTCTCCAGATAGTTGCTAGAAGAGCAGGGAGATAAAAAACAACACAACAGGGTCAAAGTCACACACCTCAGTATACAAATGCAAATCAATACATTTCTCATAATCTTTACTTTGACCACATGCTTTCCTAGGGTATTAACTGTATTCTTCAGTGTGTTAAATCTCTCAAAAATATTCTGGTGTTCCTATCTATATAGAGCCTAACTCATCCTAAAGCTAACCATCATTCAGGCACCTTCATTCGAACTTGTACTTCACACCCCATGGTTTCTTTTTTTAATTCTGCTCCACACAACTGTACATCTAAATGCATGAACATGCATCATCGGCATTGAGCCACGATAGCTGTCAATTAGCAGACCAATTAAACACAATGCAGAATCCTTCAATGTGCTTTATTTAAACCAGCTACAACTGCATAAGGTGCAGCTGTGATGAAGATGAAACTTCAGCAATTATTACTTGCCCTAAATTAGACTGCACCTGTTCTTTCATGAAACTTACTATAGCTAACATTATCTATGTGAGCTCTGGATTACACCATCGCCATTCATATCACAGACAACTGGTCACAAACAAAAAGGCGTGGTCCCTCGACGCAATCACTCTTACTAGGATTTCGGACCTAGAATGAAAATGCTTTCCATAAGCAACTACTATACTATGACTACACCTGCTGTTTCATGAAACTTACTACAGTGAACATTATCTATGTAAGCTCTGGAATAAACTATCACCATTCATATAATAAACAATTGGCTACAAACAAAAAGGTGTGGACCCTCGACATAATCACCAGCCCCTCTTCCTAGGATGTCGGACCTAGAATGAAAATGCTTTCCACAAGCAACTACTACTATGACTACACTTGCTGTTTCATAAAACTTACTACAGCAAACATTATCTATGTGAGCTCTGGATTAAAACATCACCATTCATATCACAAACAACTGGCTACAAACAAAAAGGTGTGGTCCCTCGACGTAATCACCAGCACCTCTTCCTAGGATATTGGACCTAGAATGAAAATGCCTTTCACAGGCAACTACTACTATGATTACACCTGATGTTTCATGAAACTTACTACAGTAAACATTATCTATGTGAGCTCTGAATTAAACCACCACCATTCATATTACAAACAACTGGCTACAAACAAAGAGTGGCAAGTGCATTCCTTCCGGTACAAACACAGGGCCATGTGGTTCATCGTGGCGACCTTGAAGCAGAGCCAAGGTCAAACTGGTAATTGCCCCGTCTAGTGACGAGCCTTGCACAGTGCACTATACTTTGGTGCATGACCACACGACTAACTGACCACTTGGCTATGACGAATGAATGACCTTTGACTTTTGACCTTGAAATGTGTTCGATTCTCAATATACGACGCTCGCTGAAGTTAGCTATTTCTGGCACACGCCTCCTTGCCTACAACACCGTTATTAGACCAATCATAGAATATGCAGTAGTTATCTAGGGCCCTTTTACAAAGGTAAACATAAATAAACTAGAAAGAATTCAAAAGAAAGCAGTAAGGTTTATATACAACACTTACGGGCGAACGTCAGTAAGTGACCTAAAAAAAAAGCGGCTTACCCTCTATTCCTAACAGAAATCGCACATGTCGCTTAAAGTTTTTTTTTTTTCAGTTAGTTAATAATCACTTCAACGTTGACACCTCTAGTATGCTTACTTATTCCTCAGCGTATCAAACTAGAAGTCATCATTCCCTTTCTAAACATCCATTAGTTTGCGAGTTAATTGTTTTAAATATTCTTTTTTTCCAAGGACCATCACTAATGGAAATAGCCTCACAGATGATGTTGTCAGGCAGACATCATTGCATTTGTTTGAAGAAAGCGTGAAAGGATTGTCGCTGGTGACCTTCCTGCCCTTTTGAGTGCAATTCTGTTTTGTTTGTATGCGTTTGTATTTTTATATTTTAACACAATGTTTCCCAACTGCTATGATCTTGTGTACAAGATTGCAGTATCTATAAAAAAATAAATTAAACATCAGAGAACACAAGACAGGTGTGCGATGACATCACAAGTGGTATTAGAAAAAACAAGAAAAACAGAGCTGCGACTCATCAAACTTGGTTTAACGTGTTAATTTTTTTCACACTGATCCTCAGGTCCTGTCCCCAACAAATGCATTAAAAAGGCTCCTCTCAATTTGAATATCACATAACTTAAACAGATTTCCTGTCTCTTCAAGTTTCCATCATTCAGATCCGACTGCATAATAATCAAACTGAAATCAAATTGAACATGACAAATGAAATGACAACAGAAAAATGAGAGATATTAGCTCATAAAGACTGAACCCATCAGCAATATCAGCAACATTGAATTTCATTTTGGAAGTGCGATCCCTTCACTTTGAGGATATTAAATAAACCTGCCTTTACATTTTTTCCTGCAAGCTGCTAGCATTGTTATGCGTTTGTGTTCATGCTAGTTATCATTTGCTCTTGATTTGACGCTAATGGTGCATACATCAGTGATAAGGCCAATAAATAAATGCTAGTCCACAAAAAGACACACATAGCAGAGCAGAATAAGAGTAAAAGGATAAAGTATAGTAAATAACTTTTGAAAATTAAATGCCAGTCATTAGTTGTTGCTAAAAACTCTCCTTATACAGTCGTGCCCCGTTAATATGACCCCTGTTAATATGACCCCCGTTAATATGGACGACCCGAATTATGGACAGTTTTTCTGGGGACGAAACCTTTTCAATGTATTTATGCCTCGTTAATATGGAAACTCGCTGTCCGGACAATAGATAGGGGAAGAATGCATGCGCCCCACTTGGGCCCATGTATTTTTCTCTCGTTAATATGGACAGTGCTTGAAAAAAAAAAGAAAAAAAAAAAAAAAGCAGAGGAGTCCGAACGCAAGTTAAAAAGGGCGCGCCGCCCGCGAACCTCCGCGACAGCCAATACGGCGGGATGCCTGAACGAGTCCTGTGGGGTTGCAAAGAACCAAAGCGGGCGTGTCGCCGTTCTAAGGGAGGGGGAGCGCAAGAGCAGAGAATAACGTAGACAGCAAACCGAGGGTCAGCGTAAGAAAGACACCGAAAGGGGAGAACCAGGAGATTTCTGGGTGCAGCGGAAGTGCCGCCGCAGTCGGGAAAACAGCAACATGTGGTTGCAATAAATTCTTCTGAACGTGAACAGAGAGGCCGGTAAAAGCGTAAGAAAGAAATGACAGGAAGAAAGACAAGTGCCTACAGTGGCAATGAGAACTGAAGTTTTCTTTCCCAAAGCGGAATGTATGTTCCATGAAGCCGTTAACGCTTTTCGGTGAGAGTTAAAACAAACTCACAAAGTAGAGCGACAAAAGAAAGGCGACGTACGAACACGCAACCGGGACTGGGCATCCCGTCCTGGACGTTTTTCTCTCTCATGCTCCTGGTTTTCGTCCCTGTTGCGCTGCCGAACTATGCACACTAGGCGGTCCGTATGTCGGCTTCGCTTTGAGTCAACAATGCGGCCTTGAGAAGGTCTGAGCTCTTCGTAGTCGGCTAGCCGTCGCTCTAAACTATACTTCAGATTGCAGTGTTTGTTTTATGGGAACACATAAAAACGGCGCCAAGAAGATGGGATGTTCGATAACCCTCTGCATAGCAGCTTGCCAACTTGACTCCCTTGCTTCCTTACAGAAACAGTACAAGGCAAAAAAAGAAAGAATCGGAAGAACGAAAAGGCAGAAAGGTTAACTAGGCAAAAAAGTGCACAGCATCAGGAGCCTGTAACCCTCAACTTGAGTCTGGCTTTTGGCATGGAGGGAGTAAAACGGAAAAGAATAGAGCTGAACGCAGGCGCGAAGAAATCTGTGAGTATAAGCGGCAAAAGCCATCTCAGTCAATCCAAGCTGCGAGGGACTAGTATTGACAGCTCAGCTGTTTCCTCGCCTCAGGAGAATCTCAAGCAGCTACTTAGCGGCTACTTTGCTCAGTGACGTGGCCATTTTGGAAGTGGCGGTGAGTAGAGAATCAGACGCTGATTCATCGGCCAGTGAGGAGTTTGTGCTCGAAAGTTCGGCCAACACAAAGCCCAACATCACAGGTGTCATGGTAAGCGAGTCGCTTCAGACTGCGCTACAATTTTTCGACGACGACAATGGCAAGGATAATGCACTCAAAACTGCCGGTGTTCTGTGAAATTTTGAGTCCAGTGTGCACCGTTATGTACAAAAGCAGTCGTTAATTACAGTTCTCTTTTCTCAGTAAAATCCTTTTTGTTTTTATTCATGACTCGTTATTATGGATGACTCGCTTTATGGACAGTTTTGGTCGGAAACCAAAGTGTACATACTAACGAGGTACGACTGTATAAAATCATGAGAGAAAGAAATGGAAAGCAAGTTTTTATCTCCAGACACACCCTACATTCTCAATAACAAACAAACATGCATCTGTGGAGAGATTCATACAGAACATACAGAGAGGACAGAAAATGCCGTAAGAAAAATTACCTGCAAATCAAAATGAAGTCCTCCAACGCTGATACTTTGAACCCTTCTAGGTCTTCCAGTATGAAAATAACAGGATCCTCCTTACGAATTCCACAGGAGCTCTTTTGTCGCTTTGATGGCGATCTTTGGGTCTAAGCAAATATATAGGCAAGGAGTTTTTAGAGAGCCAGCTTATCAAGCCATCCAACAGCATGACCTTTTAGTCGCTTACCTTGGAAAGGGCTGACTGACGCCATTCTGTCAACATAGACATCGTGCATGCACTCTTCTTGAGTTCTGCGTCTTCATATCCATGCCCCTGAGTGAAGGCAATTATGTTATTTGACAAATTTGGAGTACTGGTGGAAATATCTGTACAAAGCTTAACAATTATTTTTGATAATAAAAATGATTGCCTTAATTTCCAGCTACCACTGACAATTTGTGGGAACACGGAACCCCCAAATTAATAACAATAGTAAATTAAATTTGTTATGATTATTATTATTATTCCAGTAATCTCTGTGCCGAGTAGTGTGTACACACCCTAGGCATATGTCAATATAGCACCCAACCCTGAACAGTGTGAAATCGTACCAAAATTCATACAGGCAGCTATGGAGGAGTTCAAGCCCAGCAAACTGTGGCTGATCCCACTTAACCAAGCTTGTGCTCTGTAAACTAAGTTCGGGCAGTTTGAACCCCCAGCCAATTTTTTTTACTGACTGCATGCATTTGCTCATTAATGCGTAATTATAAACTCCTGAAAAGAACATGTGTGCAGCAGTTGTGCATATGACTGTGGGAAAATTACAAAGACTGTTTCGAGACGTTGGCATTAGAAGGAACTAAGAGCCTCTATCTACAAGCAGGCATTCTCTTCACGTAAAAGTTCTTGCACGGCATTAGATTTGAATGTTGGTGGGCATTTTCAATGAAAAAATTGACATGCACCTCAAATCAATCTGATACAATGACAGTCCCTTCGTGCTCAGCTAAATTAATGTCATTTCCTGTAGAAAACTTGCAAACAAAAAGCTGCTCAGCGTATCAACTGTCATGACCTTCTCTCTTATGAAAGGGAAGGAGCCAATTGTTGCGATATTTTAAGGATGAAGATGTAACATGGTGCACATTCTTGCTTAAATATGTTTAGTAAAGTAGCCTATGAGGTTTTTATCATAAAGTTTAACATACCAAAGCAACTCGTATCTTAAGAGGGAATAGCGGCTCCAGATAATTTCAATCACATGGGGTCTCCTGACTACATGGGAGCCTAACGTTTCGCAGCATTCGAAACGGAACTACTGCAGCCAAAATTGAATCCAGGTCCCCTGGCTCAGTAGTCTATATAGGTAATTTTAGCAAAAAATGTATTTAACCCTTATGATAGTTACAAAAGCTCATTTTCTGCACTTTTTTTTCAGCAGGTAGCATGTAAATTCTGACCCCAGCACATGTCGTAAACTGCTCATTTTCCAAGGTATTAAACATTATTACCCCATGCAAACTAATCTTTTAAAGCTGGTCATTCTTCCCCTCCTCAACTTCTAAATCACAGGCTGGAATTTTCCACCTGGATTGCTTTATAGGCCACCCCAAATAAATGAAGGTTAACAAGATGTTCCCCACACTGCCACAAACATTTGTGCAGTCAAACTTTGTTACAACGAACATGGATATAGCTAATTATTGTACAGAATGAAGTAATATCAGAGTCTGGTTTGTCTAGGCTTTATTTCTATCTATATAATTAAACAAAAAATTTAATATTTGATGCGCAACCAGTTATAATGAAGCAGCTTTTTGCATTCACATGGCCAAAAATGGGCAAAGGAGCCAAAAAAGGACCATAAAGAAGTGCGACGACAGAGAATCGGAAGAAAAAGAGCGAGCTCTATAAAGTGCCAAGATTTAAATAAATCTGTTTGTGCGCGAAGGTAACCTCCCTACTCGAGTGTTGATTTTTGCTCTCCAACACTGAATGAAAGGTATGATTTCATGTCTATATACACCTATTAATTAACAATTAAGAATAAACTACAGGGCAACATATAAAGCCCCACTTTAACCATGCCTTATAAACGTGCCTCCATGGCCTAGGGATAATGTGAATGTAAGGATTTTGGCAGGCTGATTGTGATACCGCCCTCCCATATGAAAGGAGAGACCCGAGTTGGCAGCTCCTGCCAAACGTAATGTCAGGAAGCCCTATGTCCTGTTAATGCTCGGCCATGACAGCAGCCAGCTACCACCTCCCACGACTTCTTCCAGCCTTGGATGTAACGGACGGACAGTCACCACGAGTATGAGCACTTAAAGCCTTTCTCCTTAAAAATTGTGCTTTTGCTTCTTTGGGTTGTCCATATTGCAGCATAGTTTTCTTGGTTTTTGTTCCAAAAGCAACACTCCGAAAGCCAAAGCGAGACCATGGGTGGCCTCAGCTACGCCGTGAAGAGGCGGAGCTACGGTCTCCTAAAAAAAATCAGCCTGCCATGGCATTTGAATTTACGTTACCCCTATGCCACAGGCAGGAGCTGCCAACTCAGGTCGCTTCTTTCATATGGGAGGGTGATATCAGAATCAGCTTTCCGGAACCGTTTGCATTCTCATTATCCCTGCAACACGCAGGCACGTCCATACGGCGTGGTTGAAGCATGACTTTATATGGGGGCTGGCAGCTTACACTCTCGCGTCATACTCTTAAAGGACGAGTTTAAGTGTCCCCAATAATGTAGCACCTTACACTGATAAGGCATGATAGGGGAATAATGTAGCAGGCAAAAGAAGCTTCCGCCATTGCTTTCGTAATACAACTAGGGTTAACCAGAGCTAAACCCAGACTAATTTTTATTAGCAGAGTTGTTTGTTGGAATTTGTGAGCGTACTCCTATAACGAATATAGGATATAACGAACACATTTTTTCACCCAGTACTGCTTCATAATATACAGGTTTGACTGATTTTGCTGTCAATTTTCTTTGTGCATGTTCCTTTTCTATAAGCAACTACGTATGCCACAAAGATGCCACAACATTAACAGAAAAAACAGAACTTTCTATTGGAAGAGTTGAGAGTAAAGCCAATCTGATTACCAGACAAAATAACAGATGGTGTGTATTACACCAAGAGGCTCCTCAATTAAAGGTTACAGCAATGATCAGATGACCTATGCAATCTAAGTGGGCAAGACAAATGGGCTTAACCAAAAGGAAGTTGGCGGAAATGAAATTCACACTGAGATTCTTTCAGACGAATTCACTCACACTAGATTTACACAGCACTTTGGGCGATGCTTCACAAAGTCCCAGTTAGGTGACTGTGGGCACTTATGTGGTGTTTGTTCACCTGGAGTTCTAGTGAAAGAAGCTTTTTACTGATGCAGTAATCAAACTATTTCTGTCAATAGGAAGTCATTGTTACCTGCACAATGTCCATGACAGCCTTCTGCATCATAGCTGCAATGGAACTACAGTCTTTTGCATTAAGCCTCGCAACCATCTGAGTGACAGACGAACGCAGCTTCGATTCCAAGAGGTTGAAGATGGCAGTGTGGTCCGACATGTTGACACCTGAGGTCCAGAAACAGTCGGTGTACTGATTTACTCAAGCTATCAACATGAACAAATGGCAAATTTGCTGAATATATAGAGGCATAGCATGTAGGCAGAATTAACTTATTGTGCAAAAACAAGTTATGCATTGAACTGAGGTATTTGCGGCGCTCTGGGATAATGAACCCGATGATAGCGCTGAAGTTTGTTTAGGTGCTAGGACTTGTGACTGGAATGACAAACACATTCTTTGATAGGAAAGCAAGTTTTCAGTAAGCAGCTTGTTTGCTTCCAAAAAAGTGCGCTAGCTCTGAACTTAAACAAAGGGTTGGTTTTGTGGTCAATTACTCGGTGAGCTCACCTGGCTCACCGTGAGCCTTTTACGTGAACTTTTCGCAATAAGAAAAACAAGAGGGAACTCTTGCACCGCAGATGCTTTTAGCTGTGCTACGTCGAGGTAGAAATAACGAGGTTATGTCGAGGTAGAAATAAGCCATAGCAGAGACGTTTGATAGGTGACAGCATGATGTGAATCTTGAAACGGATACCTAAACATCAGCGCCTATGTTCCCAAAGCGGAGATACGAAACTAGAAACTAAGTAGCCCACAAGCAGCCCCTCTGCTCGGTCTCTGACGGCTACCAAATATCTGGTTGCGGCGAGGAGGTGGGGAGGAAAGGTGGGTCGACGCTGGGAAAGAACTCGAAAGCTCTCACATGGGGAAGACGCGGGAAAATGCTGCGCAATCTAGATGCTTATTGCACTATGCCCGTATTCGCACTTTCGCAAAACTTTCATGTGTTCGTGCTCGTTGTGTCTGGCCCAGCCCGGCCCGCCCGAGACAAATATACATTGGCCTGGGCCCGGCCCAAGCCCGAAGGAGGGGGCTTTCGAGTGGCCCGAGCCCGGCCCTCGGGCCGGGCCGGATATGAGCTTTTGGGCCAGCCCGAGCCCGTGCACGGCTGTACTTGGAAAAAATTAAAATAATGTAGTTTCAAACTGTTGATACTAACCAGAGCCAACGGTCCGCCAAAAAAGTACAAATGGCATACTAATATACCGAGGGAACCGGATAAGTTGATGTTATTAAAAGGCAACGTTTCAAATGCGTGCGTTAGAATTAAATGAAGCCAAACTTGAGATATTTAATGCACACAGGTAGTCAAACCAGAGTTTTTTCGAGTTCATGGTACATGCCTTTCGAATTCAGTTTCAGCTGTGGAGACACTTTTTGTTCCGGTTCGAACCGGTCTGACTCTGCCTAAACTGATCGAAACGGGTTAAAAAGAAGGAAAAAAAAAAAAAACACATGAGGCACTTTTTGTTTTTATGCCACCATTCTAATGCTGAATTCCTTTCCTGTTCTATTTTACAATAATTTATATATACTATACCATATACCCTGAACCACTGTTTAATGATAGCAATTCATTCCTGAGAACTGTCACTTGCATGTTAATTATTTGTAAATAAAATGTTCACGCTGCAAAAAATGTCGAAATAATATTATATCACTTAGACCGCACAAGGGTGCAGATTAAATCACTGAAAGAAAGACAGTAAGTAAAACCTGATTGATATGTTTTTAAAATAATGTGGGAAAAAAGCGTATTAGCCGGGGAAATGCACGATCGGAACTGCCTGATTTTGAAGAAATTTAACTGCTGAATGAGGTACAAAGGCATTTAGAATTGAGACCTTCACTGCATAAAAGTGTACATTAGCATGTACCGATGTCAAGTATGCACAGCTCCTTTTTTAGCTCTTGCCAGAATTCAGTTCGTATTTGCATTGTGCTAAACGTGGAAGAGATTTAGTAACAAATCCATTACGTAGAAGGCAATGACAAGCCAAGATCGCTTCCTTGGTTGTTTTCGGATGCTTTGCCCCCTTGCACCAATGACATGTGGAGAAACCACCGCAATGGCTTACAGTCGCTGCGTTTTTGCTTATGCTGCGTCACCCAGACCCGGCCCACTCATTGCAAATGCATAATTGGAAGTTATCAAACGGTCCATCCCTAAGCACCTAAGGCATCACAAAGAAGCCACCGCGTTTCTCCTCATAAAGCCATGTTTCCACAGAAACGGCACCTCGTATGTTGGCCCGTTAATATATATTTTTTTTATGCTTTGCCCCTTTGCACTTATGCGCTGCAGGAAAGCAAGTATGGCGAGCAAGTGCTGCTAATCAGTTTTTCATGTCGCAAGCACCCGTTAGCACATGTCCGGTTGATCACAAAACATATCACACGACTACAATTTGCCGCAATTTTGAACATAGTAACCGGGATATGGCTTTACCCGGTAACATATTAACCGGGAAAAAAATAGTGTAACTCTATGGGAGAAGTTTTACTGCCCGCAATTTTAAGTGTATAAAACGGGAAATCATATAAACCAGTAAAGCATCAATGAGGTTCTACTGTAAATCGTTTGTCATGAATAATATTTGCAGAAAAAAAAAAAAAGTTAAAGCTTGCATTCTGAAATAAACCCTTAAAAAGTTCCCAAAATTTACAGAAAATTAAAACTGAAATGTCCAACCCCTAGATATAAAACAATATAAGAGAATGCAAACATTATCTTACAATACAGGTGTAACCGAAAACTTGAACCCATTGCATGATAACTGCATGATAATATTGCCAAGGTGGTACTGGAACAATACATGAGGTTCAATATTCGAAAGCTGCACATCAGATTTGGGCTATGAGAGAAACTGGAGCAGAAGGCTCCAGATTAAGTCGAACCACTCGGGTTTTGTAGCCTACACACAGTATATGGCTGTTTTTGCATTTTGCTTCCAATAAAGTTCAATCACTGTAACCATGGTTATACTCCACGACACAGGGTACAGAAGTACAACTCGGTGACCTCGGTGACATTGCATCAGGAGCCACTGTAAGCCCAAGTCATAAGGGACATATAGTATATATACATATACTGTGTTGCATCAATCAGAGCGCCTTCTAAAATCCTTCTCCTGGATAAACATATATAAATGGCATTTGTTAGTGAGTTTTGTTTGCTGGAGTACCTTTAGATATTGAACACAATGAATGGAAAGTCCACAGAATCTGTAACAATAAGGACCTCCAGACAGAAGGTGCTATCTCATTCCCATAAGGGGTGGAGAAGCACTCTTTGTTTCACATTGTCTGCTTTGACCCTTCCACAAAACTGGCACGGCGAGACGATATTCCGCTGAGACACAGCATCAACCAAACTTAGCAATATATACCATTTATCTGCAAAATATAAGCGCAAACAAACTAGCAGTAAGCATTCCACAAGGGCTTCTGAGCAATATGAGACTTGGTAAATCGGGAAGTGAGCAATCCTGATGACAAAGGTGACAACTAATAGCACAAAGGCAGTCCACACAATGTAACGATGCAGGGGTGATACATATAAGATCTCTAATATTTACAGAGTTTGGTGAATAGCATCCCCCATGCAGGCAAGCTGCTATTGGGACCTGATTTCATCACTAAGCGCAAACAAATGTATCCCTTGTTACGGCACAGATAATCCTGAAATAAAGAGGGAAGAGAGCTGTGCAAGGTTTTTATAGGGTATCAAGCCATTTAGTGCCACTTGGTTAAAAGATTACAGACACTATACTTTCACTGCTCACTCTTCTTCTGGAATGATGAAAAGACTACAGTACACATAAGCTGCGATGTGGAATATTCCTAAGTAGAGTCATATTAGACTGCCAACGCTGTGCTGTCATGGGCTACTGGCAATTGAGGTGGCATGGGCCACTGGCAAACTAAGATGTTCACGACAGATGTACCCCTTACGTAATACCCTCGCAAGAGGGCCTTTAGGGTACTGGAAATAAAGATCTAAGCTCCAAAATAACAGTACACATAATACCTTTTGGCTTTCCATAGAATTTCCACAGTTTCTGACTGTAAAATGCTATTAAGGTTATGACAGTAGAGAAGCAGTACATACCCATCATGAGAGCAGCAACAGGTATGTCTAGTCTGTGCAGTGCCTCAGTCAAAGCTGGATTGCGTAACTGGACAAATGATATTACATTGTTGAGGACATCCGTGTGTGCCTCTGCCTGGCATTTCTGGAAAAAAAATCAAGCATGCAGTATGAAAGTTGCCCTGGGCCAACTGCAGGATGTAAAATGTATGATTGGTTAAAGTTTATACTGTCCAATGTCCCAAAGTTACTCAGGCTATGAGGGACACCATAGTGAAGCGCTCTGAATGATGTCAACCACCTTGCGTTTTTTGCAGTGCGCTGATATTGCAGCAGGAAATGGAAGAATGTGTCGCATAACTGTAGTAAATGAAATCGTATACAATAAGAATTTTAAAACTAAATAACAGTGCTCTTACTGCTGCTCTGTTGGGGCTCATATGCTGGAAGACGGTGGCACACAACTAGAAATATGTTGTACAATCAAAGAGCGGTATTTCAGTAAACAGGCATCTTAATAACTACTACTAGTTACAGCTTACTCCCGGCACCGTTATTGGCAGAGGACGAGGTCCAGATACTACAAAGACGACTACCATTTCCTCAGACGGAAGGTTTGTAGGCGAAAGATGCCTGTAGTTGCAGTCATACTAGTGAACAGCGCTAAGGTTTAAGGACAACTGACAATATGAGGCACATCCCATCGCTCCCTCTGGCAGTCAGCGACCCATTTCTTTTAAATAACAGAAAATCATTACACCATCCTGTGACTACATGCTTCACCATTCGGAGAAAGCAAGCATATCATTGCGCCAGGCACAGCTAACGAACCACTGACATTCCATACTTCAACGAATGTGAAAGTTCACCCCCCCCCCCCCCCCCCTTTCCCAAAAAAGAAAAAGCTCCAGGTCATAAAGCCATAACCAGCCGCTGCACTTACCAGCACCTCACTTTCCAAGTACAGCCACGTTTCCTGAAACTTTGTGTACCTCCAACCGATTTCCTGTTCCGTAGACCTGACATGCTTACTCTGTTTCGCCTTTTTGGGCAGAGAAACAAAACATGCCTGCAAGCAAGAAAACCAAGTCAGAAGTGAAGGATAATGTAAGATCGATGAGGATCTTGGTCTGAATGAGCTAGTTCATTCTTTTTCGCCGACAGATTAACACAGCGCTATGGAACAAGGACATGAGAAGACGCACAAGAGAAGACTGGTGCTGATCCTGTCTCTTGCGTGTCCTTGTTCCATAGCGCTGTGTAAATCTGCCGGAGAAAAACAATGAAGTACGAGCCTGGTCCCTGTCGTCATTAAAGCTTGAACAAGATGCAGTCAGCATTTAAATCCCGAAGGCTCTTGAACTCTCAGCCCGAATTTTATCGTAGTGGAGGGTAGAAGACAAAGACAAAACGCTGCAAAACGAACAGAGGGAACAAAAATTAACTTGGCTGAACCTAGAAGTTCCGAGTGAAGGCTTACTTGTGATATGCTCTTCAGTTCCTCCATGCCGAATTATCTCGCAACTTAGTAAGCTTGGTCCCACAGTCGCAAACTGTTTCCAAAACATGCGGGTTTCGGCGCTTCTGCTTCTGCAGTCGACTCGGCCTGGCTCAGGCTGACTGTTGGTGCGGCTTGAACCACTTGAACTGCAAACGATAGCCAATAACAGCCAAAAGGCTTGTGGGCATTCTTTCCATGCATGTTTCCATGAGCTAGAATTTCATTTTACCATACATTCCAAGGCCTTGAAGATTATTTTCTCTGTGTGGGAATGCTGAGAGGCGACCCTGTAAAGCTCGAACCTCAAGGAACAACGAGCCCTCGTCGAAAGAGCACGGGCAGCGGCTTTTACCAACGGTGTCCCGGACTAAGGAGCCGATCAGCCTTCCCAATGTGGCTTTCAATAAACGTTTTCATCATCTTTGTAAATTGAAAAAGAAGGGCATAGTCACGACCTCCTCTATAAACTTTATAGAGGAGGTCGTGGGCATAGTTACAGTGCTTACAGTGCACAGCATCTGCCATCATCTTTACCTTCTCGATAAGCGTGGTGCCATAAGAGAGGCAGGTGGTAGTGAAGAGAGAGAGGTACCTTGGTACCATTGTGGAAAACTCCAGAAATTTAGACGACCACTAGTGCACTAAGATCGCACAGCACACGGACGCTTTGTGTTCAGCCTCTGCCAAAACGCGGCTCCTGCGATCAAATTCGAACCCGGGTAGTCCGGATCAGTAGCGGTTCCGCCATGTCGAAGACGCCGGCCTCGGAAAAAGCCGGCTCCTCGTCTCGCAACAACTCTATGCTCGCAACCAAGCAAGTGACGCTCCTATGGACGCAGAATTTTCGGCCGGGATAGGCGCAAATGGCTCCACCATGTCGGAGACGCCGGCCTCAGGAGACGCCGGCTCCTTGCCTCGCAACCAAGTAAGCGCTCCTATGGACGCACGAGAATTTTCGTCTGGGATAGGCGCAGATGACTGGAAAATCAGGCTCAGAAAAAAATATGTTTCTGGGGAACAAGCGGAAAAAATTAAAGCGGCGAATGACGCGAGAGCGATGAAGCTGCTAGCGAAGAAGACGCTCAAGGAAGCGAAAACCTCAATTGTCCGGACTTTCCCGGTGCGAAAAGAGTGGGCGAAGACAGTAAGTAGGTCGTGGGGCGAAGATCGTACTTAGCCCTCAGGGAGGCATAGAAAAGATAATCAAAGGCTACGGGTTGGCGGAGCTCACCGATGTCATCGCTAGAGCCGCGGCTGTGCGCGAAGAGAACATGCAGCCTGGTGATCAAATAACGACCAATTCTAAGAATTAAACCATTCTGATCGCCATGGCATCGGAGAAAAGAGCAAGAAGGTACCAAGACATCGTGGCCCTCCGGCATAAAGAAGGCACATCCCCGGTCACAGCCTACCTTGTGACGCCGGATACATTCGGAAAGGGGGTTATCTACGGAATCCCACCGGGCCTCTCGGACCAAGAAATCTTGAATATCCGGAATAGATCAGGAAATCCGGTCATTATGTCAGCTAGACGGCTCGGGAGAGAACACAGACACCGTGTTGCTGTGTTTCGTAGAAGACACGGTACCCAGGACGGTCAGCTTCAAGGCAACGCCACTCAAGTGCAAACTTTCAAAAAGAAATACCATGTGTGCGCCACATGCGGGCAATTCGGGCATAGGGCTGACGTCTGTCCAAATCCCGAGGCGCGCAAATGCTGAGGATGCGGGGTTAAAAATACCCTACCAGATCATACATGCACCCCCAAATGTGCACTTTGTCAGGGGCAGCACCCCCTTGGGGACAAAAGCTACATCAAGATCTACAGGACCCCACATATAGTCAAAAGGAAACTCTGGGAAAAGAAACTGAGAAAGCAAGATACCGCCCCTAAACAGGGGCACATTCCTCTAAAGAACAAGTTCGAGACCCTCAGAACTAAGGAGGCATGCTCCATCTCCCACAACCACTCCAAGTCTGCCACCAGGCCAGGGCTAGCAGTCAAGATCGCCATACCAGGGAAGGACGACGCTACATCCGGGCCGGAACTTAGCGCCGGAGCAGGGGACCGACCACGCAAAACCACAGCAAGCCAAGGCGAACCTCGGATCACTCATACATGACCCGGCGGACCCATGGGGCCTCAAGCAGAAAAGTACCTTGGCAGGAGGTAAGGACACGCAGGTAACTGATCAAGGGGGTCTTGAAAGTAAAATAGAAAGACTAATCAGGGAGAATCAGGCACTCGTGCAGGAATTTGAGAAAATTGAGCAAGAAAATGCAGAGTTGAGGAAAGGATTGATTAAGCTCGAAAATCGTGAGATGAGGAAACTTCCCCCATTCGAGAGTGAAAACAAACCAGAAAGCGAAAGTAGGCCCCCCACTAGAAAGAAGGCCAAGCCTGAGGACACGCATCTCGACAAACTTGCCGTAGACATAAGGTCTCTTAAGGAACTAATGGAGAGGTCCAACTATAGGCAGGAAAATCTGCAAGTTAGAATGCTACACATGGAGGGCAGCCTAGGTAGAATGGACTGGAAGGAGCTTAGGACCGATGGAGGCTCCAGCGCCGATATATCACATAGGCTGTGGAAAGCGGCGTATATAGTTGAAAAATATGCCCTAGATAGAGGACTATCTTGCTCTCCTCACAAATCTGAACTTTTCTCAATGTGCAGCAAATCACAACTAACCAGAGAATCCCACCTACCGCACTTACACAAATCAGTGGAGGTATACGTGGGAGGGAGCAAGGTACCGAGAGTCAGCACCATTAGGATCCTGGGGTATTTCCTACAGCAGAATAGGAAAAACACCACCATCCTGAAAAAGCTTCAGACGTATGTCGACCAGGTAACGGGGATATTCAGGCGAATCTCTCTCAGGAACAAAGGCCTCAGAGAACACTGCCTAATAAAACTGCTTCGTGCCTTTGTAATCAGCAGGATAGCTTATGCCACCGCCTTTCTCAATCTCAATCCTGGTGAAGTAGAGAAGTTCTGATCATTTTCTCAACGTCATCAAAAGGGCTTTAGGCATCCCCCCAACTCGTCGACAGAGAAGCTTCTAGCTATGGGAATGCATAATACCTGGGAAGAGATTGCTAAAGCGGTCAGGGAGGCCCAGATTTGGCGGCTCAACTCCACTGTAGTGGGTCGAAAAATACTGCAAGAACAACAGCTTCAGTCAGGTGAGCCAACCTATGTCGCTGAACTCCTGGAGCTTGAGACGCAGAAACTATTCAAATGCACCGATCCCTAAGAATATGCACCCGATTCATGACAAGGAATGAAGACAGCATAGAGCAAAATTTATTCAAAGCAAACTAATAAACGACCCTCCTGAGTAATCAGCCTATTGCGATGCTGCCTGCGGGCTAGAAGGGGCCACAGTCATAGCAGTGGTAGATGGGAACCACTCCCAGAAAGTAATTGGATCCATTAATACGCGTAACGCTTTAATACCTGAAGAGGCTGCAATAGCGCTAGCATGTACAGGCACTAAAGCCAGAATTATCCTTTCAGATAATAAGGCGGCTGTTAGGAACTTCGGCAAAGGCCTAATTTCCAAGCAGGCGGCCAGTCTACTGAGTAAGCACCCGCTAAACCGGGAGGTTTCAGTCATCTGAGTTCCAGCTCACGAGGGTCTACCAGGCAATGAGGCTGCCCATCGCCTCGCTCGAGATGTATACACTCGAGCGGCCATAGAGACCCCGCTACCTGGAGACAAAGACCCCCTCATCACCTACAAGGAGCTCTCCGAGACTCCCAGACTAAGCAGAAGGATCTATCCACCACCAGATAGGTCCCTAATACCCTCAGAATGCAGGGCCTGGCGAAAAGTTCAGGCCAATTGTTTCTTTCCTCATGTTACTCTGCATAATGAGTTGACAGGGGACCCAGAAGCTTGCAATCTCTACAATGTACCTCTGAGTCAAAATCACCTAATCTAGCAATTCCCCGATTCTCCTGGAGCTAAAGAAACTGATCCCTTTGATCAAATTACCTGGGAGTTCTACATCCGCAGCTCAAATGTGGATGAACAAAAGATCGTCCTACGCCTGGCGGAGGAGGCTTACTCCAAGACCTTCTCTGCGGCCACGGCATAGGAGAGCCGTCAAGGAGACCCTCCCCCTGGCTGAGCCCCTGCCCCGAGATCCATGTCGGTGTAAATAAAGTCTTCTCACTCACTCATTCACTCGAGCACCATTGAGCTACAGTGAACTAAAATATTCTAGTTCACTGTAACTGAGCCACCGCGGCGGGCTCCTCCTTCTCTTCGAATTTTTTTCGGCGCATCCAGCGCGAAATAGATGCACACAAGAAACAGGAGACGCAGTTTTCAAGACATTGCCAGTATGGTTGGAGTGCTGCTGAATGGGCGAATGCCGGTGGTCAGGCCAATGTTATGGTCAAGCGCGCCTTTGGAATGTAGAGGGCATGAAGGAAAAGTGGTTTAAAGCAAATGCTGCGGCCCTTCAGGGCACATTTATAGGTTCAGTTTCACCAATGGTTCACCCTAGTTCACCCTAGTTCACCCAATGAAGTCATTTTGCAAACTTGGCGAGGAGGATGAATACTCCGTACGAGTAGAGAAAAAAAAAACAAGAGGAAAAGAAGGTATCGCGTTTTTCTCTCATCCTAAGAATGAGCAACCTCCTCAAACATTTTTATTAGTATTTCTTTTTTCAGGCATTTGTCACATATGCTTCAAAATTCATACCGTTGAGCACCACAATACAAGTCCAAGGTAGAAAAAAGCACTTTATCGGGCTGTCTTTTAGACAGGCAGTCAAACAGGAGTGGCCGTTTATTTTGACGTCACTGCACTGACAAGAATCGGGCACCTGACTGCAGCGGGCCTTTCACATCATTGCTCACTTCTAGACTTCATAACATCAGCAAACCTCTTTTAATGTAATAATTTCATCATCCTTCATTAAATAACCTTCCGATGCTCTGAGGGAATAAATATTGTTCATAAAAATATATACAACAACAATCACATATGTGCCACATACTGAAAAGTATACTGTTCCCAAGGATGCGGGATCGAATCTCTGCCTCTGCGGCCGCTTTTCGATGCGGGCGAAAAGCAAGGCGCCCGTATGCTGTGCGATGTCACTGCACGTTAAAGAACCCCAGGTGGTCGAAATTTCCGGAGTTCTCCACTACGGCGTCTCTCATAGCCTGAGTCGCTTTGGGACGTTAAACCCCTAAGACCAAGACCTAGAAATGTTACCTGACCTATAATGTTATGTCTGCAAGCACAACTCATGCCAACCAGGTAGTCTGCATTGGTTGCAAAAGCCTACAGGATAGACCTCGACTGATCACTCATGAATCCTAGCTGACACAAAGTAATCCATATTTAGATTATTTTCATACGCTGTACATTGCTCTACTATTCTTTGTATGACATATTATTTTAGTACAATTCCACTATAACATGTACAGATCACAAAACAGAGTTCAACATCTGAATTAAACTTTCTGGTTACATACTGGGCAACCCAACATCAGACTTATGCTGCAAGAATGGCTGGACTGATAGCAGGCTCGTGTGTGCAAAGCACTGCATTGATACTCTCAAGACTTTACTATCTGGGTGCCAGGAAGAAAAGAGTTCATTTGCACAATAGGTACTCACCTTTCAAAGATGAAATAGTACTCGCCAAGTAGCATATATATTATGGTCTATATTCCTTGAGAACTTATTTATATTGCCACTAACTTGGATTAGCTGTAATTAACAAAAAGCTGATGTCGCTCACCAGTACAGCTGTCGGAAAGGCTCAATAAAGCTCTTCTAAAACATTGCAAAAATGAGACAACCTTCAAAACAAACGCCCAACTCTAGAGTCAGGCTATTAATTGCTTTTCTCCATTCCAGGCATATCAGCAAATTGGCTCACATCTGTAATAACTATACTTCCAATTGGCAGCAGTTTGTACATATACCTATTTCAATAAAGTATGAGTAGGCAGGTACAAACACTTGGCTAGCTACACAGAGCTCAAGGATGACAAAGCTGGGGGGCTCCACTGCTAAGCCCAAGTATCCAGTTGAAGTAACTGTGTTTGAAATGCTTAACCTGAAAACAAAGTGGTGGTGGATAGGCAGGTTTGAGAATTCCCAAGGTATATAATGCTGCAGTTTCAGCTGCCTGGCATAACGCTGGTTAGCAAGTGAAGTTAAAAAGATATGCACAATCTGGAAAGATATTCATGCCTCAAAAAGTTTAGCCCTAGTTAAAAAAATAGATTCAGTCTGCTGCCATCATTGCGCCAATGACATCAGCTCGATATTGATGAGCTTGAAAATGAAACATTGTTTCAGTGATGGCCTGTAATCCCAGTAAGACCTTAGCATTTTTCAGAGCTGGTCCCTCTGGCACAGCAAGCAATCAGCCTTTGCTACCAGTATTTCCAGTTCTTTGAATGGGAGGGTTGAATGCAGGCATCCATCTACTGTGTGTTTGCCGCTTTCCCGCTTAAAGAACACCAGGGGGTCATTACCCTGAGTCCTCTGCTACAGAGTCTCTCGTAGCTTTACTTGATTCGTTGGATCTAATGGCTCAAACAAAGCAAGTAAAACTCTAAGGTGGTGATTGAACCACAAAGTCAGAGCAAGCAGATGACTAGATTCCAGTCAAAGCTAGCATTGATTATTGGCACTGCATTGATGAATACTCAGTCATAAATGCTTTTTATTGACAGTCAACTAAATAAAAACAGGCAAAGGCATAGAAGAATATGTACATTATATACAAATGAGTATGCTGCCTTTACACAGTACATAAAAAATAAAAATAAAATTTAAGGAATTAAAAAAAAAGCAGCGGCTACTGCAATGTGACGTCTTCGTCACCCGCGGCGCCTTTTGTCTTGGGCTGCGGTGTAGCTTGCTGCTCGTCAAGAACGCTGCTTGTGAGCTGTTGCTGCTCTGGCCTGTTCAGGTAATGCTGGAAAAAGACACGATACAATCACCACAAGCAGAGTGAACCCAGCAGTTGCTTACAGAATTGTTATCAAGCGGACAGTAGAACATATAAAGGGAAGAAAAAGAGAAAGAAGTCGCAACGGCCGTCATCCGCCACTGAAGCGGTGGCGGGTGCAATGACAGCCTACAACAGGTACAACCACCAGCAGTAGGCTAGGGTTAGCATGCACTGCGGTTGAAGCAGATTTCCATGCGGAAGAACGAAGCTGCTTCAGTTCACAACTGACATTTCAATGACAGTTTACCGCTTTAAAAGAGGCATGCCTTTTGTGTTTTAGTTAGAGCTCTTGTCAAGTAGATATATTACAGGTGCGCTAAAGTAACAAGGTATTACTGCATAGTGTCTCCCATCTAGAAAACGCCATCAGTGCCACAAATAATGCAAGGGTACATAGAATATGAATGCATTGGTAACGCTAAACTCCCTATCAGAGTTATTAGGAACTGCTTGAAAAAAGGCTTTTTTTTTTTTAAATTTCAAATGTGGAACTAAGTCAAAAAGAAAAATGTCCCGCATGAAAAAGCTAAATAATAGTTTCCTTCCGAACTGAAGCCCATTTACATGTCAAGGTGAGCGATTAAGTTGAAAGAAACACTTGTTACATTTCGACACAGCTGAAAGACAGTGGGCCCAATGCACTGTAGATAAGCTGTGTGCTCGAGGGAGGGTAGATAGAGAGTTCCAACCTTCAGAAGGTTGATGTACACAAAATGAACAATCATCAAAGCACTGCGACAAGAATTGTGAAGTATTATTTCACAAGAGAAGAGGGAGAAGCAATTGCTCGAAAATTCCTCCAACTTTGTTCAATCCAGGTCACGCAATGAAGTGGTCAAATATCTATAGGTCAAACAATGGCAAGGCTCACTGTGAAACTGTCCATTGTACTGGGGCCGGCCACATCTCCAGTTCCAGCTTTGCTCTTTGGACTGGCCTTGGCTCCGGACAGCATCAGCCGCCTTGCAGCCACAGCGGCACCTTTCTGCAAGAAGAACAGAAAAGGTCTAAACAGGACGAAGAAAGGATCAGAAAAGAACTGCAACTAAAATTATGTGTTCTGCACAAGCCGGAATTAAAGACTCAGAATTCCCGAGCAGTTCATACCCCTGTGGAGGGCAACCCACACATGTGAAGTTGACACTGACCACTAGGGCATCCCCAAGAGGTTGCGAACCAGGCATACTTCGGACAGTACTTGTTAGTTTTATTGCAACACTTTGAAATGCGAGAAGCACTTTGAAATCCGACATTGTCCACGAGCAAGATTTTCCGTAATTCGTGAAATGAATCATCGCTGTTTAACAATCGCATGGTGCAGCACCCGTGACAAGGCCACAAAGCGGCAAACAGCGTCTGAAACTTAGCATTGCTTGTGCTCTCAGCAAAGTTGGCAGAGTGCAAAGAGCATAAAGCTTTTGAGGATGTAAGCTTTTGAGAAGAGCTTTTGGGAAATGTTGCGATGTTGGCAACCAGGGGCTGAGGAGTGCGGACGCGTTTTGCGTCGGCTCCACACTTTTTGTCTCGATGTGCCAGAAATTTTCATCGGAATTTGGTTTCAGTGGTGCCATTGTGCGTCGGAAGGCGTCGTGATCTTGTGGACACTGAATTTGTGACTGTGAGTGCAGCAGTTTGGTTTTTATTGTCGGTCTTGTGCGGACCACCTGCGAAACGCTAGCGCCCGTTTGGCCTAGCGCGGCTTCGGCCGAGGAGACCGGCCCGGAGGCCCCTTCACCGCCGGTCTACAGCCGCGTTTGTGGACCAAAAATGACGATGCACGTGACCGTAGAAGGTACTGACCTCGATCCAGAAGACTACGACAGCATCTGGGTACAAATGCCCAGGAAAAAGGTTGAATCGAAAAGCAAGCGGACGCTTCTGAATGATTGCAAGGAGGACAAGGTGGTGCAACACCGCGTTCCAAACGGGGAAGCCGCTCATGGCGCTGCTAAAGCAGCTAGAAGAAAATTGGCTGAACGGTCAATAGCTATGAATCTTCCGAGGTTCCCGGAAGAAGGTATCAAGGTGATTATTAGGCCTCGTGAAGGTCTAGCCGTCATTAAACGCACGTCGGGCCCGCTGCTTAGTCAGGCCCTCGCCATGGCTGCCGGAATCAGCTGGTCGGAGCTGGACTCATGGTGTGTCAACGGAAAGCAAGGTACGGTGCTCTTTCATTCCTTGGACTTTAGTCGAGGCGTGAAGGTAGCCACAAACCGTTGCTTTAAACTCGATGACAAGGAGCATGAAGTGGTGGCCAATCTGATCGCACCGGAGGATTGCGGCCGAGGAGTCGTTCATGGGATCTGTGATGCATTCACGGAAGAACAGTTGTTCAGAGCATTAAGGAAGGATCCACAGAACCCAACGGTCGCTGGGGTGCGGCGGATGGGGAAAACTTCCACTATTATCACCTTTTTGGAACCTGAAGTCCCAAGATTTGTCAGGATTGAAGGCATGCTTATGCCATGTCGATTGTTCAAAAAAAGATATGAAGTTTGCTTCAGATGTGGGGAACTTGGTCATCGCTCAGATGTGTGCGATAGTGAAAAACCTAAGTGCCGTGGCTGTGAGTTGGTATCGCCGCCCGAAGATCACCAGTGCACTCCCCAATGTCGCCTATGTGGAAAGGGCCACCTAACGGGAGACAGACGCTGCAAAGAACTCTTCCGTACACCCTACGTTATCAAGAAGAGAAAGTGGGAAGCAAAATTAGCCGCCGAGGAGGCAGCCAAAAAGAAGCTAGCCGCCGAGGAGGAGGCCAAGAAGCTGCAACAGGTCCGCTTTAGTCGTCGCGATGGGCGTAGCGAGTCCCACAACCGGTCCCAGAGCCGTACAAGAACCCGTTCCTCTTCGTTCCCACGACTGCAGCCGCCGTCGTCAGAGACGATAATGGAGGGCTCTCGACCAAAGCAACAGCCGCAGCAGCAGCAGCAGCAGCAGCAGCAGCGGAAACCGCCGCAGACACCATCAAAAGGAGTGAGTAGTGATTCTCAGGACTCAGCTGAGGTTCAGGCTCTAAAAAAACAGAATCAGTTGTTACAGGCGCAAGTTAAGGCACTGCAGGAACAAATCATTGCGATAGGCAAAATTTCACAGCCAATGGAGACCGAAATGCCAGTAGCGGAGGCACCGCAGAAGGAACAGGAAAATACCCCTAGGGACAGTCCTCCTGCAGCAAAAAAGAAAAGAGGTCCCGAGCCGGATCTCGAAACCCGCGTACAAGGATTGGAAAAACGATTCGCGAAAAAAGAAGACGACGACAAAATTTTCCAACAACAAGTTATGACCGCGTTAGAACGCCTGAACAGTGCTATGGCAGAGATGCAGGTCGAAATGGCTAGGAGAGACGAGAGAATTCAGTTGGTTTACCAAGAGATTCATAACATTAAAAATGGCTCTGCATCACCGTAGAAATACCATTTGGCAGTGGAACTGTAGGGGCTTCAGTCGCAAACGCACGGTACTGGAAACATTTTTGACCAACATTGACAAACCCGAAGTAATCGCATTGCAGGAGTGCAGTAAGCACGCTAAGCTAGCGAGTTACAAATCATACGCGGGACGAGATGACAACACGCGAGTGGTCACCCTTGTCAAAAGGAATATAACAGTGCTGCAGCATAATACCGGGACAACAAATGGTGACCATATACTAATCGAGACAATCCCAAAAAAAAGAAAATTCAAAAGTCTATTCATCCTCAATGTATATAGCCCGCCTCGACAAAAACGTCAATGCAACTTCAATGAGCTATTCGCCAAAGTGCGAGTGATCGCGAAAGGAGGACCCCTGTTGATAGTAGGGGACTTTAACGCGCATCACACTGCATGGGGGTATAAATACACGCAGGTAAAAGGACGCGAACTATGGAACAGCATTCAGCAGAATGGCTTATTGCTTCTGACGGATCCCCTGAAACCAACCCGGCAGGGTAACAGCGTTTCGATAGACACATCTCCGGACTTAACTCTAACCGGAGGCTGCATTTACGCCACGTGGTGCAACACAGGTGAAAATTTAGGCAGCGACCATAAAATTATAGAAATCGTAGTAGATAACGGCCCACCGGTCGTCCGCACCAAAAAGGCAACGTTGGTGAACTGGGAGGCTTTCCAAAATGGCCGCACAGGTGACGAGGAAGGCATAAGTAACATTGACGATTGGAATAAAAAGGTCATTCAGTCGGTCAACGAAGCAACGGAGGAGGTGGAGGTTGACGAAGACATTGAAGGAGTAGACCGTCACATGGTCAGGCTCTGGCGTAAGAAGAAGGATCTAGAAACGAGACTCACACAGAAAAGAGGGAATAGGAACTTGCGCAGAGAATTGGCAGTGCTTAACAAAGAAATTGAAGAATATGCACTCGTTTTAACGAGGCAAAACTGGGGCAGCATTTGTGAAAAACTGGACAGAAATATCGGGAAGGCAAGTACGTGGCACTTACTTCGGCATCTTCTAGATCCCGACAAATCTAAACTGGAGGCCAGGCAGCAAATTCACAGGCTAATACATACCTTTGATGGGACCGCGGCTACTCTCATAGCCCACGTCCGAGACCGGTATTTGAACTGTGCAGAGGGTATAGGCCAACAAATGCCTGATTACAAGGGCCAGGAAAACCCGGAGCTAGATAGCCCGATAACGGTTGCCGAAGTCCGGGCAGAAATAAATAGACTGAGAACAAAGACTGCTGCAGGTCCGGACAGAGTCAACAATCGAATGCTAAGAAACTTGGACGACGCGTCGATCCGACACCTCGCAGCATTCATGCAGGAGTGTTGGGAGGCCGGTCGGCTGCTGGCGACATGGAAAGACGCAAACCTCGTATTCCTCCCGAAGCCGGGGAAGCGGCCGGGTTTCGAACACTTGCGTCTGATCTCACTCACGTCATGCGTGGGGAAACTAATGGAGCATGTTGTTCAGGCCCGGCTGAACCGGTTTTTGGAGGACAACGATATCTATCCGAACACCATGATAAGATTTAGACCGCATTTGGCCGCATGCGATGTCATGCTGCAGCTAAAAGAACAGATCATACACAATTCAACAGTAGACACCAGGGTGATCGTTGGTCTAGATGTGTCAAAAGCTTTTGACAACGTGAAGCACTCAGCTATTCTGCAGAATCTTAGTGCTTTAGATGTTGGAGTTCGCACGTACAACTACATACGCGACTTCCTCAGCGATAGAACGGCAACTATGAGTATGGGGGGACACACAGTAGAAGGTATTCGACTGGGAAACAAAGCCACACCACAGGGATCGGTGTTGTCCCCGACGCTGTTTAATATCGCCATGATTGGTCTCCCCGCAAAACTAGAGGAAATCCAAGGGCTACATCATACATTATATGCAGATGACCTGACTCTGTGGATGTGCAGGGGCAGTGACGGTGAAATTGAACAGACACTCCAGCGGGCAATCGAAGTTATAGAAAGATACTTAGAACCGATCGGGCTCAGATGTTCGGCCGAGAAATCGGAAGCGCTCGTTCTCACGTCAATGCGATCGCCCCATCGTCGGCGTATAAAGCAGGATAACCCGGAAATAACACTCAGGGTCAACGGTAACGTTATACCAACGGTGGCAACCATTAGAGTTCTGGGATTACGAATTCAGGCCAACGGCAGGAACTCTGAAACGATACAGAGGCTAGACGCTAGCACCAGTCAAACCTGTAGACTCCTGAAGCGGATCGCAAACAAACATGCGGGCATGAAAGAAGCTAACCTTCTTAGGCTAGTCCAGTCTTTTATAATCAGTAGGATAGTCTACGTGGCGCCGTATTTACGGCTTCACAAGGCAGAAAAGGAGAAACTTGACGTTCTCATTCGTAAAGGGATAAAAACGGCACTAGGTTTACCACCCAATACATCGACAAACAAGATTATGAGACTAGGGGTCTCCAATACCCTCGAAGAGCTCATTGAAGCTGCAAGGACTTCACAATACCAGAGACTGTTGTGCAGTCGTACTGGTCGGAGCATTTTGGAAAAACTGGGGTATGAGCCGCAAGCATGCTCCAGACGTACAGAAAAAGTACCTAGACAGGTTAGGGACAAATTAAAAATACCTCCGCTCCCCAAAAACATGCACCCCGTTTACCATGAGAGCCGGAGGAGTGATAGAGCAACAGCGCTGCAAGCCCGTTTTCAGGGAAGAATGGGCGTCTTATATACAGATGCCGCACAATGCACGAATGGTAGGGGACGTGTTTCAGTAGCAACTAGAGAAGACGGGGGCTCGGTAGTTTGCTGCAGCACCCGAAATTCGACCACAACGGAGGCGGAAGAGGTGGCCATCGCGCTAGCTCTAACACAACAACAGGTCAAAATTATAGTTACAGACTCGAAATCAGCGATTAGAAACTTTGACGCGGGCCGCATTTCGGCCATAGCAGCAAGAGTGTTGGCCAGTGGTTCACCACCGGCAGAGCAGGTCGCGCTCATTTGGACACCGGCGCACCAGGGGTTGAGGGGGAACGAGAAAGCGCACGTACTGGCCCGAGGATTAGCTACATTCCGGGATCCCAGTGACGACTTATGCGCAGCCCCGTACCCCTTGCGCGATGAGGAGCCCCTGCAGTTCGACGATGACCTTAACACCTACCAAGATATCCTAAATCATTACAAATTAGGCAGATCAGTACTACCAAAAGCGTGTAAGCAACTCACCAAAAGCGAGGAGGTTATGTGGCGTAAGCTACAGACTGGAGTATTCCCGAACCCCCAGCTTTACAGCAAGTGGCACCCGGAAATTTTTAGCCCCAGGTGCAAACGTTGCAATGGCATAGCGGACATGATCCATATGATATGGACGTGTCCTAGATTTTTAGAACCTGACCGAACAGTTGAGTCCTGGGAGGCACTACTTCTCAAGCAGGACGAAAAAGGGCAACGAGAAGTCATCCGTCTTGCCCTGGCCGCTGCTAAGATCCAAGGGATCCAGGTCGATGGCTGAGGGGGAGGACATGGTTGGGACAGAGCTTCGCCTCGGATCCTCACCAGCCTTTTGACGGGTGCAATAAATGTTATTTCTCTCTCTCTGCAGGCAACTTTCTAAAATACATACTGCACAAGGTCTTAAAAAAAAAAGTTTGACTTCAAATTAAATGCCATATTTAGAATCTACTTAACAATATACATTCCCTGAAAGCTTCGTAAACGTGACTTCAATAAAAACGTTTTTCAAGGACCAACTCGACCACTTTTAAGTGGGATCACATCAAGGATGTCACTTAGTAAATGAAATATAAATAAAAGAAGAACTAGAACAATGCCATATTTAACGAAGTTCGAAATACAGTAATCTGTTCAAACGAATAATGTTTCCGAAACTTTGGCTTCACTTAGATTTTATTTAACACACCTCCTCTGGGTTAGCGCTATAGTTGCATGTGCAACCTATGTCCTCGCTATCCTGGCTCCAACTCAATTTGCAATGCCCAGTCTAGCAAATAGACACAACCTCAATTAAGCACAAAGCTTCAATACTCTCTTTTCTTGCGTGTAATGGCCTTGGGTATTGGTAAAATAAGTGATTTGAAAATGCCTTTTTTTTTTGCATAAGGACCTTTTGGTTTTGAATGCTTGTGACTGAATTCACGCTTATAGAAGCAGTGAGACAACAGAACTGAATATACAAAATCTAGGGGTGCGCAAACAGTTTAAATAAATTAGATACGAATACCACAGAATATGAATTCCATATGCCAGTTTCTTTGCACAGGAAGAATCTGCATGAAATCATGTGGAGCAGTCATATCGCCACTGAATGCAGTAAACTAACTCTGCCTTCAAGAAACTAGAAAAAAAAAAAATTAACTGAAAACTCGAATTCACGAAAATATTGGCAAAACCATTTGTATTGCAGTAGATTTATCCGAGGAGCACCTATATGATGGATGTCTATATACGAGATGAAATTGAAATACGAACAACATTTTCTCCTCCTGTTTTGTCAATTACTTCTATTCGTATTCGAAATTTCTAATATTCATACACCCTTAAAAAAAAAAAAAAGAAGAAGAAGTAAAAAAGGAACTAGCAAGTGAGGCACACTGGAGCCCAGTTAGCACTGTAAAAGCCAGATCCGCGTCTTTGGCCAACTACCAAGCCAAACACAAAGTCACCTGAGCGGCGCCCTTGATGGAACGACGACGTATGTTTTTGGCGGTGGCCCGCATGGGTGTGCCACCGCGCTGTTGTCCTGGGCCATTTTTGCCAGCAGTCGCATTTCTGCCGCTCATCGATGGAGTCGGCGTAGTGGTGGCGCTGCTCGCGTAGAGGTGGGAGAGCTTTGAGACTGAACTCGAAGGGGTGCGTAACGGGCCTCCACGCTTCATTATGCTGCGATGGGACGCAGGAGTGCCAGGATCCTTCCGGCGGTTCTCCTGCACACAGTGGAGAAAGGATTGGTTGAACACAGAGATCGGACACAGTTGGTCGAACATGGAGCCATGCTCAGCTCCTTACTCATCCACAGTTCCTGGCACAGGGTGATCAGCGTTTGGACAGGTGCCCACGCACCTATGAATGACAAAAAAAGAAAAAAAACTTGGCAGCCAGACCACACACACACAACCAGCCTGCTAATGCCCAAAATCGCATAAGCCGCGTTGTGGGAAATGAATACCAACACATGGTCCATACGCCAACAATGCTATTACAAATAGGTGGCAAAGTGCGGCTCGCACATCGACGACTTGCGATCGCCAGTCACACAAAGTCCGTACCATTATCAATGAGCTGTGATAGGTGAGTCGGGGGTGGAAGCAGGCTCTAACATTTTGGAGCAGCTCTAGGAGCAATAAAGCAAGCTTTGGAGCATGTTTCTAAAGTCCAAACACCTCGATTATTTGCAATGCTATATTCCTGACACAGAAAAACAAGCAATTAGATTCCTTTTTATTCAAAGTTCAATCTGTTGCTGACTATTCCCAATTGCCAAAACATATGTAAACGTCTAAAATAACAGCTCACCTGAGCCATGATTCCGGACAGACTAGTAGCAAATGCAATGCTTGCTTGTCCACTTCATAACTGAACACAAAAATTAGGTTCATCGCTGCTGAACTGGATGTGGAGCGAAAGGTGTCGGTGCAGGCAACTCGCTGTTGTAGTTAGTCTTTACCAGGGTGGCAACTACCTAGTTGTTATCACCAGCTGTTTTTTTAATCATCTTATTCATCCTCGTCATCATCTTAGCTTGATCATTCGTGGAGTCGGCGCCACGGCGGAGGTGCGACCACTCTGAAGAGGTGAAGCAGCTGGCATAGTGTTGCTTTCACAACAAAATTTGACAAAAAAAATTTTCACTTTTGCTTACTTGGCTTGACAGAGAAATGTGGAGTCTGCCACTTTGATGTGCTTGAGCACTGCCACTGGTCTGAAATCCACATTAGTGAGCAGCCCGTTCTCGCGCTCTACCTTGTTCGTATCACTTCCGATCCCATGCCCGAGCCGAGCTCCTGAACACAGATCAGTAGTGTCCCCAAGGAAAATAGACTGCACTCGAGGGTAGTCTTTTCCTTGAATGACACTGACACTCCCTCAATTTCAGCATGTTGGTGATAAGCCCTGTTCAGCTTTCCAAACCCCTTGAGAAGGTCTAGTGATTGGTACCTTTGGTGTATCACCACCAAAACGATTCAAGTATGCTTTTGTTTGATGTATCCTTTGCACAATTGTTAATGATAAACTGGCTAAATGGTGGAGTACCTTCCTGCTTTCACAGTACACACTAGGACAGAGTTTCACGCAGCTGGACAAGTCTCCTAACAGCTCGCAGTAATTTGTGGTAACTGAATCACTTCTCTCCACAGGAGATTGAAAAGCCAGCTGGGAGAAGATGCTATGTCACACTAATAGTATTTTTTCACAATTAATTGCTCCAAAAATGCTTCTCTCTATTATACAAATTTTATTTGTATATTAGGCACAGCGTAAGGCGAGTTATACCTCTGCTGCCAGTGTGGTGTGATCGTTTCAACTATGGCAGCTCGCAAATCAAGGATGCGCAACTTAAAAACATGCCACCAGCCTGCTGTGCTTCTCAAGGTTACAGTGTACTACAACACTACAGCGGGCTAATTGGACTGGATCACGTTCTTTGCAGGCAATAGAATGGCTCACCGTGCAGCAAAACCTAGCTTTACACTAAATTTGACGTCAATACGCTTAGGCAGCGGGTTTGGAGCAGCTTTGGAGCAAGAAAAGCAGTCTGGAGCAGAATGGAGCAAATGTTTGCCTGGTCGGACTACCAGACTCTCAAACATGCAAGGAATATCAGTGGTAAAACTACATCACAGGCAAGCGGGGTTTACAGAGAAATTCGCAAAGAAAGTGAAGGGTACCATGCATTGTAGTGCTAATTGCGTGGCATTATTGCAACAAAAGATGCTGTGAACAGGGACCTCACCCTCTCCTGCTTTTCCCGGTCCTTTTCCTCTGCATAGGCTGTCTGTTGCGCGTTGAGGTGGTCCAAGAAATTTCTCGCCCATTCATCGAAGAACCCTTGCCTGCTTCCGCCAGTATACCTGCTAATGTATGCCTTAATTTCCTCTTCAAGCTGAAAAAAAAAGAAAAAGAAATGAAGCAAACATACTGAGAATGTGCAACTGAAAAGCACAAAGTTCCTGCAAAAAGAACTTGCAAAAACTTTCCTTCTACCAGTTTCTACTGCACTCCGCTTGTTTGTATAGGAACTAGCAAGAAGTGTCATTTCTGTTGGAGTGGTTTTAATAGGTGACAGACTGGTTGACTTTTTGACTACGGATCGCAGTTGGAAACTTTTAAAATATGCTTGCAGGCCACGTCAAAATGTTGCAAGCTACATGCTATTAAGACCAATACATTGAAACCCAAAACTAAACAGGTCCTGCCAATTCTTTTAGCTACTTCCTTAAGTAAGCTCCGAGGTTTTGTTACACTGTTCAAAACTAATGGGCCCTTTGGAAGTTTTTTCAAACTTGCAGAGAGGTGTTCAGAAAAAGATTCACAAAACTTTTGGAGAGACAGTTTAATCAATACCCTTCACAAATGTTCTAAGCAAATGACAATTATTTGCTTCAAAACGACAAGTACACAATCTGACTTTTGAAGGAACGTTAAGGCTGTGATCGACACACCACAATGCCGCTACAATTGAACAAACGTGACGAATTGATTTAGGGTTTACAGGGTTCAACGTTCCAAAGATACTCTGGCTACGAGAGACGGCACAGTGGAGGGCACGAGAAATTTCAGCCTTAAACCCCTTCTGCTTCCTCCACATGCTGCTAGCAATCAGCTCAATGTAGCCAATAATGATACAAACAATATAAAAGCATCACTCGTACCACACTTAGAAAAGCTGGTACCGTCTCTCGCGGTTCGTTCATGCTCGCAAAATGGTCCTAAAGGTCCCAGCGACGGCCACAAAGACTACAATGTCATCAAATGGCAGTACCACGCATACGACAAGCAGAGCATCCATGATGCCTCGCCCGTTGCATCATGGCCACCGCCACTTCAAACAATGCTATACATATCGTCAGTCTATACTAGACTCTGGCGGACCTTTATGTGGCGGCAGTTTTCCCAGGTTCCGTAAGTGCTGATCATAAAGTGTACCAGGTAGTGTCACATGTTGTTGCCAACTGGGGCAGCACTTCTACTGATTGGGACCCTTGCAACCACTAGTCAGACCGGCTATAATTTCAGCGCTAAAAATTTTCCGGTAGAAACTGAAGGTTTGAAGAAATCCGGCAATACACACCCGAGGAAGCTCGATCTCAAGCCTCTTCCTCTCTCGCATCTCGAGGAGGAGTCTGCCACCGCGGTTGTTAAGTCGAGATGGGTCCGTGGCTCGCTTCTCAAACTCCAGGAAGCGAGTCCACAGTGCTTCCCTTCGCTCGACTTTCATCAAGATGTCCTTGTTTTCCGCGTGGAACTGCTTGAGTCTTCCGAGCTCTTGCTCCAGCTGCTCGAGCCGGCGGTCAGACAGGTCTGGAAAAAAAAAAAAGAGGTACAGTTAAATCTCGTAAGAGACGCTCGGTCACAAGAGACGCTCGGTCACAAGAGACGCTCGGTCACAAGAGACGCTCGGTCACAAGAGACGCTCGGTCACAAGAGACGCTCGGTCACAAGAGACGCTCGGTTATAAGAGACATTTAAGAACTGTTTGGTTGGTTTTCCTATGTCTGACATGTTAACAACATTGCATACAAGAGACATGGTTACAAGAGACACTCTGTTACTAAGGACAACTTTTTCAGGTCCCTGGAGTAAAATCTTCACTATTCAGAAGAAACAACCCAGATGTGCTCATGCAATGCAGCTGAAGCATACCAACTCATACATGATGCTCTTAAGATTCCCTCAGGTAAATTCTGTTTCATGTCAGGAATTGAGAAGTGCTTCCCCATCAATGGAAGATCAAAATGACCCCGTTGTTTTAGCCACTAGCATCACATTACAGTCATCTACAAAATTAATCAAAATTCATGAATGACATCCAGCATTTTTAACTCCTCGCTGTTAAAATTTGATCACAGGATGAAAGCTCAGAATCCTGGTGTCTCTTTGTGGACAATGCTTCTTGCAACACCAAAGTTCTCGTGCTCAAAGCCACCAAAGTTATTTCTTCCCTCCAAACTTCACACTCCACCTTCAACCAATAGACAAAGGCATGCGCTCTGTCAAGTTGCTGTACGAAACAAGGTTGATAGAGCGCCTCTTGCTCGACAGGCCATGAGACTGCACAATAGTAATTGATGCAGAATTTGCTGTTTAGGTGATTGCATCTGTCTGGACTGGCGTGAGAAGTGAAGAGGTGAAAAACTGTTTCAGACAAGCAGGCTTTAATGTGGTGATATGATGTAAGAGGGCCCATATATGCATACTGTAGAAAGCTTCCTTGAAGATGAAGCATGGGCGAGCATTCAAGAGACTGCTGAGGTACCATGATCTTTTGAGGAATTCGTATCTGCAGATGTGGATCTTGAGTGCTCCCGAAGAGCTTTCAGACTGCAATTCTCGTGCAAGTAAATGGCACATTTGCCATAGAGGGTGACAATGAGGACATTTCAGAAAAAAAGTGTCGGTATCCGAGGGTGACGAGCACGTAAGAGTGAGTGATTCAAAGCTATTAGAGCAACAGGAAGGCTTGCAAAGTGAAGTGCTTTACCTCCAGAATTTGAGAAGGAATACACTCTACACTCACAAAAATACATATTAGTATGAATAACTTCTTTAAGCTTTCCTGAAAATTTCCTGTTAATGCATGTGAATGCATATATATGCTGATGTGATCAGTTTACTGCACAGTGCTTTTATAATTTTTGGTTACAAGAGACCTTGCTTACAAGAGACACCTTTTTCGGGTCCCTTGAGTGTCTCTTGTAACGAGGTTTTACTGTACCACCAGTCAGGAAATGGCACGCGTGCATGCAGCATTAATAGAAAAGTAAATGAAGAAACCCTATTTTTGATATGGGTGCCACATATTGAAGTAGACAAGAGTGAAAGCTTTCTAAAGGTAGTTTCTGTGAGACAAGCTCGTTTGTATCGAATGCAAATGTTACAAATTACTTGGGCAGAAAAGGCTTCACACAGCAGTCTCCACAAAAATATGAGAAGCAAATGCATGCAGAGCATGCAAATTAGACACGCACCTTCATCATCCTCGTCTGCTTCGAAACTTCTTTTCATCTCTGGAATGCAGCACTTGCTGTACCAGGTGAGGAGGTCATCTTTAGTGCGGTCGATGAACTCCTTCACTCGCTCCTTTTTCATCTGCTCATACTCCTCGAGCTGCTGCTTCAGCTGTCCAGAAAATCACAGTCAAGATATTAGCAATGTCAGCCAGTGCGAACCAGAAAAGACACTCCACTATATGTTGCTGGGAGAGTTGGTTAATCAGTGTCAGTATCTTTTTTTTTTTAAAACATTCAGTGCAACAAACGTAGGACAAGCGAGTAGACTGGAACAGCACTGTTCCAGTCTAGTTAGTCTACACTCTTATCCTACGTTTGTTGCGCTGCATGTTTAAAAAAAAAATAATGCACCAACTAGCTCAACTCAGTTTTATTGTCAGTGTCAGTGTCGCATGAGTGTGTCCTCCTCATCCTAGTCAGTCGTCTGCTAGCGTTCGTCCACTATGTGACCACCAAGAGAAGCTGCGGTTGGAATGAATCTACACTCCAGGGAAAAGTTTTCTGAAAGTGCAAATGTCACACTTAATGGAGAATTCGTTGAAAGGACATGCGCAATTCTAATGAGCCAAATCATCAGCAGCAGCATCAGGCCTGCTACTGGCACTGGGGCCTAATGGGGTGGCCGAAGCAGAAGCTTTGATAAATACTGTCAATTACATAATGCACACTGGTTGTCACAGCTAAGGAGGACAAAAGAAAATTAAGAGAAATAACCAAGCATTCTTCTGAATTGGAATTAAATGTGTGTTAGGACTGACCTGGAATACTGGCAAATTTTTTTTTTGTAGTGTGGAAAGTGTGTTTTGTGGAAAGCGTTCAAGTGTGAATAAGATAATTGTTGGCATCAGACGAGGTAGCTGTAGTGTAGCCCTCTTTATCCGGAAAACAAAAGCCGGCAAAGTCCTGTATATACCCCAACAGCATGCTCTTTAACTGCCAGCTGTTAACTCTTTCAGGGTTGTGAAAACAACAGTAGATTCCAAGGGGCATGAAATAAATTTTTATAAATGCAGTATTTCAGCAAACAGGGTATAGCATATACCAAAACATAGCCATCTAAATGCTACTACATACTTAGAAATAGTTGCCGACACACCACACATAAGATGAAAACAATTAGATGGTCTCTTAGATGTCACTTAAGAGGAGAATGACGAAAGCCTACCCTTCCGCTCCTATCATTTGTTTCTCATCGTTTGCCTTTTATCGGCGTTCGTTGCAGTGGTATACGATTGTTTTACAGGAAAGGAAAGGTGCAGTATCTGAAATTTTCTGCAGAGTGTTTGGTTGCAGCTTGGTGTGCGTGAAGTGTCTGACTGCAGATGGCAGGAATGCTAGGCAAGAAAGCATCCCGCGGAATCTCGCCGAATATAAAAGAATATGACACACCTCATGCACAGATCTTTCCCTCCCACCTTCTCTTCTTAGAGGACCTGGTTCAGGTGTCCACAGAAATGTGCGACAGCTACAGCGCTTTTCCTTTCCTAAATATGTTGCATTATATTGCTTTCTTTTTTTTTTATCAGAAAAATGTCCATGAAGCTTTTAAAGAAGGCATTAATGGCAAACCTTAATGCAATAAAAAAATAAAGTAGAGGCCTGAAGGCTTCTTCAGAGAGTTTCTACGTTCATAAAAATGCTGCCAGTGATATTCATGCAAGAGTAATGGACGGCTTTTCAACGCTCACTGTTTAGGTATTGCTACTTCCTTTATTTAGAATCATTCCACATGTCGAACAGCTTTAAGATGCATTGCAATTGGAACAGTTGATTTGGAAGTAGATTTAGAACTAGCGATTCGTTGCAGTCCCAGCACCTTCAGCCAGTGTCAACATGGAGAGACCATCTTTGACATCACTGCCTATGTCACTTCCTAACTGAAGTGGTGTTAAGTGGTTTATGATTTATAAAGTTTGATATCCGAAAACTACTCTGGCTATATGGTGGATGCAGCAGTTAGAGGGCTCCGGAAATTGCTACCACCTGCTGTTCATTAACGTGCACTGCTATGCGGCCGCCGTAGCAAGGATTTTTTTCCCCGAGTCTTTGGATTCAGCACTCAAGAGCCATAAACAGGGCTGAAGATGATAAAGTATGTCCAGATGATTACTCAACAGCCCACTAACAGATGCGACTGGAAAAAGGACCAGCAATGAGAGAATGTCCTAACACTTCGTGACAGGTAATATGTCCAGTGCATATTTTGCACATACTAAGTTCTGCAGGTGCACTGCAGTTTATTGCTTGTTGTAGTTGCTTTACCCGAGGAATTTGGGTTAAAAAAAGCAAAGCTGCAACGCTGCGCGACATGGAATAGCACAGCATACCGCAAAAATGATGCCCGCAGTAATGCCGTTGTGCAAGCGCTTAATTTTTTCCTGCTCTGTCTGAGGGACGTCGAGTCTCTCCCAGAAAAAAGCGGCCCGCTCCATGAGTGCCGCATGCTCCCGGACACGCTGGACTTCCAAGCTCTTGAGCTGCACAGAGTGAAGTAAACGTCACAGGGGGCGGCCTCTCACAAGCCTGTGAGAATGTCCACAGAGGTACGAAACACAGAGCAAAGACCATTCTCAAACCTTCAAATTCAGCAACTCCATTCAACAAGCATGAACACATGCGTTTTGGACCATATGAAGCCACAACAAAACAAAACCAACGTTCAGAGCTGCAACAGAAAGTGTGCCATTTGATCAACTAACCCCGAGATTGACTTCGAAATGCACTCTGTACAAGCCACCTAGCAATCATGGCCAGCAACACTTTGCAGAGCAACCTTCTGTAGCGTGAGTTACAATGGCGCCAATCACGAGCCACTTTCCCAGGCTTTTTTTCTTTTTCTTCTTTTTTTTTTTTTTCAGGCAGCATTGCATGCTTTATCTGTTTATGAGACGCCACAATGCAAGTACCTCCAGGTTACCATGTACTGCCACTGCAGTTCTTCCCCGAAGAGAGATGGCAAATTTTGAAGCTGCTGGAAGGCTGTGAAAACTAAGCAAATATCCACTCGCGGTACATAGGAAAAAAAAAGAAATAAAAATCTGCCACATTAGCCAGTCAGACTCGCAGAGAACGAATATCACTAACCACCTCAATGCTTCAAAGGGCATTTTAACAGCACAGGATGATGTACAGCAAGATGTTTTGTCCTCTCATGAAGGATAGAGGTTTCGGGCTGGGGCAGTAAATCATGTCTAATGTAATGTTTTTACAGAAAACAAGTGTCAAAAAACTCACCTCCTGCAGGTAATCTTCCAAGAACTTCATGTTGCTGTCCGAAAGCTCGAAGTCACAATCACCGTCAACGATGCGTCGTTCCAGCGGCTTCTCTGGCAACATGCCGAGGAGTTTCAACTTAGAGACGATCTCCTTCCTCGCATCTGAAAACCTGCAGAACCGTCTGGTCTGCAAACCAAAGATTGGCAGTCAGTCACACCATGCCGCACAAGCACACGTACAAACCCAGGCAACGACATTGGCACAATGAAAAAACAACGCCCCAAAAATGTCCCAACAATGTCCCAAAAAGCCAATGTGACACAGAAACAAGTGCTGGGCAGTGCCGCATACTATGTGCAAAGACAGGCCATAAAAAGGAAAAAGTAATTTTTAACTTTTATTCAAGCCAAAGGCATAGTGATCCCGCAGTTATTCTATCAGTTTCTTTGATAGTCACATGGCCTACACAACTTTGACATCGCAACAGTCGCTCGGCTGCTGAAGCCGAAATAGGCGAGAAGAGAAACAAGATTATAAATTATTTATTAGTGATATAAAACATGCAGCCAGAAATCAGCAGTCTATACTCCTTTAAAACAATGTGTGCTAAAATAGACGAGCGCTACTGACAAGATAAAAACAAACAAGGTATGATTGCTAAGGGCCCCCTAAAACAATGGCACTGTGAATCATCCACTGTAATGCACCCTGCAGATACGGGTGTTGTCTAAAGTTAATGGAAGGCAAATCTGAATTTTTTTCTTTTCACCAGCAGAAGTGTAATGGCAGAGATATATTGGTGCATTGCATAATGCCCTTACAATTATGCTGCATATATCCATTCAAAGATGTATAAAATGCGAGTAATGAAATTCATATTGCCTCCCGTTTACATCCGCCCCTGCGCATTTCCATGGCCTGCAAATTAAATTAAATTTGTTCACAAGAAAGGAAAGGTGCGGTATCTGTCACACTTGTTCTGTGGACACCTGAACCACACAATAATAGAAGAGAGGAAGGAAGGTACGAGTGAAAGTGGAAAGAAAGGGGAGCCGTAGTGGAGGGCTACTGAATAATTGACCACCTGGGGATCTTTACCGTGCAAAAAGAAAAAACAAACAAATAAAAACTGCTTGTACTTGGAGCACAAGCCGATATTAATGCGCAATTACAATTTGATAAAACTGCCTGAATTAACGAATGCTGAATAACTGCAAGGGCCGAAATCTAACAAAATGGACCCCATGACAGAATTTCGCCAGAAATATGGGTGGCAGTCACTATATCAGATAAATAATGCTTCGAAATGGCGCAATATATTAAACGAGGCCCAGCAGCAGCCACCTCATTGTTCACTGCTCAATCTATTGAGAAACCAAGTGCACTTTAATTTTTATGATTACATAGTCACTATGATACAAAAAGTCAGCCTAATCGACGTCATGCAAACAACGAACGGTGGGAAAAGTGTCCCTTGATTACCAGAAGTTGCAGATCACTGAAGTGGAAGAATGGTGTGCCATCAAGGATGAAATAAAGAAAAAAATAATATTAGGGCAGCTCAAACTTCGCTGCTGCCAACAGAAAGCAAAAAGCTATGATGGCAATAATAAACCCATTGTTTTCACTGTACAAACACAGAGGTTCAATGCCTTGTAGGACGAAAGCAGTTCTGAATGCAACAACAGTGCCCAGCCAACGCTAACTCCCAACTGGCCGCGCTGTGGTTTGCTTTCAAGGAGCTTCCAGGAATTAGGCAGGACACCAGCCCTGCAGCACACTTTTGAGAGGTCTTCGCAAGTCAGCTTGCCATAATTCAGAAGACTCTGGTGATGCCAAGGCCAACAACCCACTGACTGGCACTTCCAGGCAAAGAACTCCGATTGAAGAAAAAGGGTGTTATGAAAAAGAAGATTGCATGTATGATGAAAAGGGGTGAGTGGAGACTGGGTGGGGGGGCAGCAAGGAAGTTGCACACGCACCTTTTCTTCCCTGAGAGATTGCACATGCTCGTTCAGTTCACGCAGGTCACGCTCCAGCAGCACAGAGGCGCCACTGCAGAGATGGCCAACAGTTCTTCCCAAGCTGCGGCAGAGCTCGGCCTCCTCTGCCTTTAACTTGCGAGCCTCCTTTTTTCTCATTGTCTTGATACGATCAAACTCCTCTATTATCTCTCTAATTTGTTTTTCCCTATCCAATATCGGAAGGTGTTCTGGAGGCTGGAAGAACAAAAGGGGAGAAATTTAAGGAATTAGGGGCAAAATCAGTACAGCATACAAAGAAAGGATCGTACACGCATGCATGCACTCATAGTATATATTAGGCAAATTGAACATTTGCGGCCATACCTTTTGTTTGGTAACCAAGTAACGTAAACATTGAAAATTAAAATTTAAAAATTACAATTAAAATTAAAAGTAGGGATATGCTCAAGCTTTGCCACGAGAGTAAATGTGATAGCACCTTTAAGACCAGTGTTTCATTTGCTGAATCTTTTTAAATTCTTTTTGGTGGATTATTTGTCTCTTCTCACTGGGCAGCTACATTTATCCGAGGTATGCATGTCGTCGATTTAAACACCTATCGCACACTAGCTTTAAACTTTGCTAGCAGACTAATTCTACACTGGGAATGAGAACGAAACAATACGCCACCCTGAACACTGCACAAAACATTGTTGCATCACAATTCTGATACAAAATCCCGTGTGTACTTTCTCCTGCTGCTGCTGTGCCAGCTGTTGTCACAGAACTATACTCAATGTTGCCATATCCGCATCATTCAGGTCTCTATGAAAGATTACATCACCCAGTTCTCTACTTACAATGGTAAACCTTTTATAGAGTGCAAGGCTGTACAAGTCTCACTCGTATACAATTGATAAAATTACTCTAAATGACTACAGACATTGAACAAGCACTTTTGAGCTCTAATGGGTTTGTAAAAAAAAGGGGGCTATGTTTTTATCAATGACCTCATTAAAAGGCCTCAAATGTAATATTTATACATACCAGTTTTTTTCTATAATAGGAAAACTTCCAGTTGAAATTTTAATTGCTTCAAGAAGCAAACAGCTCGCCTACACCGGCAAAAAAGCTCAGAACAACCAGGCTTATTGGTAAGGGATCAAAATATCCTGAATGGCTCACATGAGCCTAGTTAAGTAATATACAGCATTCAAAAAACATGGTACACAGATGCACCAATGGACATTTGCCTGCACTTTGGAGAAATTGGACTATGTGTGTCCCGCTATCAGAGAAAAGGTGAATGTCTGATCTGGATGAAAAACAGCTGCATTTTAAAAACATTTTCTTTTTTAACAAATTGATCTCAGATTCACCAATTATAAGTTGTCTGGAATCTAGTCAACCCGACCAAAACCTCTGGAGCCACATGTAATCTATAGGCAATCTGTTCATAATTAAACCAGGCAGCACAAACATTGGCTCAATATCGGAGCTGTGTTCACGGTACCTAGTCCAACATAGGGCAAGTGCGCTGCCAACGTAACGCCAGTATTGGTCTGATGGTTTGTGCCGCCAGTCAAGTCTGCAGTGTTGATCGCAGCGCCTAATGCAGCCTAGCAACAGAAGCAGACAGTTTCTTTGCACACCTGAAGGGTTTATTTCATGTCTCCTGCCTCAGCTTACAGGCACGAGCTTGCACACTATACGGAAGCCGTAGATGATGTGCACCAATGCACTGGGGAACGGTGAGAAGCTAGGCAAGAAACATTGCCGGTCAAGCTCTCGCCTGAAATAGTTTAGGATGTGGTCTCACACTTTACTATCAAAAGTGACTGACAACAGCAGTTTTTAGTTCTCCCAGTACAATTATTAGAGCACCGCACGGGCAGCCCAGATTGTACATACAGTCTCTGAAGAAAGAACAAATGCTGCTGAAGCACTCACCAGTTCACAGGGTAATCCCAGCTTTCGGGATAGTAGCTTCGCCTCCTCTGTAGAGGTCTGGATATTTTGGATAATCCGTTCTTTCATTTCTATCTCCCCTTCGTACATATCATTCAGAAGGCGAAGCACATGCTTCTCTGTTTTCAATAGCCGACTTTCAAGTGCATCACTTCTGATGCCTATATCCAACCAGAGAGCCATCATCACGTCAATTTTTTCAACTATGTCGGCATTGAGGTCATCCTTTACTTTTTGGCTGCAAAGAACAAGATCAAACGCTCAGCATCCCCGACAGTGATACATCAGAGGCTTTGAGCCCAAATAGTACACAGGGTGTTCCGTCAGACAGAGGCATGTAACAAATATGTGGCCACACATGGTAGAAGACAATCAAAATTTGAAGGTATACGGAAGTTTGAATGCAGGGCACGGTACGCATGCTTGCACCATGTGTGCACATTCCGAGCATTTCCTATCCGAAAAAAAAAAAAAGTCTTGACAAATATATGAAACACCATTCACCGACGAAACTAAATGCGCATCACTAGCAGCAGTGTTATGCAGTGCGTGTAGTGTGCTACAAGAACTCAAATACCAGGCTCTTCACTTGCTGACATGAAGTAATGTTCAAAATGCTGGAGTTTCTGAATGCACTATTGCAGAATTAATGTTGGGGGCTAGGATGAAGTATGAAAAATGGTGAATTATTTTCCTGAACATTTTACCGCATGCGCTACGCAAGCAGCAGCAGCAAACCGAACCAGGCGTGCTTTGGATGTCCGTTAAAAAAAAAAAGCATTTTATCGTTATTACCCTTAAGCACGTTTCAAACCCTGACCCACGGTGGTTTAAACTATCATAAGTAGTGTATGCCATCTGCAGAGTCTCTAATACCAAAGAGTGCACCTTACAAGTGTATAGTTTCGACGTCTAGTCACGCCATGAAGAACTTTCGTCATATTTGCCATAGTTTATTTTGTATGGAACTTGTTTCGTTTCACCAGAAGCTATGCACGATGTGTCCGTTCGCATACATGGCGTAACAAAATTCCCCATGGTGTGAAAAAATATTGCAGTGAAAGCTTCACTGGCCTAGTTGAGCCAAGGTAGTTTAGGCTCCTGGCTTTTAACCTTCAAGCAGAGGAGTGTCAGCCACGTGACATACCACGTAGCTGCAACCGCGCGCTGCCACTGCGCCCACCACCGCCTGTCACAGTTTGCTTGAAAACGAGACTGCGTCACTCGCCTAGCAGTTTCTCGCTATGAATGAAGAGAGTTGGTCAGAACTGCCATCGCTGCCGGGATGATCTTAAGACAACGCGGGCTGAGTCTGAAAATTCATCCAATGTTGGCAGACATGTTGAGGATTTGGCTACAGGTAGGGAACATAAACGTGCCAAGCTGGCAGCAGAGACCGACGAAGAACGGGAGCGCCGAATGGCTCGGCAGCGGTTCAAAGATGCTGCAAGGAGACAGCGAAAAGCTTTGGAGGCAACTTCTTCTGCCTCCACCATAATCAACTTCGGCTTCAGCAACGAACGAAACAAGTATGCGGAGCTTACCTGGCTTAACAACGCAGCTTGCATGACCGGGCTTAGTAGAGTTATGCCGTAGCCATTTTCGTTACCTTCAGGAAAACAAGCAAGCCAGGGTGGAATACAGACCGCTGTATTTAGCCTTTCTAGACATGTTTGTGGGGTTTAAAAGTCTCAAAGCGGCTCAGGCTATGAGAGACGCCATAGTGAAGGACTCCGGAAATTTTGACCACCTGGGGTTCTTTAACGTACACTGACATCGCACAGCACACGGGCACCTTGCTTTTCGCCTCCACCGAAAAGCGGCCACCGAGGCCGGGATTCGATCTCACGTCCCTGGGAACAGTAGTCGAGCGCTGTAACCCCTGTGCCACCCCGGCGGGGTGCCTTTCTAGACATAAGCGGTGCATATGACAGTGGAAATTTCTGTGAAACATACCCGAATCTGAAGGCATCGGTAAAGAAGGAATTGAATTACTAAAGGAAATACAGGGATAATAAAGTTGAGATTGCATGGGAGGGGTTGAGAAGTCGAGGTACGGAAAGGACTAAGACAAGGATGTCTGCCGTCAGTGCTGTTGTTCAGGATTTAAGTGAAAAATATGGAAAATTGTCCAAGAAAGGAAACTGTTTTAATCTCTCGTATAAGCTAGGTGGAAGGGATGTAGAACAGAGGCTTCCAGGATTAATGTATGCAGATGACACTGTTCTATTAGCCAATAACCAGGAAGATTTACAAGCATTCATTAATATATGTGGACACGAGAGAGATGCAGTCGGCTTTACCTCCAGCACAATTAAATCGGGTCTGATGGTATTCAACAATCTCATTGATAAAACGCAATACAAGGGAATGACATACCAAGAGTGGCAGAATATAAATATCTCGTGGTATGGATCAATGAAGGACTAATAAGGACTAACTTGTAAGGACTAACGAAGGAAAGGAATAATGATACCAGGCCTTACCTTTTGGAACGCAGTTTTGTGTTTAAGGGCGGAAGTCCAGTCAGGGTTAGAAATAAATCAGATCCGTGGGAAGGTTAGCACTTCGAGCCCACGACAAAACACCAAACGAAGCAGTAGAGGGAGACCTGGGCTGGCCGTTCTTTGAGGCACGAGATGCCCAGAGCAAAATATTGTATGAACGCCTCAGGAAAATGGATGACAATAGGTGGGCAGGTTGATAAACAGTTGGAAGTATGCGCCCGTGTTGTTTTTTTGTTCCTTCGTCTCTTGTCCTGTTTCATTTGCGTAGTTTACCTTTTACCTGGGCAGGCAGAGTATTTAAATACTTTGACTCACAGTGGCAGAAAAGGACCAGAAAACTAACAAATATGTAGGAAGGCAAGACGGGGGAAAAAAATTGACACTGAATGACAGGTAAAGAAAACAGAGGCTAAAAACGAATGATTCAATGGAAAAGAAGCCAACCCTAGGTATATATAAAAAATGTAAAACAGGAGACTTTCTACGACAACTCAAAAGGCAGCGGCCTTTTCTTTGAAGCTAGATCACGATGTCGTAGAAACTAGAAAATGAAGTTTAATGAAGATGAAATTTGTGCCATGTGCGGTAGATGCCATGAAACAATTGAACGTCTTATACTGGAGTGTGGCAATATCAATCCAGATGTCGATACGAACATAGTCACTCTAGCCAAGACCCTGGGGTTTAGAGGTAACAAAGTAAACGTCGAGGAATCGTTTGCGGCGACATGCCGCGCGACGGGCTGAGGACCGCCAAAGCATTGCCGCTCGTCGCCGTCGCTCGGTTTCTGGGTTTTTAGAAAATTTCGCGTGTCGCCCGGAAGCAGCTCGCGAGGCAGCCAATCGCAGAGGGCTTTAGGGTGCTGAACTTCCGTTCTGGCTTTTCTTTCTTTTTTTTTTTTTTTTTGCGTGTGAAGTTAGTTTTCCTAGTCCGGTTTGGGCGAAGAACCTGGTGCCTTCACGCGCGCACTTCGTCTGATCCGTGTATATATATGAGTGCATCGAGATAATTCAGTAAAAGCTTGGAAGGGTAATAAAAGAAAGAAAAAGGTTAGCGTGGCTTAATATTGCTAATTTCCGAAAGGAGCAGGAGAAAGTCGCTGCTTGCAATGCAAGTCGGCATCGCAGTGTATAGTAATGCACCGCTGCGCTGTGACCCTTTAAAATACGATGCGTTACAAGAAATTTCATCAGTGTTTTATCGTACTTCATGCTGTTTAGTGTTAGAAATGGGATATAGCGTGATTGCATTCCCCTTGACCGAATGACGAGGCGGCGGTAACAGAGCAACGCTGAAAACGCGCCTCTGTTGCTGAGCGCCGTCGCTCCGTGCGGTATGCATCAGCGACAACGACAGGCGTTGGCGGCGGAGTTGCGCGACGGATCGCTAGGGGTTGTCGCCTCATGCGGTTACCGCTTCAAAGGATCTTGGCATTCCTCCATTCTGCGCGTTCCATAATACATTGCTCGAATACGCCCTCACGAAGGGGCGTTCCATAAGAAATTATTCGAAGATCATATACGTGCATTCGAGCAATGTGTTATGGAAAGCACCGGAGCAGAGAGAAAACGCCGACGAGTATACTTTGCGTACGCTGGTAAGTTACAAGGTAACGACTCGTCACTAGCTTTTAAAGCTGTAGGTTCCATTACAAATCGTCGTTTACTAGTCCCATCTCCACGTTAACTTGCGCTTTCAGGAACACCGTACCTCAACGCTTTACAGTGCTACAGGCAAATACATGTTACTATAACGTAACGACAAACGCCGGTGCCGCCGGTAAATTCGTCAGGCCAAGTACTGCTGTTACAGAACGCAACGCGTACACACGTACGAGGCTAGCCTATTTCTATACCTCATAACAGAAAATATGCATAGGTGTTCAGCGTCCCAGCTACAGCGAACTAGTTCACTGCAGTACCCCAGCAAACAGAGAACGAATTGTCAAAGTACGTCCTTAATTGACAAGCTGAATGTGCTCACCACAACGCCTTGACGCCTTGCCGGCGAGCTTCAGCTTCGGGAGGATCCATCCTCGGGAAATCCTCAAAACGTGATCGACGGGGCCCCCAGCTGCTTCAAGTGCGTCCGAGACATGCACGAATTCAAAGCTTGTTCAAAGCACAAGCGCACGAGCCCAAAGTCCAAACGCCGACGCGAGCTAGCGTTTAAAATGTTCAGCGGCTGGGTGTATTTCATACCGACCAATCAGGGACGAGCAGCACGTAGTACCGCTTTGAATCCATTCTGCGAGCCAAGAGTCAAAGGAAGGACATATGACTGTCAGTTACTCCTCTAGCGGCGTTCGGCGTAAACACAGGTAAACGACCACCATCGCAATTTTTACCTGTTCTGAACAATTTCGTGGCAAGGGATACACGCCCAGTGTAGTTCAGGAAGGCATAGAGGCACAAAATATCTATCACTTCGTAACCGACAAGAACTGGCATCTTCCCGATGTTTACAAAAACAGCTGGAAACATAGCGCGAGACGTGATCGCATAATTAGACACGGCATATCATCTCGGTCTTGATAGCGCAGACGCGCGCGCCTTGCGATGTTAGCAGTCGACGCTTCGTGTCTTGTGCACGCGTAAGAAGAGGCAGTGTGCGCAATGATCCAACAAGAAAGGTACGCTACGACTAATCGCCATGGTTACTCCGTGCGATACTCACCGTTCAGCCCCACAATCTTCGCCTGCGCGACAGCGCAAAACTACGGCATTCAAGGTAGAACCGTTCCTCCACTTCCCGTATTGAATCTGCAGTGCACCTTAAAATTAAAGAACCCTTTTTCTGTTGCCTCTGGTAAGGGAGAGGAACTCTCTTTATCCTCGATTACGTGCCGGGAACGCCAATTCGACTGGTGAAAGCTTTTGAGTGGCCCTATGGTTTGTACGACGTTACCTGGAGCGAGCTCGAGGAGGATGTTGTCATTGGAGGCGGCGCCGACGGGAACATAATATTCATCGCATTGAACCGCGCTAACGTGAGACGAATACATCTCTTGCCTTTCTTACAAATAAAGGGAGAAGCCCTGTTTTCCTTACTGATATTAGGAAAATGTGTGCAGGTTCCACGGCTAATACTCAAAGGGCACACCAAAGAGGTAAGCGTTTAACGGAACCTCCTTTGCACCTTCTTGATGGTTATGCTCACTAAGCACTTGTCTTATTTGTTTCTATATTTCCTTGATATCAGGTATATTCCATTGACTGGAGTCAAACGCGTCAAGAACAACTATTGCTGTCGGGTTCCTGGGATCACCTTGTCAAAGTGGTAAACATCAAGCCAACGCTATGATTCGGATCCTGAGCCATAGCGAGACAAAATGCTCACGTAAGATTCAACAAATATGCAGTGGGATCCACAGGCAGGCAACCTACTGTCAACGTTCACTGGTCACACAAACAAAGTCTACTCGGTCGCCTGGTCCCCACGCATTCCGGGGCTGTTTGCCTCTGTTGCAGGTACGTTGTACGTATGAGGTATACAATCGCACTGTCTGCCGTTTGGAAACCTAAGAAAACCCATTTTATAAAATATATTTTTGTTCTTTTGTTATTCCTGTTGCTGCCTGCAATAGAAACTCAGTGTTGTACTGCAGTGTATTGGGGGGATAGTTTGAACCACAGTGGCTTTTTCGAAGGAGATGACGAGGGCATATATCGAGCCTGCTACCTTGCACTTTGGAAGGGCAAAAGAAGGGGTGACAGTGTGATTGAAAATGGTATATACTGACATGGTAATCTGTATCACAATCTCGAGTTGGGTCCTGTGTCACTCAAGAAGCGGGAAAAAGCCTGCGTTGGCTGTACATCCTTCCCTTTCTCTGGCCAAGCTCCCAGTAGCGAGTTCATTATCAAAACACTTCATGGAAATTGCTATTGTCATCGTTTTGAGCACATATACTAGATGTACCACTAATACATGCTCCACATCCCCCATAATGCCACAAGTGGAACATTGCGGGGAGTCCGTCAGTCCGATTAAATATAAGTGCTTGTGCGTGAAAGCTACATTTAAATGCGTTCCATAGAGCAAGTATGCATGGTGGCCTGGAATTCCATGCAGAGCATAAAATGACATTGTTGGATGAGGCCTTTTGAGACTGGAGAGGTTGCAGGATGAAAGGTAGGTATTTGAAGGAAGGCTGCTTCTGCAAGTACCGTGCGGTTACGTCAGGTGAGACTTTTGTCAACAGAAAATGATGGCATATTATGGTAATATTGTATCGCTACTGCTAGTGAACTTTTGCACGAGGAAGGTGGAATTGAGATTTGCATGTCGAAAACTAAATGTAACAAAATTCTTGGCACCCAGCATCGTTATCAGTGTGAGTTTATACTGCAGTGGCAAGAAAATTTTTGAACTTGAAATATCTGCAGTTTCTTCCGGAAAATATAAACCTCTGCATTGCACTTGGGTCTGCTTGTGAAATGCAGTATTCTCTTGAGCTGATGTAGCCCGACTGCCAGCCAAGGGCCAAAGTTTGAACACAGCCTTATGACACCACTGGCTCTAGCCAGACTTCCTTTGCTGCCTTCAAATACAGTCTTGTAAAACTGCGAGTCCTGCCGACTCAGTTTTTGCCATACAAGATACTCTACAATATACGAATATATTTGTACTTGTCTCCAACAGTAGACATATATTATGGTGAGGCTACCAAAATAAAAATAAAATAATATGCCTCTGCCTGTGCCACTAGTTATAAATCCAACAGTAGACAGTCTAATACTAGAGGAGAATTGTTAATGAGTAAATTTATTCCCTAAAATTGCCGAGCTGAAGCCTTGTTCATAGAAACAAGGCACGACTGCTACTTGTGAAATAGTTGGCCTACTTGTCTTAAGCTCCAAATGGTGTACCGTGTCTATTGTTGAAATTGTTACCTACGTTATCGAGATCACTAGGTCTGTGCACTGTGCCCATAGCAGAGACAGTTTAAAGGTAATGTAGTACGCTTGTAGCTTAAAGTCCCATCTATCACTGCTAAGGTGCATTTTCGAGGTAGCCTTCTTTTTTTGATGATGGTTCATTTATTGCTTTACGGAATATGTGTTCTGAACAGTAGAGGTTTTGTCGGAAAAAAAGAAAAAGCACACATCACACTTTTGGCAGTTTTACAGCAATAAGACTGATTTTGCTGTGCTAAAAATAAGTGCCTAATGTCATTAGTGGTGCTTCAACTTAGATGCGTGCTCTGTGATGCCATGTCGTCGTAGCTAGTGTAGCCTCATTCGTGCTCCGCACTTCAGTGGCTAGTGGGCACGAGCTCACTTGCCTTGTTGCTCCTCAGCTAAAAAGATGCGCTTGTGTTAATAATAATAATAATAATTGGTTCAAGAAAGGAAAGGCGCAGTATCTGTCACTTGTTCTCTACACCTGAACCAGGCTGTAAGGGAAGGGGGGAAGGTGGGAGGGAAAGCAGAAAGATAGAAAGGGGGCCTTATGGAGGGCCCTGGAATAATTTCGACCACCTGGGGATCTTTACCATACTACTTTTTTGTGTGCATAAAAAGATGAATAACTATTTTGTGAAAACAGCGTTCAATGGAAATGACTTCGAATTTGTCATGCAACAGTTCTTTGAGATAGGGGCGGGTAATAATTATAACAAAGCACGGTATTGCAAACAACCGAGTATTGTAGTGAATATCAGGAGAAGCATTTATTCATTACTTATTCAAAGCCTAGTGCTGCAAGCAGCAGACATTTTGCACTACCAACATTCTCTTCTTGCAACTCCACCGCGGTGGTGCAGTGGTTAGGCTGCTCAACTATCGTGCCCAGGGATGCGGGATCGAATCCCGGCTGCGGCAGCTGCTTTTCGATGGAGGCAGAAAGCAAGGTGCCCGTGTGCTGTGTAATGTCAGTGCATGTTAAAGAACCCTAGGTGGTCGAAACTTCGGAGTCCTCCACTACAGTGTCTCGCATAGCCTGAGCTGCTTTAGGACGTTAAAGCCCATAAACCAAACCAGTCTCTTCTTTTGCATGTGCAGGAGATGGTTCTCTATGCTTGTGGAATCTACAACAGCCAGCACCTCTGGCTGCCATACCAGCGCACAGCTGCGAGATACTCAGCTGTGACTGGTCCAAGTATGAACAGGTAAGCTGAAAACTTGTTTTCTTTCTTTTTTTTTCTATTTATAAGCAGAGCACAATATAGTCTCGTGCTACACATCATAGAATTTAAATAGTAATTGCAAACTCTAAGCTATGGGAAGCAAGTTTCGCACCCATGCTCTTCAGGAATACATTGACGCTCGGAATATGTGAGCAGTGCTTCAAGCAGATTCGAAGCGAATAGTTCGAATACCTTTTTATATCACGAAGGGCCAAACAACATGGCTGCTTAGTGTTTTCAAAACCATTTGTTTTTATTGTGCAATTATTGATTGTAAATGCTCGAAGAGGAAAAAGAGGGGCAGTAGTGTTCTAACACGATGCTGCTGTTTTATTCTAAATGTTATAAACAAACTCTTGGAGGCACTAAACTTTCCCCTGTAATGGACATGATTGTGATTGATATAGATCATGTACGCCAGGTAAAATGTTTTTTGCTACTTGTAGTGATTAACGGAAATGAGATGAGTAATAAATAAAATCAAAACTAAAAATAGGCTGTAAAGGTGAGTGCTAAATTTTCATTATGTGAGAAGCTCTGGGAAGTTCTCTCTGTCGTTGCTTTCATTTTGGTCTTGAAACACTAAGATGGTAGCCGAATGGTTAAATTGGCCCTCTTTCTTAGCTTTGATGGCCCTGATGGCCCTCTTGGGATACTTTCGGGACATTTGGTCGTTCTTTGAGTGCGTCACTAATGTTGTTGTCATACTGGACATATTAACATGCCTTTCATGTCATGTAGCTGGCTTACAGCCCTATGGAATCTTTATAATGCAATTAAAGCTCATTAATTCAGTCTTAAGCAATTGGGAAAACTTAAAATTATTCGAAAGGTTGAATGATTCAATGACCCCAAGAAAGCTGTCAAGCTGCTTGCATCATGATAAATTTGGTTTAGGGAAAGACTGAGGTACATGGAAAGAGCTGTTTTTCATGTTTACGTCAATGTTTTAAAGACTGAACTACATGTGAGCGAAAACATTAGCTGGTGGTTTAAATTTGGTTAACCCTGGAGGGAAGCGAAAGCTTCATTTGTATGGTTAGGCTCATTGCCAAGCTTGGATTAAACTCGTTGTAAATTTCTCCAAACGTAAAGCCCGTTCTTCATCGGTCTCTTCGGCACGCCATCTTTTGAAAGCCTCATTCCGAAGTGCCTTGCGTTCCGACGCACTACTGTAGCAGAATGTTTGTCCTCATCTATCTCAGGCAGTGTTGTAACCTAGGCAGGAGCCTGGGGACTCCTATTTATACACGTATCGCCTCTCTGGCGCCCTCTACTTCCACGTCACACTGACGTCACCTCACGTGACCTTAACAGTGGTCACGGGCCACTTGGTTGCCTACGTGACCTTGACCTTCCCAGTAGTAATTGGCCCAATAGCAGTAAGCAGCGAAAAGAAAGAAGCGCAAAAAGAAATCCAGTGACACGCCAGTCAGCATTTGAAACAGTACTCAGCTGGTTTAGCTTGGCTGGCTGAAACTGTGAGCCATCACCGCAGCGTGCTGGCGGTAAATTCAGAGAAAACAAAACCGAAACTGTGCAATTGGAGTCTCATTAATTTTATTGGTGACGTAAGAAATGTACCATTAAAGTTAAATATATGCACAGAGAAGAGCATTGTCGCACTGCTGCTGATTCCGATGCAGAATGAACATTTCAGCCCATCGCTAACCAAGTCAAATGCGAAACGTCTGCCCAGCATTTCTGCAGTGGATGAAGTTCCCTTTAAGAACTTGACAGTGGCGCCACCTTTCACTCTAGGTAGTGTTGAAAACTAATGGTTTATGGGTATGCCTCTAGTTTTATGGCTGGCTTTGGCACGTTTTGGCAACTGCTATTGTCGCTTTGGTGAGACTGCTGAACATGACACCACGCCGAAAGTGTCCCCGAACCAACTGCTCTGTGGAACTGCACACGTCAAGTAGTTGGAAAAGTGAATACCAAAAGTTTAATTCAACCTAATCTCGTAATTGTCTGCTGTTATGGTTTAGTCTTGCATAAAATTTGCGCCGCTTCTAAATTTTTACTTGATTGTACAGCTTTATTTTCGTAAGACTTGTACCTGCGCAAGCCAGTTGCAAAGCATGTATTGTTGGAAATGGTAATGCTATATGGCGTAATAGAAGCTTTCATTAGCAGGGACACATAGCTGTCATTCTGGTTAGATGTGCAGGCAATGTGATCAGCAGTTTACTTGGATAAGTCTAAGTCAGTGGGACCATAAAAAAAATCTTCGAATTAACCAGTCCTTCAAATTAACCAAACGCAGCGAAAAAAATTGGGTCTAAACGGATATGTCACGATGCCAGTAGAGATAAAAAGTGAAGCAGCGCTCCACGCTGCCTGCCACACTCGAACGAGCCCGAATAACTTGCAGCGAATCTGCATGCCTCCAGAATAGGCAAGCCGAACAAATAGCGCACGATTGGAATTTTTTGCAGCATAGTCAATTTGCATTCAAATTGCTTTTCTTTAAGGGTGTGCAAATATCTGAAATTTCGAATACGAACGAATATGTTTGTTATCCGATTCATGTTTGATTCGAGAAACTGATATACTATTCAGAATTTTCTGAATATTCGAAAACTATCAAATAGAATGAAATAAAATGACTGAGATGCAAACGGTTTTTGACAGTTTCTTTCAGTCCGCATTTGATAATTCGAATTTTCAGTTCAAACTTTTTTTCCTCTTCCCTCGAAGGCTGAATTAACGAGAGTTTACTACATTCAGCAACGTCACGACAGCTCCACTTCTGGTTTCATGCAGGTCCATCCTGTGTATTGAATCTCGTATAAAACTTATACTGGATTTTTCATTCGGGTACACACTTCTGTGCATTTCTAGTTTTTGTTTTCAAATACCATGTACAGTCTTCGTCAAAAATGTACGACTCGAGGGGTTCACTTGTAAGCCCTGTAATGGGGTGGCTGGAAGCAGTACTGGAATATATAGACAAGCTAGAGAAGAGTGAGGGTGGGGGTTTGTTATCTGCGAGATTTCAAATTCTGGTGACGTGCAACGAGCCCAGTTTACAGGACATGGAAGCAAAACCCATGGCCTGTATAGTATTTTTAACAAAGACTGTACATTCTTAAATTGCATCATTCTGATCAAATATTCAATATTCAAAGGCATTTTTTTTTTCCTATTGACATTTAGTTTGTACCAAAATGGCTGGGCTGGTGCAGGCTGTTACGCCGAATTATCTGATCAAATTTGCACTAGAAACTCTGAGACAATAGAAATATTTTCAATTAACAGAGTTTGAATTATCAAGGTTTTTTTCTCTATGGCTCACTTGCCACACATGCACAAGCACCTGTGTGCATTTCATTCTACAGCCTGTTAAACAAGATGCATAGGAAGTTGTATTTGGCTGCATAAGGTAACAAGCAAGTATTGGTGATGCAACCCCTTGCATTTTTCTTTGCGTAACAAGCTGTCTTTCACCCCAGACCGATTACGGTACTAAATTATGTCACAACACAGTAAAAGTTTAAAAATTCCCTGCGTTTTCCTTGGCCTCGCCGACTGCTGGCCTTTTTCTTTCATGCATCATAACGAGCTCCTCACTTTAAGCTTGCCATAAGGCATATTAAGCTCCTCACTTCCTCCTCAGTATTCTGTTTATAAGCTGCTAAGGCCAGGCATTCATGTCCTCTGTGGATTGCCTAGTCTTCCTTTCACCTCAACATTTCCATGTACCAAATAGCCCCAACCAAAGATTTATTGGGCTTATTTATTGGATTTATTGGAAAAAATCTCCCACTGGTGGGAAGAGGTTAGCCTCTGGGTTGTTGACATCCAGTCTGTCTGATTTTATTTCAATATGCACGTTTTAATTTTGTGATGGCAGCACATACTGGCAACAGGTGGCATTGACAACCTGATCCGCGGTTGGGACTTGCGGAATGCGGCCCGACCGTTGTTTGAGCTCCGTGGCCATGGTTATGCTGTTCGTAAAGTCAAGGTACGCAAAAAGAAAACCTTTCACCGTTAGCGGTGTCACTTGCGGTTAGCGTATTTATTGTGATTGACTTGCTGTTGCAGATAGATGCAAACATACTAAGTTCGCCTACTGGCTATAAATACCATGTTAAAATTTTGCATTTTGCTAATGAACCGGAATAGCAGAGTTTAGTTACTAAAATAGCGGAGGGAACCCAGTTTGAGAACCCCTTGTCTAGTAGTAAAAGGAAATGCAGACAAACCCAAGTATTTTGCCATCCTCACGATTGATCATGTCTCTCCTAGACAAACTGATGTAGGCTGTACATTTTTCACTTTGAAACATGGAAATACTAATACGAGATACCAGTGCAACTTCCTGCCGTTATGTAGATGGAAATAAGCCAGGATTTAGGAGTGCATGGCATAAACTGATTGGATAGTGACACCTTTCTCTCTGCACCTCAAGGCTAACTCACTCTTTTGCGAATTGATGTGCTTTGATTTTGCTTATTCGGAGCATTCCTCGTAACATTGTGTTTCATTGCAGTTTTCGCCACACAGCGAATCGATCTTGGCTTCGGCTTCGTACGACTTTTCGACCAGGTGAGCGTTGGGGCGAGTCTAGTGACAAGCTTGTGTGAGTGTGTTGTGCCCACAATCTTCTGAGGTGCCCTTCCTTGCCACATTTCCTGAATATATTTATTTTGCCAGAATCTGGGACTGGAAGGAGTCCAATGAAGCCCTTCTCATTCTGAAGAATCACAAAGAGTTCACGTATGGGCTGGATTTTAACCTTCACATACAAGATCAGGTAGGTTCGTTATTGACCCTGCTCCTCACTGTTATCCGTGGAAAGAAAATATTGCACTAAGACCTGCGTGGGTGGCTTTGGCTAGCAACCCCAAGGTCACGAGGTCAAATCATTTCCACCCTTGGCAGTGGCACTTCGGTCCAAAGAAAATGCAATAAGGCATAGTCAGTTCCAGTGAGAATTTGTTATCGAAACAGTAGGACAGTCGAAGTCAAATTGGTCTTTGTTTTAATTGCACTGGAAAGGAGCAAAAGGAGCAGTGTTTCAAGGATATAGCAAGGAATTGTGAATGTCGGTAAGCCTGTTAAATCGCCGAAAGTAGGGACCTGTAAATAGAGGAAGCAATTTCCCGGAACAAACTCTCGGCTGTGGCTGCCCTAATCTAGTACAAAAACGTTTCTAATTACACACGTTTAGCTAACGTAATCCTTTAATTTGCCCATACGGGCAGTTAGTGCCAGTACAGAGTTCAGCGACATGAAAACCCGCAAATGTTAGAAATTTTGTGTACACACACAATTACACACGTTGAGCTAACGTAATCCTTTAATTTTCCCATACGGGCAGTTAGTGCCAGTACAGAGTCCAGCGACATGAAAACCCACAAATGTTAGAAATTTTGTGTACCTAGAAAAATCTGGGAGTTGTTAGGGATACCTTCAAAATTTTGGCGTAGTCTGGGAAAAGGAACTACGAGCACCATGTATAGCGGTTAGTTCTGTGCTAGTTGCTACACTCCTTGGCAAGTTTGGTTTGGTGCAAATGAATAAACGTAACTATACTTACATTCAAAGGTATTTTCTGTGGATTAAGCCACAACCATTAACGTGCGGAATTTACACTTGCCATTTCGTGCAAGGTACCATGCTGCCATACATAGCATGGCAACATAAGTCTCAAATGTTTGCTGTCGAGCCACGTCAATCTTTTTGTTTTTCTATTGTGTATGTCTGAGTAGATGTTGTAGAATGTATTATTATCGGCCACTACATTTTCCACTCTCTTCAGTGGTCTGGGAATTTTGACTGCAGTAGTCGCAATGGAGAAGTCTGGAAACTTGAGAGTAGCTTGCCAGAAAAATGTGCTCAATTTTGTCGCGCTGCAGGACATATCAGTTTAAAAACGATGCGACATAAATTTGCCATGGTTTTTAACTCCACGTGAGCAATGACCATCCAACTGGGCAAAAAAGTTTAGCAAATTGTAGTGTGATTAGATGCATTTTGCAGTAGATTTCCCACGACTGGGAGTTGGCTCAAAGATATTCTTCAATCTTTCCCTATGTTTAGGAATTTTTTAATGTTTGGTGGAACAGCTGGTATAGATTTCAAGATACCTAGAAAGGCAGTGACAAAGTTAATTTCTCTTGCTAACATTGTGTTCCATAAACTTGACTGTGGGTATACAAAGTCTAGTGGAAAAAGAGCAAGGTTAAGAATGCAGAGTTGTTGACACCTGTTTTGTGGTGCAAAGGATTAGCAGTAGATCTTTGAATATGCGTGACAGCAGTTCTATACATTTCAGAGGAAACAAACACTTTTTTACTTCACCAGTGTTTTTTTATTTCCATTTTTGTGACATCTATTCACAAACTTAATGCATATTACGGTTAACTTAAGGTCACAGCTGTGTGACACTTGTCATTTATTCCAGATTGCAGACTGTAGCTGGGACCAGACCATCTGCATCTCGCAGCTTCCAGACGGTTACAAACCCCAATGAAGAAGAGCCTCAGCCCCTCCTCACCCTGGTGTCAAATTAAGTCATTAAACTTCCGGTACAGTATTACAAAAAAAAAAGACTCCCAACATGAACTTGCTGCATCTTGCAGCACAACAGCTGCTATCTTTAGTCGGGGAGATAAGAATCAAACTGTGCAAAACACTGCAGCCTTGCAACAAGCAAAAATTAAGATTGTTCCAAAATACCATAAACTATTTTAGGAACAGAAAAGCGGTTGGAGCCATCACTCATAAGTGGAGTGTTCAATGAGGGAGGCCCTTTCTTCTTCTGTACTGCCATAGTAGGGTCTGGGAAAAAAAAAAAAAAACATGGTGAGAGTTCTGCAGCAATAGACATGCTCTTTGCCAAAAGTCTTACGGAAGCAATTCACAGGCAAAGATCCTTTTAAGCTACACATTCATTCCAAACTGCATACAAAGATAGTACTATACTGGTAACAAACAATTAAATTCTTGATTTTTCACTAGACTATTAGTTGCACAATTTGTTCATCACATGAGAAGTTTCCACTGTTCAGAGTCAAGTTTTAATAGCCAGCCAATTATTTCTTACGTGGCTTACTCTGAATTAATACACTTTTGTTTAGCTTGCCCAACAAAGACCTGCTCAACTAGCACTTCATACCAGGCTGTGTTGCTGACATCACATTTTCATCTTCCTGAATCTTGATAGTTTCACTAAGATATCACTGCTGCAAGCTTACTGCTAAACAACTCATCGGTATGTGTACTCACGTCCCCAGGTTTTCTGCCTCCTGAATGGTTTCTGGGAGCCTGAGGCCTTTGGTTTCAGGCAAAGCCAGAGTGAATCCACCTGCCAGGAGGGACAGGACACCCAACACTATCATGGGCATGGTGGGATGCACTTTGCCCTGAGGAAGGAGAGAGCAGCAGCGACTGAGGACCTTGTAACAAAGCACAGTCTCCTGAACACTGCATCAGAGTGAACAAATTATGCAAGCGTCGCAAGTGCTGTACTGATGCCAATGCACGTTAAAGAACCCCAGGTGGTCGAAATTTTTCGGAGCCCTGCACTACAGCGTCTCTCGTAACTTTAGTTAGTCTCTCTGGGACGTTAAACCCCATAAACCAAACTAAACCACTACCGCAGTGCGCAGGGAAACATTTAATAATGAATGGGAAGCTCAAATGGGAGGAGGTAGGCCTCAAGCTTAAGATAGCATTACTTTCAATTTATGCAGGGGTTTTATTGCTAACGGCCCGCACCTTCATAGTGCCTTTGACTACATGTTTCATACTTCCACAACCTTTAAGGTGTTCAAGGTTGCTCGTAACCAAAGTATTGAAGGCATAGATGCATTGTGATTAAATAATTTTTGTTGTCCATGTAGTAAAGGCACTAAGATTTCTCACTCCCAGTCTGCTGTGGCATTCACCAAGCACCCTCCTAGTTTCTTAACAGGCTGCTGGTTGAAGAAAGGACCTTTTCTTGCTGCATGCATGGCTAGCCTTATCAGCACATTGCTTAATATAACAATGACCCTTATTTTTCTATCGTGGAGCGTATTAAGTTTCATGAACTCCAGAGCACAAATCTGCGAAATTGCGGAATGTCCCGTAAAAATAAACGCAAAGGTTTGGCTAAATGACTCTGACACTACCTGTGTCGATTACAGTTGATGATAGCTGCTCGAAGAATGGCACTTGTTTGACATAATGGCCCTACGGCAAGGCTGGAACAGCAAAGCTTGCAGCTTCCAGAAGAATTTGGATAATTAACTTCATCAAATCGCCATCACTCTGGAATGCGGCTGCAAAGAATGCCGAAATTTGCAATTTTTCTTGGAATCACGGAAAACTAGGAATCTTAATAATGGTGAAGTGCAGCAAGGCTCAACCAAGCTTATCGAAACTACTTTTCATGATGTGCAAATATTGGCCTCGAGATCGAGCAGAGTCGCCACCTTGCGGCTCAGCGGTGAAACCTACTCAGTGTGGATGCGTTTTCGCGTCTCGTGCCAGCCCGCAGTGATTTACGCGCGCATGCGGCGTGTACAGGAGTGTTTTTGTTTGTTTCGCAGTTCCTGTGAGCTTTTGCTTACCTATATGCCTCTTGCAAAATAAATATGAACAGTCTATAACCCCACGCTTCATTAAAAAATATATATACTTGTCCGTATTGAGCATGTCATGCTTGGATAAGGACTTCATCCATCGCGGTCTTCGGCGCTTGAGGTCCTTTGACATGCAATGTCTCAAACGAAGTGGTACTATCGTTACTGCCGTGTCAAAGCAGAACAGGTCGTTGCCGTCAATAAAAGTTAATGCAAACGCTCAGAAATCGCATATTCCCGTTTCTGTTTGGAATACCGCAGCTACTAAAACATATGCCACCGCAGACTGCTTTATATAGCAGAATGCAGTTTGAACAGACCACTCTATGCCTGCTATGCCGTCTGTATGCACGATAGAGTTGTGTGAGTACTTTTTCTCTCTCTCTCTCTCTTTTTTTTTTCTTTTAAACCTCTGTCGCGGTGTCTCAATGGTAAGGGCGCTCGACTGCTGATTTCGAGAACGGGGGATTCAATTACAGCAGTTTCGAAAGGCGTTCCTCTGCTGTGGGATTTGACTGCACAATAAACAATCGCGCGTGGTAAATGTGTTAATAATGAAAAACAAAAACAAAACGACACCAAAACCAGTCTCTGCAATCATCCGTCATAGCCGATGCCGCTTTCATGCGTTAAACCCGGGCCAATATTCATTTCTTTTCTTTTGTTGTTGAAGGCTTCTGTGCATCCGTAAAAGTTTTAGTGAGCACATTTTGCTTTAGAGAAATGCTCGAATACTTGGAGAAAATATTCCCTGCACCTAATTGTTACCCTAAATATTACCAATACACCTAGATCAATGTACTTTACTGGTAGCCTATTATAATCATTATAATCCCTTTTCATCCAAGTGCTGTCTTCCGACAAAACTCGTTTTACTCCCCTTGTCAGAAATGACAACTTCATGTGGGCTTAAATATCAGTGTTTAGTTCGGGAATAAATACATTTTTATAGTCGCATGATAAGATGATCTCCATTTCTTTCGGAATAGTTTTATATCCGGCATCCGTTTTGGAAGCAACCCTAATATTTTACTTCGCATAAGATTTACTCACTGCTAAATAATTAGTGATAAAGAAATTTTCAGCCTGTAAAATTGCTTCCCAGAACATGACAGTGCCCATGCGCAGTTTATAACGATGTCTTCGCAGCGAGTAATTCGTAGCTTGCACTTTACTGCACATTACTGAAAATTAATCGCTGATTATTGTAAATTCTGTCAAGTGTGTAAAAGTTCTCTTACAGGGTGAAATTTATTCGCATTGCGAAACAAAATAATTACACTACTAATTTACCGTTATATATTAACATCACACACATCAGAAATCCCTTATACTTTCCTCGGTTTCAGGAAATAATTTACAGTTAGTGGCGCATGCATTAATACACTATCACATTCTATGACAGTGGCCGCAAAAAGCATCTAGGCAAATTCAATCCACTCAGCGCTGCACACGCGAACAATCAGCTTTCCTGTGCGGCGATGTTTCCTGTATAGTGTCGGCGTGATCTCATTTTTGGGGAATACTTGTGCGTGGTTGTCTGGGGGCCAGAGTTGATGTGCACTCAGTCTAAAGCAACTCGCCATGCAGTGCGCTGCCAATGCTACATTTAACCTGCTTAATCCTCGAGTCAAGTACGATATAGTGAACCAGGCTGCGTCGATTCAATCTAAATTACTGCAGGTCAGAGCACGAACCTTGTATCTGTGTGGGCTTGACACTAAATGCACCGGTCTCACTCGCATGAGACACGTGCAAACTGTTTAAAAGTCGATAAGAAAAACAAAGCTGTCATTAGGCAGGCCCAAGCATTAGGCGCTTGAGCGAGGACAGCGCAAGAAACGTGCAAAGTAAATCTAGAAGACTGGTGGTTGCGTGCTTTGTTTTCCTAAAATCCGCTCTTTTTCTGCTGCATTGGCAAAATCCTTGAATTTTTTTCTGCAATATTGCAGAAATACTGCAGAAGACACGTTTTCATCGCCAACAAACCTGCCGTAAACTCTGAAGGAGACCCACGCAGTGTGTGTTTCTGCGAGCGCCGCCGGTTGCCGATCCACACTACCGGAGTGACGGTGCTGCCACCTCTAGGTTGATCTCGCGGCGAATTCCCGCCAAAGCTACTGCCGCTTTCGTATGCAATAGCTATAGTTACAGTTTTGATAGTTATGCATAGGATCAGCAGTTTTTCTCACCAGATCAGATGCGATGAATGGAGATGCAATGGTGCCTATGCGTGCGCTCATGCTTCCAATCCCAATGGCTGTGTTGCGGTGGGAAGTGGGGAACACCTCGGCCGAATACAGGTATATGACGGCGAAAGACGCAGTGATGAAGCACTTCCCCACAGTGACAAATGTCGTGGACAGCCACGGCTCGTCTACATAGGGGAAAAAGAAAAATGGTATTATATGCTCACGTATGTAGCCAAAACTTCTGGAAGGAGTCCTCAACAGCACTACTTTTATGTAGGTTGGTGAACTCTAGAGGAGGGCTAATGTGTGCTAGTTGTTGATTCATTTTAATTGCCAACAGATGAGGCCTCAGTGGCATCTGTTAGCACCTCTTATAGTTTAATGGGACACGGTTTTATAATTACAAAGAAGTGAAAATAATGCACATCAGCTGTTATAGGCTAGAAAAAGTAAATCTAGGAGGCTTTTTTTCTCTTTGTGAATAGAACACAATGCAGGAGGGGAAATCCCCGAGGCAGAACGGATTCTGATTGCGGAGTAGCTCTTTATTGCCCACCTGAGCTGAACCTAACGACAACAGAAGTTTTCTCCTGTAGCCATACGTTTGCATGCAGATATGTTGGTAATAAGCAATTACTCTGCAATTGAATTGAAAATTAATTACGTACTTGACTAGCAAACTGGCCACTATATCGCTACTGAAGTGCATTGTTATTGTACAAAGGAGATAGAAATAAAACTGAAACCAAAATTTAAGCAATTTCATGGCACTTGACACTATACTACCAATGTTTGAATTGAGGTAGCGAGATAAAATATTCTGACTTCCAAATTTCTCTGCTATAAAAGACTTGCTACCAAACAAGCAGCGACAGAATTCCTACTTGCCTTGCCGGTAGATTTTACTATAAATTAAAACACAGTGGAGTTCTTCGCATCCCTCGCAACATTTGCTGCAATTTGTTACATTTTCACTGAGACTATGGAATAGACGTCCACACTTTCGGGTTCTTCCTTTGCCAATATCACTCAACAAGAAGCATGTCTCTGTTCTGAGAGTGCACTAGATTCACAGACTGTTTTGTGTGCCCTCCCAATGTCCCAGCCTGTTGAAAGCGAACACTGGAGTATTAAAAAAAAAACTTTGGGGAAGCCTTTTTTATATAATTAGAAACCGCATAGTTGCGGGAACTTGGCTTTCTAATTGCGAAAACGGATGCTACGTCACCTATGCCCACGAGAAAAATGGCAATGAGGACAGCATTCAACCAATGCAACAAAATTATGCAAAATATGTTTGTCCTCTAGAGGAAATAACTCTAAACCACTTTTCCACATTTCCCACTGTTGGAAACGCAGTCCCCCCCTCTTTACCTTCTGGTATGAAGGGCACGATAACACAGAATATCCCAGCCAGCAGGAGGAAGGCAGACAGTGAGATGCGCCGGCCAACATACTGCAGCGTTATGACAGCCAGCAGCACTCCCGGCAGCTCGATAAGCGACAGGAGCCCAAAGCTGTGGAATGTTGTGCCGCCCAGTGTGTCTACACTCAAACTGAGGCCGTAGTAGACCATGGCATTCACCATCCTGCAAAATTTAAGGAGCATATGTCGCATTCATCACCTATTCGGACACACTGGAAAGTCATGAGAAAGCTTAGTCGTCCTGCTGCCTGCAGGTGAGGCACGATGTTGAAGGGTTTGAATTGTCAGGTGTAGATTTGTGTCACTATCTGGGAGTGGGGGGAGGGGGGAAAGGGGAGCCAGGGGAGTGCGGTTTCATTTGAACCAACTTTTTTTTATATTTTTTCAGTCGAAAAATGGGTTCGGCATGCTTTTCTGCAAAAATTCTTAATTTCTTGCCTGGAGGAACCAGATAACTGCCTAAGCACGAGGCATTTTGGCATGCAAGTTGAACTCGTGCCAGAATCTGGAGTAGCATATAGATGAAACACTATAAAGTGAGTACTTCACCTTCGGTAAATGGTATACTTCATCTGAGTGATTTAGAATACGGCAGAGACAAAACTCTCACCAAACACCGTACTTGACATTAAATGCACGTTCCACGCACTTGGAGCATCTTGTTTCGTTCATTGAGTCCTGTATCTCAGGCCTACCTGCCCCATCTCAACTTTTGACTCAGGACCTATGAGAAAATGACTTGAAAAAAGTCATGGCACAAAAAATGGGGCATTGTAAGCTAACTACATGTTAACAGCATTATGCAGGAACCAACTTATTTTGTAGCCTTTAATTAAACGTGAATGGTAGTGAACATCTGGTAGTAATTCATGTTGATGGGCAGATCACCTCAAATACTTTGATATGAAAATGTATGATAAGAGTACATGATATGAGAAGGCGCTGCACGGACGTCTGGATCAGACGCCCAGCGGGGTCAGCTTCATATATGCATGAACCGCCTGGTGACGTCATGACCTGTCGTGACTGTACATCACGCATCTCTTGTCGAACACAACCAGCATTTCGTTGAACGCATCAAAGTTCACCGGCGTTCTATAATTTGTTTACAGGAAAGGAAAGGTGCATTACCTGTCACTCGGAGAATCCTGCTATCATCCTCACGGTAGACAAGGGGATTAATGAAGAGTGTTTCGCGATCCGGGCATGGTGCAGTGGTAAAGCACTGGGCTGAGGATCCAAAGAATGGAAGTTCAATTCCCGGTGGGGACAAGGTTTATTAATTTATTTTTACTCTCGCTCTCGAAAGCGTGACACCTCTGCAGACAACCTTCCGTCGACAACAATGAAGCATTAAAGGCTTTCGCCTTAAAATTGAAAATGACCAAGTGATACCCTGCTTGTTTTGCGCTTTCTAGTGAAAAGTTGCCCAGTTAATTTATTTATAATAATGAATTTAATTATCGTTAATTTTCAGCATCATGATTGACGGTGAAGGAAACTCCTTGCAGGCTGTGCCTTATAGAAAGCAACAATCGGCAGCTGTCAGGCAAGTGAGTTATGATAATACATAAAACTCTTCATGGGGTATGTACATATGAGCTGTCGTAATAGGAGTTAGGCTGTTCAGCCAAGAGACGCCCTGAAGCCACAGCTAAATCTCTATGGGTGCATCAAGCTGCACCACACTAGAAGCATAATGGCAACCAAAATAATGGCCTTCTAGCTCCGAAAATTAAGATTTAGGTCCACTTTACTGGTCACTAGAGTGGACAGGAGCAGGCCTTAATTACAGTGTTATGGACAACTTTCTACGAGAACCAGAGAATCCATATAAACGAGGCACGGCTGTATATACATGTACACAGTCGGCTGACAGTGGTCGGCATACAGTATATTTAGTGGATGGACGTAGCAGTTTTTTCAAAATAATGTGAACTTTTTCAGTGTTTATTGTGGAACACATTTTATGGGTTTTTTTAGCAACTATTGTTTCCTACCAAAGAATCAATTCTTTCCAAAGATGTAGTGTGGTTCTAGCAAAACAAGCTCATGCAAAACAGTACAAAGACTAAGAGAGAGGCACGACTACTGGTTAACAAATGAAGACTTACTAAAGTGCTCGTAATATATATTGAAATCATTCACACAACACAGAAAAGCAAGAAAAAAGCCTTCTGTCACTTGTCTCCATAAGCTTACCAGATAGTGAATTCCTTTTCCTGTCAAATCCACCAATGCAGTGCACACATATAGAGAGGGGGATTTGCAACACACATGAAAAATAAAGTAAAATAAAGTGTTTGGACGGGAAATACAAAATTCTTTGTTAAACAGGTTTCATTATAGAGGTGTTAGACCAGTTTGTGTAGTAGTGCCAAACATTAGTCCGCAGGCAGGAAGATGTTATGCTGCTGGTCGTCGACACGTTCACAAAGTGAACTACAGTCATATGAAATCTCACAGGTAGGACTAACCAGTTGAAGCCCATGTTGAAAGTTCGACAACGAAGTCGTGCAGTCTTAAAGAGATCGGCAAGTGATGAAGAGTTTCTGGGTACTTGTGTCGGGTCGTGGCTGCATGGATCGGTGCACGACTTGTCGCAAGAGTGACTGCAATTCTGTTATTCAAGGAGGAGGGAAAAAAAAAGAAGGGTGGCTTATGAGGCTGCAGTGAATAAACAGATTTTAAAAAATGCATCGTGAAAATGAACAAGACTGCATGTCTATTGACTGTCTATTGACTGACAACTGAAATGCGCAATACTTCTCAATAGCAATGACAGTGCATCTACAGTGACTAGAGTTTTGGTTCACCTCCTTCCTTTGTGCGAGGAATATACAAATAAACATTTGGCTGTGGCCTGCATGTCATTTTTAGATTGACGAAGTATTTGTTAGAATGCGTAATATATAGCTGTGCTTAGTAATGACAATGGTAGTAGATATTCAGCCAAGATATTTTGTAATTAAAGCTGTCTAGGCTGACAATGACAACTGACAGCAGCAAGTGACATAATCGTGCTGTCATTCTTGCCTTTGGTATGATGCATCATACGAGCCATTGCATGCCTTTGCACGTAGTGAGTTACCTGAGATGTATTTAGTGAACCATCTACATGTTTTTGCAATTTCGTTTTTAAGTTTTTTTCGTACCCACCCCGCTTAAGTCTTGGAAACACGATTCAGTATCCGTAATTGAATAAACTATTAATAAATTAATGTTAGATGTTCAGGGAGCTTGGTGCATCGCTTACCAAGTTGGCAACTGGAGGTCTGTTATTCCACGAGGCGGCTCTGTTAATAATGGCTATGGCTTCGTCTTCCATTCGGTTGTGTATGCACCAGGCCAGGCTTTCTGGGAGAAGCCTGAAGAAAAGCAGTGTACGGTTTAAGATGCCACATTTATAAATCTAATAAGTGCAGAGAAACAATTTGGTGCTTAGTTTCGAGAAAATACTTTGTCTGTTGATGAAGCTGCAGTGAAGTGCAGGCACACTGTATGGAATCCTGTGTTACACTCTGAAATATTCTTTAGCCCGCACAGCATCTCAAGTGTTCTAAACAAGCCTCCTCATGAGTGCGTCGAGCATGCTCAAAGACAAGGGAACTATGAAAATGCGACAACGTTCCTTTCCTGGGTCATAGGGTCAATGCAACTAAACACCATCTAGACACAGTAACTGATCTTGGAAGGAAACTGGAATGCCGAACCAACTGACACGGCTACATGACAGGCAAGGTGTCAGCAATGGACTTGAACTGCCATGTTTTACAGCTGCTCCTGGAAAGTTACCGCCTCCAAGATTGACAAGTGTGCAACAGAGTTGACTGGAATTAAGTAAATGGAGATGAATATTCAAGAGGGGCCTTAGACCAGCACCTCGAGGAATGAGTGATATGTGACCACAGAATGTGTATGTACTCTCAATCAAAACTGTAGCCATAGTAAATGGAACACAGTTGGGAACATTGCACCTTTCCTGCTAGTGCACGTCCAAGATTAGTAGTAGTAGAAGTAGTATGTGGTTATTTTATTATTAGATATCCAAAAGGAAGGAAAAGATGTTTGCCAGCCCTGGTATCTGCTACCTCACATCTGAAGCACCTGAACTGGGGCAGTGGAAGTAAAGGGGTAGTGAGGAAGCGGCAGAGGAAATCAAAGAGATGAGCGACTGGGAGAAAGGGCAGGGTAGGCAAAAATAATTATAAGGAAATATATACACTATGACACAATTCAAGATTATTTCAAGCTAGATTTCTGTTCAGCGTTGCACCATGTTAGAGCCCAAATACCCTTCTCGCCCCGCCACCCTTCACAAAACCTAAAATTGAATGAAACAAGTTTAGCAAGTGGACTTGAAACCCTAAAATAAGAAAGAAAAGGCTGCAGAAGCCAACCATGGTGCTGATATATGCCCAATCACACTTGTCTTCATGTCACTATGCTGGTGCATCATAGATAACTAAAGCTCATCACTACTCATGGGTGTGATAGACTAATGTTCACCGCTGAAATAGTGTGCCGTGATGGCCGCCAATTATAGTCTGTGCAAGTATAATGTTTTGGACATTTTAACTAGCATAACAAGACAAGGATAAGTTATGTGATGTGCTAGTTAAGGTACCTAAAATGAGGAACCAGCTATCCCAATAAAAAATAGTTGTGGTTTAGCTCTGGTTAACCCTAGTTGAATTGCAAAAGCAGTGGAAGCTTCTTTTGCCTGCTACATTATTCCCCTACCACACAGGGTGCTACATTATTGGGGACACTTAAGCTCATCCTTTAAGGGTATGACGCGAGAGCGTAGGCTACCAGCCCATATATAAAGTCACGCTTCACCAAGCCGTATTGGACGTGCCTGTGTGCCGTAGGGGTAGCGAGAACGTAAACGGGTCTGGCAGGCTGATTCCCATATGAAAGGAGCGACCTGAGTTGGCAGCTCCTGCCCGTGGCATAGAGGTAAAGTGAATACAAATGTCATGGCAGGCTGATTCCACCGAGGCGGAGCGCGCTTACATCCGCGAAGCGTCATCTCCTCTCCTCTGCCCGCGCAGCACACATCTCCACCACGCGGAACCGCCGCTGAGCGAGCGCAAGGGCAAGAGAGGAGAGAGCTAGCGAAGGCGCGCCAAGCGCGGCGGTGGCTCAAGGTCGCGACGGGCCACGGCTACCGTGAACGGTTCTACCTAGCGCAATAAAAGTTGATAGTTAAAAAAAAAAGAAATTTCTTCTGGGTCATGCAGTGTGAACATTTTTGCACCATTAGTGTTCCCAAAGGCTCTACAACGGAGTATATGTGTCACTTTTTTACTGCTATGAGAACCTGCTGCTGTGGTGCAATATAGTATTACCAGTAGTAAGGCAAGAGCAACAGGATGGGTGCAGCCAGGGCCATGGAGAGGTGCCTCCAGTTGGGCAACATGTATGCTGCCACAGCAAGCAGGGTCTCGCCAATTGGGAAGGCCAGTTGGAATAGCACCACACTGATGAGCCGCCGCGAGGGGCCGACCAGCTCCACAGCTGCGTAGAAACAGCGGTTCCTGCACTTAGCGTACCAAGCACTGCAGGAGACTAAAGAATGATATGATCAAGTTTTTACACTGTCTTGATAGCTCGGAGAGGCACTTTTGGCTACCCTTCCAATGCACACCAACAGCACTGACAGATAGCTGGCAGTGATGGTGGTAGGTGATGCGTTTAATGTCCCGAAGCTGCGCGTGAGGACCATGAGGGATGCGACAGTGGATGGCTTCAGATTAATTCTGACCACCTGCAGTTCTATGTGCCTCACATCACAGAACAAAAATTCCCATTGAAATGCAGCTGTCATGAGATTGACAGCCAGACCCCATAGTTGCTGAGCCACTGCTGACAGGTGCATGTTCATTATTTTGTTGAGAGATGTACATATACTGCATTTTGCTTAGCAGGGTTTTCTGCCTAACTCCTATAGCAGAGAAAGAGCGGGAAGATGGGATTTCTGTAGAGCACAAAGCAAAATGAACACGAGTTCAGGAAGGCTTCAGTGTGCTAACTAACGTTTTGACAAAAGGATGAAGACAAGTCCTCTTATCGAAGTGTTGGCTAGAGCCCTGAAGCTTCCCTTAGCCGGTGTTCATTTTGATTTAAAGGGCCCATGATTAAGCTATACTTGCTCAAACTAGAAAACGCGCACGAGCAATAAGATATCAATCGGTCCTCTATGAAACGCAAAAAAAAAAAAAAAAAAAAGCTGGCTTACTTTATTAGCACCAAACATATCGGCGATCGAAAATGATGCTCCTCCTCTCCCCCTCGACTCGGCCCACGCCGGCACACAAGAAAAAATGAAGAAAAATCGCGACGGCGCCCCACCACGCCCCGTCCCGTCCGAGTCACCAGGGAGCGCATTATGCGTGAGCGCGCCCAGCAAGGTGCACGATGCAGTCATCGTGGAGGGAGCGCGCAGACAAGTTTTGGCCTTTGCCAGGCGCATTCTTTCAAGGCGAAATCCTTCAAAACTCGTGAGTGGCGTTCGTAATAAGTATGCACGAGGTCTGTCCACGAGATTCCGCTGGGTATTGGTGGGGTTTTGGTATATATAGTAACAGATAGTGACAGATAATGATAGTCACTGATAAGAAAGTCTCTCTGTCTACTCTCTCTCCCTCTCTCACGGAGAAAAAAAAGGGTCTGTCTAAGAGAAAGAGAGACTCCCTCCTTCTCCTCTTTCTATTTCCCTCAACCCTTCCCTCCCCTCTCTCACTAGAGAGAGGAAGAGAGATGCTATCACTCTCTATCTCTATCTACTATCTGTTTCTATTTGATATATAATTTCTGTCTGCTATCCTTTAGGTAGTTTGCACGTGAGGCAGGCACTGATGCCTAATATGTGACCTGCCTGACCCTGGTTTTCCTCTCCATTGAATAGGCCTTCCTACCTCCATTTATTAGCTCCACGCAAAGATTTTAAATTTGACTCTAATACTCACAAATATCACCTCCATGGATTTCTAGCATTAGATTATTAGCGCAAGCACCGTTTCAAGGGCCCTTTAAATCCCACTCATATACGCTTGCAGTAATGCAAGTTGCTGCTTGCAAAAACAATAACCTCCCAAAATGTTACGCCCACAGAACTGTCAAGTGAGTCGAGTGCGGCTGCTTATGTTTTCAGGCACATCGCCTGTTACTGTACGGGCTATATGCGTTGGCCGACAGTGTTTGGTGCTTAATTTTCTATGGCTATAGGATGGCACACCTTGAACCCCACACCGTGCTGCACAGTGAAATAGCGTAGAACTAGCTAAATATACACTATGCGCTATTAGAGCTCGGCAGCTATAGGTACAGTATGTGAACTCTGAGCATATCGCCCGCATATTATTTTACGCTGCTTTCATGTGTGCTGCCGACTCCCGATGACAGCAGTTTTCAGATATCACTGAAAACATTTCACGCCACAAAACTTGCAATAGTGGAAATTATTCTGGACTCGCATTCAAAAGCGACGCTGGAGCCATGACAACGCTCCTTTTGATACGGTTGCATAAGGATTCGACTGAAACTGATTCAATATATGAAAAAGAATACGAGTCCACATTGACGATTTTCGCACCGCTTTCCACATCTTAGTGTAGGATCACGAATTAAGCGTACCGACTCCGTGATCGGTAGCAAAAAACTGTGACCGTGGAGGAACATAACGGGCAAGTGCATCAAGATGGACATGCAAATAATGTGTCACAGTCTGAGAATGATAGGCGCCTGGAGTTTGAACCAGTTCTCGGAACCAAAGTTGCATAGAGATGAGTTGGTGTTGCCACTTTCGGCGTCAGTGAGCGCGTTGCCTGTTGAATGCGAGCAATGTTTCTCGGCGGACACCAACCAAGGTGACAGCTGCGTAGTCGCGCATGTCTGCAGAAAAATGTCACTGCCTGCAAATCTGGCTTCACTGCACACAGATGGTGCTTGCCGTGAAGCAAGCGTACAGTAATACTGCACTGAGGAGTGGCCCGAATTCCTGCGCGTGAGCTATCGTCTCTTTCTTGGCTGACCGGGAGGTTTACGCATGAAGAGTTCGATGGCTCGAAGTACTCGTTTCTGAAATAACGATTAAAATGCGCATTTTAGATTTTTCATTCTCCCATTTTCTGACCGGATGTATTAAATAATTCGGTGAATTTTTGTGAGAGTCAAATTTCGCCAAAATATTTTTCCTTCGTAAGTACTACACATTCCTTTATGTCATTAAAAAGAGAACTAATTACTGCGCTGGAGACAAAGTGCATCTGGTGGGGGCTTAATTTTCATCTCCATCCTGTTCTACGGGCATAGTTCAATGTCCAAGATGGTAGCACTTTCCTGCCTGTTCTAATTTTTTTTTATGCGAAGCATATTAACGTAGGTTTCAGGCCTTCGCGCGACGCCCGGCGGTGGCCACCATTGACCCTGAAGTGGGATCACGTGACATGACGTCACGTGATGACGTCACACCGGCTGCCGATGGGGCCTCATATCGCGCCGTCGGTCGCCTCCCGGCGGTGGCCACCATTGACCTTGAAGTGAGATCACATGTGTGACGTCACGTGATGACGTCACACCGGCTTCAGATAGGGTCTCATATCGCGTCGTCGGACGTCGCCCGGCGGAGGCCTCCACGCTTCGGTTCGCGCCGTCGCGCGCGACGCGGCGGCGGCGCCACCATCGCTGCATCACGTGATATGTGACGTCACGCCAAGGATGAAGCGGCGCGCGCCCGCCGTCGCGTCAGTCTCTGTGCCCGCAACCGCGCCAGCGTGTTTGCGCCGGGCGTGTATGCGGTCAAGATGCCTCGCATCCACTGGGCTTAACCTTGATAAGCCTCCAATTTTTTTCTGAATAGGTAACCGGCCTAAGAAAGAAGAATCTAAGGCACGACGTCAGTCTGGCATAGACACCAGTGTGCACGCTCATTGGTATATGTGGCATACGCACAATTCGAACCACATCTCCCCCTACCGCGGTTTTGGCAATTTGAAGCGGAGTGCCAAGTAAATGCATGATCCCCTTGATTGTGTGCTCTCGCTTCTCACCCTCTCGCTTGTCCCCTGGCAAATACGACACAAGCATACTAATTTGAGCCCTTTACCATCAGTATGATGGGAGCCGATCACATCCTTGAGTTAGCCATGCGTTATTTTTATTTTTTTTATATTCCGCGTATTCATAGTCGGATAGAACAGAATAACGAAGCCGCATAAGCACCGCTTGAAGGAGGTCCTCCAGCCAATGGCGTCGACGGCGATTGTCATGACGTCGCGGTGAATCTCATTTTAGCCGGAACATTCGCCAGTGATTTAACATCCAGTTCAAAAGGTTAATCATGACTACACGTGAACCAGCCAGTCGACGCCGTTGGCTTGAAGGCCAGCATTCACCGCAGCATTGCGATCAAGCGTCAAACTTTAGTGGGTTAAGGAACACGTTATTAAAAATATTCCACCCTCATTGCTCCTAGAAATAAGGAGGGTGGAAACGAGTGTATTCATTCAGAAATGCGTAAAAACATTTTGAATGCGCGTTAAGGGCCCTGTTCTGCAGGAGATCTGGCGTTGTCGTCGTTGTGAGCAATATATATATATATATATGAAGGAAAGAAGTCAACAGTCGGCGAGGCCAAGGAAAGCATTGGGGATTATGTTTTATGTCTCTTTTTTAATTTTTACTTGGATAATCACAGAAATGAGTAATGCAATCTGCTTAGGGTAAAGATAAGTAAACCCAAAGTAGAAGAAAAAACAACGTGCTGATGGTGGGGACCGAACCCACGACCTCCGAATATCGCGTCCGGTGCTCTTCCAATATATATATATATATATATATATATATATATATATATATATATATATATATATATATATATATATATATATATATATATATATATATATATATATATATATATATATATATATATATATATATATATGATCGAGGTTTAACCCTCCCATACCTAGTTACAACTGTGTGTAAGGCGCGTGCTCATCTTCAAAACTGCGCGAATAAAACAAGGACAGTTTTATTTGCGCAGTTTTGAAGAACGATTTTCGTCATCTAGCCTGCCAGAAGACACTTCTGAAGGTAAGTGCTTGATGTGATGATAAAAGCGCTCCCGTATAAAATGCGCCTCCTAAACTACGACGAACACAACTAGCCTAGACACAGCACAGTGGAATAAATGTTCAGTTTAGCTTTGTGTAAAGCCTTGGGCTTTGTAAAATAAGCTTTGCGGTGCGTGCTAGCGATCTTGTGCAATGTCCAATGGCGCAAATTAAAACTCTTCCCACACCCCCTCTTATACAGCAGGATCTTTCCGGATCAGATAGCCCCCATGTGTAAACACTGCTCAACTCCGGCCACACTCATACACATGGTGTGGACTTGTACACATTACAACACAGACAACACAAACACCCCAGACACGTGGGAGTCTCTCCTGTGTACTTCCGAGCCAGCAGACCAACGCTGGCTTATCCAGCGCGCGGTGGAGGCCGCGGCATCCCAAAGGATCCCCGCCGACCTCCTCTAAGTCAGCGCAACCGGCCCTTTGACTGGTCCCCTGTTTTTGGGCGCAATAAAAGAGTTCACCACCACCACGGAAACTCGGCGAGAACTCACTACTATATGGGTCGACACACTGAGCAGGTTCTGTTTCCAAGTGGCACGCGACGGAGTCGTGTGGATACTCGGAGAGTGCCTCCTACAAGGAAATGTATCGCTCTAAATGTTGCATAACTCGTTCAATACAAATAAAAATTTCCCTATAAAACCGTTCTTGAAGCACTCGATCAGCAATGCGTTAGACCTGTTCGACTATATGGACGTCCAGAGACAATTCCCCGTCAATTTAGGACAAACAGCTGCTTCCAGCTGCATTCTAGCGGGCTTGCCGAGCAGGTGGCGGAGTGGAGGGCGACTCATCGCAGGGGAGGAGCATATGCTGCTTTTGAAGACAGCGACAAAACAAGCAAACCAAGCGAGGGGCTCACCGAGGACGAATGACGTCTGGTAGAGTGCAGTGGCGCCCATGGCTGTGATAAAGCGCATCACCGTGAACTGCACGTAGTTCGTGGTGAACACAGTGGCCCACGAAGTGAACAGGAACACCGGCGGGATGAACAGGAAGCAGACGCGTCGGCCATACCTGTAACGCCAACCAGCGTCCCGACTACAGCTCGACCTATAGTCATTATCAGCATGACCGCATGGCAAAGGCCCCTCCCCTCAGCCCTCTCCAGTTAACCAGGTCCTGTACCAGATGCGTAATCTCACTGACGTTCTGCCGCCGCCTGCTACGCTTATATCTTGCTTGTATCTTCCTTTGAAATCCAGTCACCCTCGGCTATCTTCCTTTGACATTATATGTACATTATATGTACTTCGCCAGTACATTATAGTGTACTGGCGAAGACTGCAGACAGGAACATTCCCTAACCTGCATATCCTAAGCAAAATTTACCCGTCACAATATCGGGACACCTGCCCATGGTGTGGTAGCACACCTTCGTTATACCACATCACGTGGCAATGTAGAAATAACGACAGCTTTCGTAAAGACCCGAGTGCGGAACAGTGGGAGAGCCGGCTCTCCAGCGGCGATTTGGATTGCCAACTAGGTCTAATCCAGCACGCCCAGCGAGCAGTGAAGCTCAGCGGAGCCCTGGAATAGGGGCACCGACCCTGTGAGAAGACGGAAGATGGAACTCTTCTGCTACTACACAAGACCCTCCTAGAGAAACTAACGTATTTCCTATCCTATCCTATCCTATTATATGCCCTGCCCATGCCCATATTAATTCATTTCGACTACAATGTCACGTTTGTTCCTTGAACCACTCTGCACGCTTCCTGTCTAGCTCTTAATGTTACATCTATCATTTTCCGTTCCATAGCTCTCTGCGTTGTCCTAACTTTAAGTTGAACCATTTTCCTCGCCTCCGCGTTTGTTCCCCATAGGTGCTATACAATTTCCTTTTGATGGATATATGGTAGCCTGCCGTTCATAATCTGATAATACTTGCAGAATGTGCTCCAAACCAGTGCAATTGGTCTAGTTGTTCCATTGTGACCCGGATATGCGGTTACCACCGGTCCTAAATGTATTCCCTTACGACTTCCAATGCCTCGCTACCTATTGTAAACTGCCGCTCTTTTCCGAGACTGTTGAGTTCTCTGTATATTATTTTCGAAGCCTACAACTCTGCTTTGCCTGTCTAGGTCATTAATTTGTCCCCTGAGTTCCTCAAGGCGGTTTTAAGCGAATCGCAGGTTATTTAGGCGTTTTCCACTAACCCTTATCCCAAATTGTTTGAAATCCAGGTCTCTCTACGTTTTCCAAGATAGCTCACTGGAGAGATCGTGTTTCCTTGCTTAACATCCTTCTTACGAATTGTTAGGCAAGACAAGCAAGGTACATGCTACCCAAAGCATCACAGTTGTGGCGACTGGTAGCCTGAGAGCAAGTCGCAACAAGTAATACACATAAATTCGAAACTGTCCCATACTATCTGTGCTAGACGAGAACTTTTTCTATAGGTGTTTATACAGGGGTTATGCTTCACCCGAGACTCTCCTGAAATCGTAAAAATGTGAATTTTGAGTTAGATCACTTTATTCGGCCTTGCAATTGCCAGCGGTGTGTACATTAAAATACAACTAATATGTGTAAAACTAGCTAGGTGGCTAACCAATATTAAATAAAAACATTAACTCTAATACTAAATATTCAATATCAATAAGCGTCAGATAGTAATTCTAATGTTTTAACTAATATCTACATAGTTATCGTTAACTGTTCCACATAGGCTCTTTATTGAGAGGCTTGAAGAATATCCTTACGAGTTCTAAAGTTAAAAAAAAAAAAAGACCATTATCGTCACTGCTGCGCGCGCTCCGCTAAGAAGCGCATACCGTTGTTCCTATTCGCAGCGCCCGGGCCTGAGCCACTGGAGGTAAAGCATATTACAGGCGGCCGTTTATGAAGTATGTGATATGTTCCACGCGGAATGACTCAATTAGCAAACTTCTGCAGTTAATCAAATTTTAGCCTGTCTCATACTGCTCGCGAAGAAGTTCAGAAAATACCACCCGTATAGGCGATCTACTCTTTCCAGACAAAACCGCGCAAAAAGTTTAATGAATATATTAGCAGCCATTGTGGCACTCTTACCGGTCCGACAAGTGTCCAAACAGTACAGACGCAATCATAACGCCAACCATGAACACTGCCTGTGAGCAGCTCACAAGCCAGTCATCCTTGCAGACCAAGTTAAACTGCAACGATAAAAAAAAAAAAAAAAAGTGCAACTGCACGTGAAACGCTCACTATGCGCCACTTTCTAATAAAACCTGCTCGGAAAGTACTCGAATCACGATCACCAGGGCTTGAAGAGCTAGCACCGATATTTACTTGCTTTTTATTCCCTAGGTGGTACCTATAAGACATGGTCAAAAGAATTAATCTGCACCCGCTAAATAATTTGTCTTCGCCAATGTATAGTTTCGGATTCAGCTGCTGAACGGTGGCTATGAAATCAGTAGTGGATAGATGTCATATGATACGTAATGTATAATGGCACGCTACCTCTGTGTCATTAAAGATTCATTGCAGCGAACCAAACCAAAAAGGCAACGATTGCGCCGCACTTCTTGTGCACCTCACGTGATCTCTAGCCCTAGTTATAGCATCATACTACCGTTCGGCTGCTGACTACACAACTATATCGAAGAAGTACAATCCTAGGTTATTTACCGAGCGTAAATTAATCACACCGGACCATCCGTGCTTACTGACCGTGTCGCGCACAACTTCAAAAAAAAAAAAAAAGTCGGTGTCTCCATTCCTTTTATTGTCTGCTTGAAGTCGCGCACGCACTGCCTATTTTTTCAAAAAGACGTCTATAAGTAATGTTCGAATGTCAGACGAATGTTTTATTTCGACATACTAATAAGTTTTGAATTTTCAAATATAAGTGGACGTCTGTTTTGGTTCGGAACAAGACCCCCCCACTGACGTTCTCCTAAGATATCCATTGACAAGTGATGCCTCAAAACCTAAGAAGCGCACCGAAGAGAGAGAGACCCGACCAGCAGACAACGCTTACAGACAAATAACCGCAAAACGGTAGCCGTTAAATGCATTCGTGCACTAAAAACTGCCGCTGACTCAGCTACAGCGTACTATAAGAGTAGCAGCAGCAGCAGCAGCGACTGCTCAAACAGTACATTGCGGCAAGTGTACCTCGGTGACGATGGTGCTCTTGAACTCGGCGTCGGAGTAGACCCATCGGTCGCAACGCTGGGACGTGTTGAGGAAGTCTTCGGCAGCGCAGCCTTTGGGCGCCGTGACGTTGCGGTCACGGAGGTAACACTGTGCCTCTTCCGCGCTGTGGTCTGGCATGGCGTACGTCGCCCACGGAGCGTGGAAGGTGGTGCCGTTGCCATCGCAGCCGTCGACGAAACATCTTGCGAAAAAAGGACCACGATCGACTTGGAAAAAATATATATATCAACAGCACCGACGCGTAGGAATGACATTTCCGGACGAAACATTGTTGGGACAATATAACTGCACCTAAATTTTAAAGCAAAGCTTGCGCAACTCGCTCAAATGCTTCATACAGAACGTATACTTAAGAATGTTGTAATTACGCCGCTGTACAGGAAAAAGATGGGTAAAATGTTGCGACGTGATCGACCGTCTTATTGAAAGAAGCCGCTAGGAAATTCTGGCGACCTATGTTTGGCTCCTTATTGCAGTCTAATAAAACTGTGCAAAGCAAAGTGGGCCAAAGCGAGGCTCGTACGTGTAACGATGCACAAAAATTTGTGTGTGTCACAAAGAAAAAGCCGAAAATTGGGCGAAATTTCAACAGCTTAGCTCTGCAGTGGCCAGCTATCTCCGCGGGAAAAAGCTGTGAAGCTATTTTAAACTAACAACTACATCAAAATAGTGTATGAATTGAGTCAGTGACCTAATCCGAGTGTTCAAGAACTCGCGCCGTCGCGAGAGCAGTGAATTGGTAAAAAAAAAAAAAAAAAAAAAAAGAAAAAAAAATATTGCATCGACGGAAGAATCTGGTGGGCACAGGGTTATTCAATTGAAAGCAAATCAATCCATCAATGAACAGCTGCACTTTTAGTAAAAATTCATTAAAAAATCCGAAACATAGTCATCGGTGAAAATGTTCAAAATCCACATTTATCCGACTAAGAAATTTTAATAGCGCCGCCTAGAATTATCAGAGGACCCTTGAGTGTCGCTGCATCTAAATGCGCGAAATCCTGTGCGACAGAAGAAAAAAAAAAAGAAAACAGGACACGGGTCAGATGACTTCTGATGTTTAGCCAAGAAGTCTTCCTATCTTGCAGTACTAGCAGTACTGCTAGACTAAGTCTAGCAGTACTAATCCTAATGGACTTCTTTCTCCCCAGCGGAGATCATGCGCATGGGCATGCATCTTCTCGTACCAAACATGTTCTTAGTACTGCAGGATAGAATATTTGAGTAGGTGTTGATGAATATGGCAGGGGCTGCCAGCATATGCGACTCCTCTTCAGAGAAGGTGGAAGAGGCAGGCCTCGCTCTTGCTCTGACCACTCTCGATATTACCACCATTGTTAGCGATTCTAAATCAGCCATCCATAATTTCGGCGCGGGTCGGATATCCCGTCCAGCCCTGTCTCTCCTCCTAAAACACTCTTTAAACCACTCCATCACCCCTCTCTGGACCCCCGCACATGCGGGCCTAGATGGTAAAGAGGTGGCTCACGCATGGGCCCGAGGTTTTACTGTCCGGCCGCAGGCAATGGAGTCCACCTTCGGCCACGTGGCTCCGCTTACTGCGCGGGACCGCCTCCTCTCCTTTCATGACACATGTTACCATTACCGCTTCGGTCGTCTTGTGTATTCCCCGGCACACCGCGAAGCCTCTCGTTATCTTTCTGGCGCCAGCCTCAGACTCGCCCATTTCCTACTCCTGCTATCTGCCACCTCATTCACCCAGCTATCTATGCCTTCTAAGCTTGTCACTTCCGCCCGGCCAGAGCCAACCTTGACTTCATGTTAGGGCTACGCTTAACACCCCCCCCCCCCCCCCATCACTCAATATTCATCCACAGGAGCAGTGGGAGGCTGCCTTGCGCAGCCCAGTGCCCGGTCTTCCAGATCCTGGATTGGGCTCAGAAGGTAGCGGATCCGAGGTATCCGGGGCCTATCCAGCGTAGAATCTCCCTCCTTCCCCCACTGCTCTTTTTCCATATGGAATAAATAAAGTCGTTGCAGTCACTGTAGGGGGCATTACAAACAGACGAATTGTTGTGCAAACAGCTAAGGACCTGATAACTTGAAAAATAAAAAAGGTCAGTCAGAGGTTGCAAAAACAAAGTCGGGCACGCAGGTGGTAGCAGCGTTTTCGCGGCTGGGAACGGCCATTCTATTCTGTGGCGGTTCTGAAGAAGAGTGAAGCAGTGGAGGTGGTGGCACTTCATCAAGGGATGATAAGAACTTGCGATACATTGAAAGGCTGGAAACGCGACGCCGACGCAAAGCGCTGATAAGCCATACTCCGCTTTTATAGATGAAACGCTAACGTCATACAAGTATAGTTAGGTTTGGCTTTGAGGTTTAACGTCCCGAAGCGTCTGATGATATAAGAGCCACTCAAAGTACGAGACAGATAAATCTAATATGATTTTGAACTCATTCTATCGCGCCTGTGAGATGTGCTCGATGCTGGTTGTGCTTTAACAGTAGGTCATTTTTTTTTTTTTTTAATTTCTGGTCAAGGGGAAATTCAGTGCAGAAGTTGTGGCATACCATAGTTTTTTGCTTCCTTTTTTTGCTAACATCTATAGACGTTTCAACGTGCTGATCGTACAGCGACAGCACGCGGACACCCCACACACCGCGCTCGAAAGCTCTGTGCTATCATCTAACGATCGGCTACGCGGGGTCATCAGGCGGATTTAGCGATAACCACTTCGGTCGTTTCCTGCTCAAAGCGGCGAGTGCGGAAAAAAGAACAAATAAGAACCGATACTCACGGCGTGCCTCCCGAAAGGCCCGTAAAGCAATAAAAGTCTTCGAGATAAAGACAGGCATGACGAAAATGTGCTCGCAATCAGAGGGAGCCTGACAAGTCGTTCGCACCAGGAAACAACCTGATATGCACTTGCATGATCAAGGAAAAATGGGCAATCTTTACTGCGCGACTACATACTTCTAGAATGCATAGAAGGCACAATCAGGATTGCGAATTTCGTAACTTTTTTTCACTGTAGCCGCACAAACGAAGATTTAAGAGCCGGCGCGTTTCGGCAAGAGGACCGAATGAACAAAAAATTGTTCTTAAGAGTTAACAAAAATGAATCAAAGAAGGGAAAGAAATGGAAGCATTTTACTTTTTGAGCCTGTGTGTGCCTCAAGAGGGATTTTTTTTTTTTTTTCGCTACATGGAGGTTTGGAGCTACGTGGAGATGGTACTCAGTAAGGTTGCTCAAACGGGTGAAACATTAGGTGAAATAAAAACAGGCAGGTAGTTTGGTTTCGTAGGTTTAAAGTCCCAATTTGACTCTGGCTATGAGGGACGCCGTAGCGAAAGGCTCGGGAAATTTCAGCCACATGGGGTTCTTAACTTGCGCCGACATCGAAAAGCAGCCACTGCGGCCGGAAACCGGGGGAAGTGAAAACCTGTCTCTCTCACGCCCCCATTTTTCTTTCTTTTTTTTTTTTTTGTGATATCCGGCAACATGGACATTCTCAGTTAATGCACGCAAAAGGGCTGCATTAGACGGCAATTGATAGTATGTGCTCGCATCCCGAGGTATGAAAGACAGCCAAAAATAATCGCAAAAGGGAAGTGGACATGAACGAGACGGCAATTTTTGCCTGATTGAATAGAAAAGAGTATGTTAACAACGCGTGCTTTATTTCAAGTTAAAAATTACACAGCAGTCGCTTTGAAGAAAAACGGGTATCCACGTGCTCTACATTGGGGAACTGAAGCAAATAATTAAAATAAAAAAGCTAGAACACTTAACGCCGTCTTTAAGGGCATGATGAGATAGCGGTCTCTCGTTCGCATACAGTCGTGAGCTTTATAAAAGGCAACGCGCGAGCGCGTGGCAGACAGCCTCGCCCAGAACTATATAACAGTGGCGAAGCGCGACGGCGGCGCTGGAAATGAAGTCGAGACAGCGATGCTGTTCCGTCTGCTGGCCGAACCCCGTTCACTATAAACGTGCAACTATTACAACGAGTACCTAAACATTAGTGCAGTGTCATGCCACCGTCAATTGATATCATCGGTTAATTCGCTGAAAAATCAGCGAAGAAAGAAAGTACGTTGATTTGAAGCTTGCCAATAAAATAGAAACAAAGAAATGAACATAAAAAGCAACGAATACTAAGCGTTGAGAGGTTTTATTTATTTTAACTTCTGTCGTCTGCTGCTCTGAATGCTTTCGTTTCGTTGATACGTTAGTAGGAGTATCGGAAAGGGTGTGGTGCGCAGAAATTAAAGCCAGCTTTTCCTTTAAGGATGCCCAGTGTGTCTGATAATGAATGAATCCAAATTGTAGAGCTGTCAAAGGGCTGCGGCGAGAGGTGAATCGTTGCTATCTGTTTCTGACGTCAGCTGACGACAGAACGATCGACGTTGCAGCAATTTTTAGCTGCCGCTGCAAACTTTGCTCGTATAGTGCACGTGGTGCGACCAGCAGATGGAACGGCACTGCTCTCTTCACTTGCTTTCGAACGCTGCCGTCGCATTTGTTCTGGACGAGACTATCTGTCACACGCTCGCATGTTCCCTTTTATAAAGCTCTCCACTGTACATGTACTCGGCATCGAAGAGCACTGGATGCAGAGTGTCTGGAGACCAGACTTGTTGAAGTATACAGGTCGGACTGGCATGACGTGATATAGAAAAATCAAATGATCAAGCAACGTGGCTCTTGGGTACCAAAATTGCTTTCTTCGTGTCCGGTAAACTACTGTCCCCGACAGTACCACCTCACCCGAGTAGAAACTTTGCTATAGGATTTTTGGGGTTGCGATTCTTGCGTTTTGGCTCCTAAAATGGAGCCGCAGCGGGCAGGTCCCTCAGTTCTGAATACAACGCTGGTTATTGAGCTTCTTGAATGTTTCAAATAATAGAATACTCATAGAACGGGCAACCCTTCGAAGAGTAGAAGGAAGAAGTGTGAATAGACAATTGTCATCGCCAAACGAGCTCAAAGTGTCATGTAAGAGTGGTCGAAATCGACACGTCCACACGGGTCTTGTCTGAATTTAATCGCAAGCTAAAACGGCCCACCTGTGTTCTGGGACAGCAGCCAAGAAGACGTGAGCCAGCTGGTGCGCTCCGTTCAGAATAGGCGGCAGGCAGGCAAGTAACTGCACACACATCTGGAACCTGCCGTACTCGCCGATGTGTATTAGCGCCCGGTCGAAATCCATGGCACGCGGATGCGAGACAACCGTAGGATTAAACGACGACGTTTCCCGATGCAACAGCGGCGGCCGAAGACATGCCTCCCGTGACCTTGGCTCCCACGGCGTCACGTTGCCGCCGGAGCAGGCAGAGCGAGCACAACGCCCGAAGAGCGGACGACGGTGTACAGTAGCCGTTGTTGCGGTGTCGTTCGGAAAAGGAATACAGTGGTGACACGCCGGCACATGGCGTAACCGCCTCGCGACGGCCAATGGCAACGAAACGAGCGCGAGGGTGGGCCCGCCGAAACAAACGCTCGTTCGCTCGCGCTCGCCTTCTCTGCCGCCAAGTGACGCTAGCTCCGCTGTTCCAGGATGCTCAGCAGCAAGGGGGATATGCTTATCTCTAGTAACCTTATCGCTAATCCATTTACTGGGGTACCGGCGCATGTGCGACTAAGGGGGAATGGAAAGGATTTGCTATGTCATGCCCAATAGGATTAGGTGGGCGCAGCAAACGGAGCACATCGCCGCACGGTTGTGTAGTAGAGGCGGCCAACGCACTCGATCCGTTTACCAGCTTGGTCGTGAAATGGAGTGAACAAAGGATAGTGAACGTCGGCGATACTAGAATCACCTATCATCCCATCGAATGAATCGTAATTCCTATCGGGTTGACTGCGGCCGCCGAGTTGATGTGCGGACACAGTATAAGCCTTGACCATCCCTTTTTAAATTATGGCTCCTGTCTCCTCCTGCTGTATCTCGCTGTGTCCAAATTAGACCTGTGCTAGGACAGCTAATTGGGCTAGTTGGTAAAGATTCACATCAACGGAGCAGCGTGCACAGACGAAGGACAAGAAAAGGACAGACACTAATTAGACCGCCGCAGCTACGCCAGCTGACAGTTGGCACCACGCCAAAGAACATATATGGTTGTGTGTTGTGTTGTTTTATGGCACATAGGCAACTAAGGCCATCATGCGCCAAACTCGGGGTTTACATATCTGTTTGGTGAAAGGAAGCAAGCGAGTATTTTAATACACTAGAGTAGGTTTAGGACATTGGCATTTTTTAAGAAATCAACGGGAGAGGACGTTCTAACCAGTGAATTTTCTCTTAAGAGTAAGCTAGGGTGTAGGGGAATGTAGTTGTCATAGAACTGTGGGAAATGATTTTTTTCTAAGTTGATCGAGTTTTGTACAGGATATTAAGATGTGGTTTATGGTGGCCACCTCTCCGCAGTGTTCGCATATGGGTTTGCCTTGCTGCTTTGCTAGGATGAAGTTATGAGTCAGGTGGGCGTGTCCGATACGACATATGGTTGTGTTCAGATAAGGACGGTAATCGAGGTCCCATTACCATTTTTATTTTTGGTTCAATGAAAATTTTTTACCTGGTGGGTAAATGTCTCGATACAAAGGAATGAAGCTTAGTTTTGCAAGATACTACGTAGTAATCGCGGGAAAAAAAGTATATAATGAGGCGGAAAACGCTGTTTTTGTCACTTCAAAAAGTTGCAGGTTTGGAGACCTGCTGCTTCCGCGCTAAGATATTGTCATGCATTATTTTTTACTCGCTAATTCTATGCAACTTTTACTTCTATAACAATTATTAGAAACCCGTTTTGTTGTTGCAGTTTACGTAGAAAAAAATCGCACTTTGAATCAAAATCGCCCGAAATTTGAAAACAGCAAAAAAAAGGGCCAAATTTGTTTCCAGTTAAAAAAAGATACTTAGATTTTTATTTATATCTCTCTCAAGAATCCTCAGTACCTCAGAAATATTATGCACTAGGAAATGGTTGCATAATATCGTTTAAAATTATAAAAATAAATATAAAACTGAGGGCTTGTCCTGGAAAAATTTGAAGCTCTAGAGTTGTCCATTCTTTCTCCATATTATTTTCAAATTGACCAAAATGAATATATATATATATATATTGGACAACTTTGATTAGAATTTAGAAAGCTACCCCAACTTTGATTTTATCGAAATTAACTAAAAACAATCCTAAGTACATTATAAATATCAGGCACTAGAAAGTATTGCATTATGTGAACTAAAATGTAAAAACGAACATAAAACTGGACGCACGTTTTTAATCTATAGAAGTGCCTTCCCCTTAAGGAATAGGCGTCAAAAGTTCGATTAGTTATTTGCTGAATTTAGTTACATTTTATCTTACGCAATATCCAAAGCCTTCTCAATGCTTACGTTATGCTTGGTTGAAGAATTCTTACAAGTCTTTTTATGCTTGTTTTCAGGGTTGAAGATAGCTTAACGTGGAATAAAATCACTATTTCTGGCAATTTCATGGGAGACCCGCATACAACCGCCTGCCGTACTGGGGCGTCTTGAGTGAGGCCAAACTTCCAGCATCGAGTGTCCATGAATGTCTGGAATGTTAGTATGCAAAGAAGGAAGCAGGCTGTAGCCTTTTGGAGCAGACACATCAGCAGCAAGTCTTCTTTTGGAGCAGCAAAAGTTCAATTTTGGAGCATGTCTGAAGCAATATGGGCTTTTTTGGAGCAGGCTGAAGGTGTTATCAAACGCTACTAAGCGTAATTTTCTGTTCACAGCTACAGTACGTTCTATTTAATTTGACCTCCAATTGAGCGCAGACGAAAAGGTCGAAATTAATCTGAATTTCGAATTATCGAATGAGCTTGAAAAAATTACCGAAAACGTTTTGGATTACAGTAATTTTATCTCATGAAGCCTGGATGAGTGTTGTCTCCATTTGAGAAAAACGCTGGTAAAAAAGTTTTTCCCGATTTCGTCACGCGCTTTAATTTGCACACACTGTCAGGAGGGTTAAATGTTTACTCTAAAATCGCAAAAGCCTCCCTGCCCGTTTCGCCGTGCCAGTCAGTAGTACTAATGCCTCTACACAAAATGGACCCGTCGAGTTTTGTGGGTGCTTCACCGCATAGCCTCACGGAGAAGCACTGCGGCGAAGCGCACAGTGCGGTGAAACTGCGCGTGGCCAGCAGGGAGCAGAACGTGGATGCATGCGAGGGACATGTCATTGGTTAGAAAACAAAAACAAAAACAGTGGCATACAAAGCAGCGTCTGATGCGCGCGCACAATTGCAGCCACGAGATCGCGAAGTGAAAGCGAATCCAAAACTATGCAAATGAGCTTTATTTCGGAAATGGCGAACTTCGGTCGTCGTCATACCTGCCACAGCGTACACAATGTGCGCGGGCATAACTGTTACATGCAATTCAGGTTCGGGGAGGCCTATTTCAGTGATCGCTGGCGGCTCGCATGTCGAACCTCAACGTGATCCCCCGCCCGGAACAACCAGAGCGGGACTACTCATGTCCCAATTAACGAGCGTATGACGGCATAGATATACATGGGCATCGGCCGGGTCCGCGCTCCTAGTTCAAATTATTCGAAGTTCCGAATTAACGGGGGTTGAAATTTAGCTGCTATTAATTTTCAATTCAGAAAGGCTACTGTCGCCAGTCTTTCGCGAAAGCAGCGGCGATAACCGCTTTAAGACAAACACCACGAGTGAACTAAACTGTACTGGATGCAGCTGCGTCCTTCTGTAAAGAACACCCAGTACGCTCGACCGACGAAATTAAGTCGTGGGCAGTACTGAAGATACATGCATCTTCGATACTAACTTTTGATAGTTTGTACTCCGGTATTAGGTACCACGCGCTGAAAATGACAGTATAGCAGTATCGGCTTCGAAAAAAGATTTTTTGTGTATCGTGTATGTTAACGATACTCGAATGCTAGAAAAAAAAAAAAAAAGCGGGCAAATTTTGAGGCCACTGTGATCGGCAGCGCCTGTGGAGACGTACTGCAGTACAATCCGTGCGGCAGCTCGGTTTGTGCTACCCTCCTGCTCAAAGTTTCCATCAAATGCCCTTGCCGATATCTCACATGGTCCTTGCTTGTATTCATGGCACAGAGGCACACAAAAACGACAGCAGGAACGCAAGGACGGAGAACACACAGTCTGGACCGCAAGCTCCTGTAGCCGTAACCACTCTTTCATCCTTTGCCTTCCGCCCCCTCTCCGCTTTGAGGTATCTGTTTCTCATCAAGCGGTGTGCTGTAGAACGAAGTCACATATACATAACCCATCTTCAAACCACAGTGGTCCGCGTGATGGCTCGGCGACAAGAATGCCAGCTTTTAATGCCTTGGTCGGCCACAATGCAGTCGGCTAACCACCGTTCTTGTAGTTCACAATGTTTTGCTTTGAAAAAAAGTAATTCTAATGCGGCCAGGATGGGGCTGCTTAGTGAGCCCTGAAAACAAAAACCAAAATTAAAAACACAGAAGACCAACCTCCCCGCTTCTAGGACTGCGTGGCTCGATGGCCCTCTGCTCAGTGCATAAGAGCGTGGACACTTTACGTAAAGTGTGGATCCACGCCTGCCTTGCCAAAAGAAGAGTTGCCGCTTTAGCCTGAACTGTGACTGGTGCACAATTAAATTCACAATTCACAACAACAGATTAAGAAAATTGTGTAGAACAGCGCGAAAAAAGCGACAGGGACGAAGGAAGACGACAAGACGAGCGCTGACTTTCAACTGACAAGTTTATTGCATGCCTGCATCCATATATATGAACACGTTCACACAATAAAAGAAACAAGAACAACTAAATAACCACCGGAAAGTGTAAGAATGCAATCGCACCATGTGTCATCCAGAAATTTCACAACGCATCATTTTCTCGTGTTCATAAACCTTACTTCACGTTCCGATAAAGCTATAGACGGGCTGCTGATACAAGTTTCCTTTATCCTGTTGATTTCTTTTGCTTCTAAAATCTCCCGAACTGTCTGGTCATTATGCCGATTGATTATTTTTGCTTCCTCTAGAAATGGCTGGCAAGCGTCGCTTTTACAGTCCCTGCAGTGTATGCCCATAGTTTCTTTTACCGTACCAAAAACATTATTGTGATGCTCCATTAGTCTTTCATTAATACAACGTCCCGTCTGTCCGATATAATGTTTTCCACAAGACAGTGGAACTGAGTATACAACCCCCTTCTGGCAAACCACATAAGGGTCTTTGTGTTTTATGGTACAGCCCTGACCTATGCTTCTCGTACCATTAACTTTTCTGCACATTTTCCCTAATTTATCGGGAGCCGAAAGGACAACTTTCACACCTGCCCGATTTTCTATACGTTTTAGTCTGTGCGAGAGGTTATGAATACTATACGGAATGACCGCTATCTTTTCTTTCGTCCGCTGGTTCGTGGATAAGCTCTCCAGGCTCGCCTGAGAAGATTTTATACTTGATAAAATAGTCTCCGCTACCGATACCAACAGCTGCTTGGGATATCCTGCGTTTTGAAGCCGTCGAGTTTGATACATGAAGCTATCTTTAAAAGAATGGATGCATGATTTTCTTAAAGCATTAATATAGCATGATTTCACTACGCTACGTTTCACTAATTTCGAATGTGAAGATTCGAAGGAAAGCAACGGCTTGCTGGCGCGTGGCTCATATGTCCAACACGTGTGATTAGGCTCAAATTTCAGTTTAAGATCTAGAAACCTGATCATATTGTCCTGCGGCCATTCACTGGTTAATTTTAGTGGATTCAAGACATCGCGAAATTTTCTTTCTACATCTGACTTAAGAAAATCCTGGTGATCTGGACATTCTTCCTGCGTCCTGTGCTTACGGTTATAAGTGCAGATGCCTTATAACTCTAAATACTGTGGGAAAAAGTATTATTGCAGTGCTCACAAAATAACTGTTAGGCTCCCCATGTGCACACTGCATGCAACTTTTAACATAGAGTAAAGGCAGAGGCCACAAGGTAAGTAATGCAAAGTACCAAATGAAAAGCAACAGAAAAAGTTCCAGATTTATTTGTATGCAGCCAGATGCTCACTGATCATTCCAGATGAACAACTTCTGGTCAAAGGCTTTTTTTGCTAGGCTGGTTACGGAAGCAATTGCTTCAATGTGCCCTTGGCTTCAGTCCAATCTAAAGTTTTAACAAAGCCAGCTGCACAGACGGCAGACCTTCATTAAAACCGTGCGGTTGGATTGGCTTAAGCCCATTCGAACAAGTGCTCTGTATGAATACACTAAAGATTCCAGAAACCACTGAGAAATTTCCTAACTTTACTAATCATAATACCACCTTTTTCAGCAATGTATGGAAGTAAGGATACAGTATCAAGTATCTGTATCGAAAATCTATTTCTGTTCTGCATCTTGTATCAGAAATACAATCTTTCATTGTAGTGCATCTTGTATCGGAAATACAATCTTTCATGCTAGTGAGTGTCAGCATCGAAGATACTTTTTTGAAGTATTTTGCCCAGACCTGTCACGATAATACTCAGCTAAATTTGGCGTTACATACTTTCAATGGTCAATTATCACATAAATTACCGTTTAACCCTTTAACTGCAGAATGTTCCGGAAAAAAAAAAGAAAAAGAAAAACCACTCACCCCCAGTGTCGAATCTTTTTAAACGCTATGCGTTTAGCACAGTACCCGTAAGGCAAAAATGCCGCAGGACGGAATGCGGCCGCAGTACCCGTATAGCAAAAACAGTCAAAGGACAGCTTAACACGACAAGTCAGACTGGCACAGAATGGCAAAATTGGTGCAGTACTTCCACCTCTGAGCACGTCTCAGGTTGAATGCGGCGTTCTTGCAGGTAAGCAAGACTGCAAAATAATGGCATGGCGCCAAGTCTCCCTGGATTTCAATTCAGGAATATGAACCTCAAACAGTTCCGCATGCTGCTGATCCTTCTTAGACTAGTTTGTGGCAGAGAACCTTGTCTTCTGCGGTCCTGTTTATATCAGCAAAACCACACAAAGGACAGCAGATAGTCAAGTTCATTTCATTAGCTGCTGTGGTAGAGGAAACTGATCAAAGTTTAGTGCCTTCAGGTTGGTGTATTTGCTGAAACACAGGGTCCCTTTGCAGCAGAGAAGATAGTCAAGATAAAGCGATGAAAAGTATTAGAAATACGCAGATCATAGCAGACACAAGGTGACATGCAAAGCGGTGTGAAGCAGCTGTATACATATACATAACAGCCTAAAATTGCAAGTCATGTGAGTAGCTCTCGCAAAGTATAATGAAGCTAAGTTTGGCATAATAGTTTTCTGCACTTTGTAAACAAATGGACACTCTGGAGCACAACTGAACTACCCAGGAATGCTGTTCTCTATACTGTTTTATAAAATAAACTAATAACCTGGATTGAGTTCTGTGCCCCTTTGAGCACTGCAAAGCAAAGCTTTTTACATGCCTAAACAAGGATGGAGACAGGTAGGCCAATATGAGGCAAGTGCATAGGAGTTGAGAACTCTCTTCACTCAAGGCGTAGATTAACATAAAACAAATAAGGCTGTTAGTAGCAGAATTCTATACCTGCCGTCATGACTGAATAATAAAAGGTAACCAGGCTGCCAATGAATACTTAGGCAAATTCAATTTTTTTAATATATTTTTTTTTATTGCTAGGCTAGCAACGTTCGAAGGATATAAACATGTTATAGTTTTGGTAAAATTGTTTCTCTGTGCACATTTCGTTATTTCAAGTAGCATTTAGCACATGTGCACTTTAATGTATGCTACTCTATAGTATTCTCCTTTTATACTGGCATTGCATTCTGCACCATCAGAACATTACCTAACCGCAATCTTGCACCGTATAACAAGTGTACATCACAAAACAGAACCTCACCTAACAAATCCTTACAGAGATTTGTAGGAGGCACTGCTGGCTAATCACAAAAATGCCTAATCACAGAAATGCCTAATCACAGAACAGGAAGTCACTAGAAGGAGTTTGAGCCAGCCTTTTCTCTCTCCATATTTGAGAGCGAAGATGAGCCATACCAAAACGTGTTCGTTTTATGACGATAAAGGAAACGGTTGCAGAATCCGACCTTAGCCGGCTGAAGGACAGTGCAGCCATGCATGCAAAGGAAAATGTATAGTTCTTTTATTTCTTTCTCCACTGCATTGTAGGGCAGGCTTAACATAACAAAGATACGAGTGCAGCCACCTGCCTTTATCGCTTTCTTTCTTTTTTCCAAAGGTAGACTGGGGCTGTATCCTTTGTGCCTTCTTTGACCTTTTTCACAGGTGGGTTCTTCTTGTCCTAGAGAGAAAAAATTTTATATTAAGTAATTATTTCAACAGAAGTGAGTTATATTCTGCACACTTTATCTGAAAGTCAAAACACCTTAAATACATCGGTCCTAAATCATGCTGGTCCCCCCTCTCTGCTAAAAATGAGGTAGATCTCGCAACCACGAAATGAAATGAAGTGTTTCTGAAAACTATTGTTGTGAGTGATTGAACTGAGGACAAAAATCCTAATGTGCCACGGCAAATCAGTGACACTGGCATACACAGGCTATGATTAAATGAACTGCTATAAAAATACACAAGGCAAACGACAGGTATGCTGACAGCAATTAGATGCAGATGAACTTACAAGAAGTTTTTTCTTCACAGCCATCTTTTGCTCGACCACTTTGAGCTCTTTTTGTCTTTGCAATCGCTTGGTCAGCTCTCGGTAGCTTTTCTTCATCTCGTGGGTAGCTTCCTGAAAATGATGTATCAGCACACATAAGCAAATGATGAGAAAGAATGCAGCTCCCCCTCCCCCCCCGCAAAAAAAAAAAAAAAAAAAATCAATGGACCCTTGTTTGGAAAGATGGCCAGAGGTCCTTTCTGCAAGCAGGCCAGCCATAAAGAACCACTTTGCATGAATAACGGGAAGGCTAAGCTGAAGAAACAAAAACTATAAACACTAGACAGTCTAAATAATAAGGTATATGGAAGGCAAGTAGCTATATGTCCACATGGTGCATAGAGAGAGAGAGAGAGAGAGAAGCACTTCAACTTGCTTTGTTAAACACCTGGATTTTTTTATGTACCAACACTGCCTCCTGATTTGCCACTTGCAACAGCTACCCATCAAGAGGGTACTCCTTGGATGCAAATCCTTTCAGCTGTCTACATCCTTTCGTGCTGTTAGAAGAAGTATGCAGTTCAGGTGGAAGAACATGGCGGCCCTTTTGTTCTGAACCAAAAGCTGACAGAAAAATGAGGAAGCGTACAGAAGGACAGAAGGATGGCAGTACCTAACTCTTTTAGGACCACCTCATAGGTCATCGATTTAGTTTTGCATGCATTGGCAAACTCAATTTCTGGAGAATGGACGGCAAGTTCCTGTCTTCTTGTTTTTATGTTACTGCAAACAGCACAGTCTGTGCTGCTTTGGCAAGGAATGTTGTATATATAAAATGAGGCCATTCTTAGGCACTGCCTTGTAGCGCGAGCCCTCACCCACCCGCTAACTGCTAGATCAGTTGACAGCGATACTGTAGGCGTCGCTGCAACTTTAGTCCGTGTTTCAGCGGCTACACCCTTGCCAGAATGAAACTGTTTATGACTGAACTTTAGAAATTCTCCATCATTTCATGGATTTGCGGTAGAATGCATAGGTCTCACAACAGTTATCAGGTCACATATCGCCAGAGCTGCTGTCTACAGAGCCATCTCATTTGTCACTGCTGGCAGTTAATTCAGCAGAAAAACAATCATCTTCTGGTGAAGGCACTATAATCTCCTCCTAAGTATAGTGAGGATTCGTTAAAACGGCACACACAGACTGTAGAGCAGTGTGATCTAGTTCTTGCCTCACATTCATTATTGGCGCGACCGCCACCACCGTCTGACGGCAGTCCTTACTCCACCGCCGTATACATCGGCGCACTTTTCACAACCCCTGCACACTGGAAGTAGAGCGGATCCCTTGCACTAGCACCAAAAAAGCATATCAAACTTTGTTATTCTTTTAATAATAATAAGTCATGAGATAAAGGAACTTGAAAAATGAATGCTTCTTGTGAATCGCTGATCCATACGGTGGGAGTTTCTGCTCACAGCAACACGTCACCTGCTGCCGGTGCGGTGCACACTTATCAGGTGTTCTTGAATGCTAGCGCCGCTGCAAAGGCATCACCAAAATAAATCATACCTTTCTTTTACTAAGAGACAGTGGGTTTCACAGTAAAGAAGTTTCATGAATAGGCCATTTAAAATAGCATGCCGCTGATCAATTCCTAAGTGCCTCCGCTGTGGCTTTGGTGTGAAGCAATCTAGGCGAACTAGGGAGGAAGTAGTCCATCGTGTCCTTGGGCGGCATTGTAAGCTTGCGGTGTCCAGTGCTGTAATCCATATCAGTGACCCTATCGTCTACTCTCATGATGTGACTGGGGCAGGACCTGGACTTGACATCAGGCCATGCAAACGATAATGCTGAGACTGGATGGGACTGCAGTACTGGGTGCTTTGTTATAGCGCGCCACACTCTATGCAGTATGCTGCTGCTGCGCCATCAGGCGGTACTCGAAGATTGTGTAAAAGCGCTGTCAGATGGCACTTTTACAATGCCTATTTCATAAGCTGCTTTTGAAATTAGTTTTGGTGTGCAATGTGTATGTTGTTGGATCAGGTCAGCTCGTGCCACTTTTGTTTTCGAGCACCAATGTGCATCCTAAGCTTCCGTCCACTGACAACACTGTTTCCTAGGCTAAAAGCGAAAACTGAGGTCAGAAAGCTCAGTTTAACCACAATTAGTGGCATGACCGCGGTTCAGACCGTGACATAAAATTACTGTAATTTTAGGGAACCGCAGCTAATACTGCTTGAGCACAAAACATGCAGCAGACGACGCACTGCTGGCACCGTGCGTGAGAATCAGTATACGTCATCTACAGCATCGGTCGCCAGACTAGCACGCTGTTCAGGAAGAAACTAAAATACTGATTTAAAAAAATATCTGCAAATCTGATAGACCTGGAACTTGGAGGTTTAATAGCCTGGAACATCAGAAACAAGATGAAATAAACAGTTTATATTTCAAACACGGTGTCATGACCCCAATTAATATTGATGCCTCTTCTTTGAAAGCAGGCTGCATCAGCATAGGAAAAAGGTTCAGTGCCACCAAAATGGCCTGTTTTGAAGCATATAAAGCATTTAGACTTGCCTTAATCACATCCTCTGGAATGTCAGCTATACATTCTTTGTGAAGAGTCTCCAGTTTAGGTCGGTTGAAGGCTCTGCCCAAAAGTGATGGGTGAGTTCCAAGTTTTTCAGCAAAATCGAAGCTGCGAGCTAGAAAGCAGAGAATGAACGAGTACCACATGAGAGAATGTCTAGTTTAATCAAGTTGTAACAAATTCATGTTAAGTTAACTTGATTTGGAACAGATTCTTGAACGTGCACCGATTTTGCATAGCACACAGGTGCCTTTTGTGCTTCGCCTCTGTCGAAACGTCACCACTGTGGTGAGGACTGAGTCCAATTCGGCAATGCAGAGCCACAATTTTATAGAGGTGAAACGCAAGAGGTGCTTGCAGGCTGTAGAATGTTGACAGCAGCCCCCCTGTATGGCAACAGGCTTCTGGCACTGTTCTAGAACATTGCGACTGAAGGCACAGCTTAAACGTACATTCTTTTAGCAGGTGCAGTAGAACAACATCCGAAAGATTACTGAACTGATAATGTACTGATTACAGTTCCTTAAATAAGCAAATAAATGGCTGTAGTTCACTTTACATAGCATAAATTGACAAGCTTTCCCTTTTTATCAAGGCCTATAGTATGCTGTCAAAGGTAGCAAATCGAATCATATGCAGCAAACGTGCATTAGTTGCAACCGGTAGAACTTTAAACCTGTGTAGAGAACCGGTAGAGAAAGAAACCAACTTTTTCAAATACCTTCTTTCTTAGTGTCGACAAAAAAAGTGTGGGTGTTCACGTGCCCGCTGTCGTCACCGAGGAGGTGCAGGTTTGCCTTTAGTCTCGCAATTTTCTACAACAAAACGAAGAAAAAATTTGCCAAAATCAGTATTCACTAGTCGCTCTAGTGAACAGCGATAAATGAAACGACAGACTGTTGTGTACAAGGCACGAGGAAAGTCTGAGATACCTTGGCTTCTGACACGCGTTTTGTGGTGACGTAGTTCAGGTCCTGCGTCTGCATAAGCTTGAGCTGAGCAGGCGTGAACTCCTCTCCTTTAACTCTGTCATGGTGTTCACCTTCCTGTGGATTTACCAGAGGATCAGGACAAGAGCAACGGCAACACTGCTTTCACACCGCTTTGAGGTAAATGGACTTACAGCAAGCTTAGAGTTGACCATGTGCATGTAGAATTCATCTGGGTTTCTTGTGAGCGCTCGCTGGCGCAAGCGCTTTAATCTTAGCTGTTTATTCTGATAATCTCTGCAAAAGAAAGAAATTAAATTAGCGGGTAAGGTACGACAGCTAAAGAACTGACGTAATTGTACCACAATATGAACATCGAGAGGCCAGCAATGATAAACTTCACCTCGCTCGGAGTTTATAATCCTTCTTTTTTTCTAGGACACCCAAGTGACGCCTGGCCTCGGGCTGAAACGCAACGAAAATCATGTAAGTCGATATGAGTAGCGAGGAACACATCGGCTCATTTCAGAAAGTGTGTTTGATTACCTGCTGTCGCTCTTTATGAATTCTCTGGCTTGCCTTCGCTGCTTTCGCGAATGAAGACATACTTGCAGATCTTGGTGAGCGGTATATTGAACTAATATACCTTCTAGTTAACTGTAGTCAGCGGACACGAGAACATAAGCAAACGGCGAGTTAAAAACATGAACTTGGCACACTTCAAAGGCGTGAGAATTTCATGGAAGCTGCCATATTGTCTGGCGCTGACTGCGCTGACGATGGGAATTACGTCAAAAACTGTTAATAGCGATAAATAAAAAAGTGACCCAAAAAACATGTTTACCAAGATTGAGGATAATTTGGTGTTAAATAATTTTGCCATTTGTGTTAAAATAGAGTTTTGTATAAAAAGTAGAAAAAACATATATGTTGATGTTGATGATTGGTGTCGCCATCTGCCAGATAATAAGCAAGGCCAGTAGCTGGACACTGAGAAGCGGTAGTTCAAATAAGTTAAAATTGCTTCAAGTATTTTTGTCTCTTCTTTCCAATTCGTTTGCGCCGAACTAGTTCAGATGACGTATTTTTCGCCGGTACAGAACCACAGCGCCATTGTTCGTCGGATTGCTGAGAAAAAGTTGGAAGGGTTCAGTGCTGCTGAACCGAATATGGAGCGAAAGAATTAGCTGCGGATGACCGAGCGTTGTTGTTGTTGTTGTTGTTGTTGTTGTTGTTGTTGTTCTTCTTCTTCTTCTAAACGGATATGGAAGGAATCACTATCTCACATTAGACCATTCTGCACTATGAAAGGAATGATTGGTGAGCATTAAGAGAGGCTTTTTTCTCAACAGTAGACGCCCAGCTTCTACTGATGATATTACGAACGTTTACTCTCCAATGAGTTGCAATTGTAGTATAAACTAATTAGCTAAGTTTGAAAAAAAAATGCAGCAATGTCTTACTTGTTCGTGATGGCTGCATTTAACACGCGGTGCTTCAGTTTTGCCCCGGCAACATGTATCCAGTGTTCATATTTTTAAACGCTCGAGATGGTATTGCCTTGGAGTACACAGACAGTTTCGTGATTGGAATGAATGCAAAAATCCTATGTATCCATAAACGTTTCTTTTTTTCTCAAATCACTTATGCTTTTTCTGTAATAGCTTTTCCTCGTTTTCTGATGAACAATTTTATTCCTTTTACACCGAATGACTCGCATGATTCGACAGATTTCTATTATTATTTATTATTTGAAACTTTATTGCCGCCGATACAGGAGGTTCCCCTACTCCCCCACCCAGGTACGCAGACCCGAATAGGGGTCTGGGACTCCGCGACTAGAAGCGCGCAAGGATACATTGATTCTTCACGGCCTCAGCCGCCAGGCGGACGACTTCTTTTTGGGTCTCAAGGGTTTAGCTTTGGAGAAGGGATTCCCAAGCTTCCGTGTCATGAATGTTGGCCACTGCCCCAGGCGAAAAGGGGCATTGCCAGATTATGTGATCTAGTGTACCTCTCTGTCCGCAGTGTTTACAGTTTTCGTGTTGTCTGTCACCATCACCTCCCCCCCCCCCCCCCCCCCTATCACTTAAAAGGGTGAGACTAGTTAGAAATCTGTCGATTTCTAACTAGTTTCACCCTTTTAGGTGACAGGGGGGGGGGGGGGATGGTGCTGTGCAAACCAAACTATTTCCCGATGCGTTGTGAGAAGAACTTGCTTCCATCGCAACATTTTATCGGGAATCGATTGGCGTGGTGACCGTACGAGCTCTCAAAAGAACGACAAAGAAAGGAACGGAGCTGGACAGGATGCCGCCGCAGCTAATCGAATCCAATTTGATTCGATCTGAAGGAGAGGGCAAGGGCGTTCAACTCTCCAGTGCTGGTCGACACGGTTCGGCAAATCTCAGGTTTGAAAGGACAGAGTTGCTGTCAGGGCTTCACGGCACCATATTGCGCGATACATAGCAAATAGACAGGCACTATGGTGTAAAGCAGAAATTATTTATGCTGAACAAAATTTGAGAGCGCGTCGGACGCTGTCTCGAAAGCACTTGCACCTTGCTTCACATTTTTTTTTTTGTAGATGTTAAGCCACGAATTATCTGCTCTAGTTGTGTGTGTACTGCGTAGCGAGGCTAAACGATGACCGATAATTATTTATTTATTTGTTATTTTTCCCTGGGGGTCAAACAGGCATTACAGAGGGCAATTGGCAGAAAAAAAGAAAAGGAAACGCAAACAGCTAAAAAAGGCGGGTGCATATATACACATCTTTAGCTAACAAATGGACTGTTACGACCTTGCATCGTTCGCATTTGCGCGCTCTATTGTTCGCCTGTGGGCATGGATAAGTGCTGTGGATATGTGCTGATGGTCCAATGGCTCTAAGTGAGCCTGTTTCCAGGAATCCTGTTTTGTAAGCCTGTTTTGCTTTGTGGACACCCTGCAAATGCCAAATTGACCCTGTCAAGAGAACGTCTAGAAAAACACAAAGAAATGTCCCCCTGCGGGAGATAGCCGGAAGTGCTTTCGTTCAATTGTTCACCCTTCCCGTCGAGAAGCGCTATGGTCAAGTAAGGAATGCCTATTGTCCAAACGAGGCGACAGAGTGACACGTCCGCTGACGTACAGGACAAGAAACGAGCAAGGTGATTACGGCCATTAGAGGATTTTTTGGGAATGCCGGACAAGAAAGGAGCATGACGCATACGGCCATTAGATGATTTCCCGGGAATGCAGGAAAGATTTGCAATTGTCGAAAACGGACAATGCTGGGAGCGTATGCGGCGCGCTCGTGCACTTGGGTTTCTGAGAAGTAAATCCACTTGCCGGAACCAGCTGCCTATCGATTCTTGGCTGAAGAATAGAAATGTACCTCCTCGCCGTTCCCAAGCTTTTCCCGCCAACAAGTGACCAGGCTCAACGAAACAGTCAGTGCTTCAGACCATCAGTGCAGTGATGTGTTCGATTGGATGCCGATATCTGAGGGGCGTGCCCTGGATTTGGTTGGTCAGCATCTTCAGAGAGGGGTTGGACATAGGGGTTTTTAAGGACGCTGCAGAGCACGAAATGTCGCTCTGAGCCCTGGGTAAACGGCTCATCCAGTCGCTTCTCGCTATGAACTCTTAACGCTTGCCATTTTGCTGATGTACCCTTCTTTTTCGTGTAAATAATCATGTAAATAAGTTTGCTCAAAGTGCCAGTAAACCTGCTTGTAAATATTTTACCCACTTCAAAGATTCAATCCTTCTTCAACCCCGAGTCTCTGCACGCTACCAAGTGAAGGCCGGGTCGACTTAGCCCCAGCGTCACGACAGGACAATAAATTAATTGGTACATACAGAACTCGCAGTGCTTATACAACGCAAGCTAAACCTTTGCGAAAATTATTTGTATTGTGGATGGGTGTTTATTTTAAGGTACTAGGACTGGGCAGATCAGCGGCGAACATAGCCAGTAGACAGTCAGGCCGAACACGCGCAGCGATAGCAGTACTACCACTGACTGAAATGTTCCACGCGCACTTCTTTCTTTTCACAAGTGCCCGCGGAACGAAGAGGAGACATCTTGGCAACTTACGGCGTAAGCAGGATGGCAGGGTCGTAATAGGGCTTGAGGCGGGCGTTGGACGTGAACAGTCTCGCGTCCGCGATGGCGGAGATCGTGAGACGGCGTAAGAGGTTCCACAACATAATTAATAGGAGAGGTGCGCTCCAGAAAACGGTATGGGTCATGATATTTGGCAAGAAATTTCGAGAACAGTATAGGAGTACTGGAGGGTATTACACAGCCACACAAGAGCGCCAGACGAGAAGTCCGGTGTCGAGTGTTGGTTGTCATATTATTTATGGCGGCACCGGGTATTAGCCGTCACTGCGCGGGAGATTTGTCGACAGTCTTCCGCATGCTGGGCGGCTTGAAAAACAAGATGATACTCGGATATGTCAGGTTGGTCGGGAGTTTGATAGCAGCAGAAGGGTTATGGCCGTAGAGGAGAAAAAAAGAAGAGAAGCCAGTAGTAGGCGGTGCTACGGTATTGTGAGCGTAAGTGATGTATGGAAAGACGAGATCCTAGTATGAGTGGTTGGAGGCGACGCATACTATTTACAGCATGTCGCCAAGGGTACGGTTGAAGCGGTCAGTGAGGGCATTAGTCTGGGGATGATAGGCGGAGATCGCTATATGAAAAGTGTTGCACTTGGTGAGCAGGGCTTTCACAACGTCACCTAAGAAAACAAATCCTTTGTCACTGAGCAGCTCTCGAGGTGCGCCATGGCGAAGAACAAATCGCTGCAAAATGAAAGAAGCTACTTCTGACGCTGTGGCAGATGGGAGGGCGGCGGTCTCTGCATACCTCGTCAGATGATCAACCGCTGCGATCAGCCCAGCGGTTGCCGGCTGCAGTGTAGGGAAGCAGTCCGTACAAATTGATGCCGACGTGGTCGAAATGGCGTGTTGGACAGGGTAACGGCAGCATCTCTCCAGCAGAACGTTGATGAGGTGGCTTGCGACGTTGAGAGGTGAGGCATGAGCGAACGTACTTGAGTACGAAGGTGCTCATGCCCCGCCAGTAATAACGCAGATGGAGACGAATGTATATCCTGAAGACGTCCGCATGATCGGATTGTGGGTCAGCATGTAAATAGTCACAGATTTGCGAGCGTAGCTGCCGGGGAATGACGAGCAACCACTTGAGGCCATCTGCGCTGTAGCTGCGGCGGTAGAGGAGGTTATCACGAATGGCGAAGTGGGAAGCATGGCGACGGAGAGCACACGATGATTGGAGAGGAAATTGAGAAGTGATCCAGGGTTCTTTCTGCTGCGCTGACGACATGTGGTTAATGTCAAGCGATGCGGAGAATCGTCGTAAAGGGAAAGGCTTGTGACCTCAGCTGGAAGGGGGCAGCGGAAAGGGCATCGGCGTCGTGATGCTTGCGGCTGGAGCGGTAAACAGTGCGAACATCATATTCCTTAAGGCGAAGAGCCCATCTTGCCAGTCTGTCGGACGGGTCTTTCAGTGAGGAAAGCCAGCAAAACGCATGGAGGTCCGTCACTATACCTCAAAAGGCCGGCCATAGAGGTAAGGGCGTAATTTAGAGTGTAAGAGCTCAAATAATCTTAGCACTCTTTTTCAGTAACCGACTAATTGGATTCAGCCTTCGTGAGCGTGCGGTTAGCATAGGCGACCATGTATTAAGCACAGCCTGATTTGCGTTGAGTGAGCACGGCGCCTAGAACAACACCAATGGCGTCCGTGTGGACATCGGTAGGTGCTGTTGGGTCGAAGTGACGCAGGACAGGCGGTGCCGTGAGGATGCGGCGTAAAGTATTGAAGACATCGTCGCATGTTGGCGACAACAGCGAAAGGTCACAACTGCCGAACAGAAGTTCTGTCAAGGAAGCAGTGATGGAAGCAAAATTTCTAATACAACGACAAAAGTAAGAGCACAGCCCGAGGAAGCTACGTAGACCTTTGATGGAAGTCGGTTTGGGAAAGGCTGCTACAGCACGCCGTTTGGCAAGGTCTAGGAATACACCCTCTTTGGAGATAACAAGGCCGAAGATAGTGACCTGGCGTGCGGAAAAACATTTCTTTCTTTTTTTTTCCAATTGAGCTGCAATCCGGCATTAGAGAGGCAGGTCAGAACGGGCTTCAGATTGTAGAGGTGGGTGTCAAAGTCGGGAGAAAAGACAGCGATGTTGTCGAGGTAGCATAGACATGTCTTCCACTTTAGGCCACGCAAAATGGTGTCCACCATCCGCTGAAATGTTGCAGGCGCATTGCAAAGACCCAACGGCATAACTGTAAATTCGTACAATGCGTTGATAGTTACAAGACGGTTTTGGGGCGATCAGCCGCTTCCAGGGGGATCTGACAGTACCGAGAACGTAAATCTAGGGTGGTGGTGGTTAGGAATATGGGTTATTTATGCGGAGGGGATACAAGGGCACATGTTATGTCGGCCTAAAACTCGTGGCGACACTCCTAGTGCCCGGGGGAATGGGGAAATGGGAAGGGGGTATTAATATGGCCAGCACCATGCAAGCAATCAGCTCGGAGAACACTGGCAGGGCGGGGAGTCCGACGTGGTGGCGCCGGTGCAGCGCAGCGCTCTGGGGTAGGTCCAGGCAAAGCCTGGTAAATCCAGGCAAAGCCGCTGTGCCTCAGCGAGGCACAGCGAGGACTGCTGATGTCAGCAGGACGCCACCCCGGTTGATACGACCGCGGCAGCAGGAAGGACCACGATTAACTGCTGCCGAGGCAGCAGCGCGGCGGTTTGTGCTAGAAGACCGCCATTTCCGGCGGCGCGCAGGGGTCCATGCATACAGGGAACACGGGAAGATCCAGAATATCAAGGGTAGATGGCACGCGATCGGCCAGGAGCTGCATCGAGATGTGAAAGAGGGGTGCTGCCACAGCCCGGCAGCTGCGATCTCGGAGAAGGGGCTCACTCGTGCGCCGTCTCTCGCGCGAAGGACGAACCGTAGGGCCTTCTCGGCTGTGTCTGCAGTAGGGTGTTTCCCAACAACCCTCTGCCGTCGCGCCCAAACTACACGTACCAGCATGCACCGCGGCAGTGGCGGTGCCGTGAAAACGGCTGGTGGGGTCGGCCTATTTAAGCACAATGCAATTTTTGCTGAGAGGAAGACCTATACCGTATATTGTTTAATCCTACCAGAAAAATAAGGCATTGTACACTCAAAATCAGCAACAGGAGGGGTCGGACGCAGCCCTATCCGGAGGAGCCAGTCACATCTGTTCATTGAACATCCAATAAAACATTTACGACAGCGACAACAACCGAGGCCTTTATTGCAAACATGCAAAAAAAAAAAAAAAATACGCGCTGTTTAGGAGGAATATAAAATCAGCGCTCAGTTAAGTAGAGGGAGGCGGTGATGAATCGCACGTCAGGCAACGTAACTAAGTGGCGCTTCGTCGCGTTCTTTGCCACTGAAGGTACCGGAGCGCATTACAGCTCGTTACGCGAACATTAAGAAGTCGTTAGCGCTTGCCGAAAGAGGCGCGTTCTCGACAGTGAATAATCTGCAGCGCGAAAATAACCCCGCAACCTGCGCCTAGTAATAGTTTAGCTAATGTACTGTGAGCAAAATAAAAGGAGCGGAATAAAAGGAGACGGTTGGCAAATGATAGTAAGGGAGAAAACTGCGTAAGGCGACGTAGAAGAGCAACGCTACAGCGAGGCTGTTTATGCAGATGTGTTACAGAACGTAAGCCTATGGCAGCGAGACTAGAAAAAAGTACAAGCACAAATTAACACTAACACAGATTATATCACGAGTTGTGGGCGGGACAGAGAGATGGAAGGTTCAGATTATCAGCTTTTATCGCGTTATACCAGCACACTCTGCATGAACCCTCTGTTATACCCCAAAAACTGTGAGAGCACTGCAGGGACTGCACTAGAGAAATGCTAAAGTCCGAGTGTTGTTGCTGTACATGGTACATCGCGCGCCCCTTGTAGCTTTTGCTAGCAAAGCCAGGGCTTGGGCCGCACAGGGGTATTTCTTTTCCTCGGCACACGTTCATTGCAGTGCTTCTGACTGGTGACGTCGTCATCTGTGACGTAACATCCGACGACACATTTTGCGCACACTTCTGGAGCCAAGATTGCCTTGTAGGCATTCGTCTTAATAAACAGTTCGTAGCACCTGCCTTTCGTCGTATGTGTATCTTCCCTGCTTTCGTCAAGGTTTTTGTGCTCACTTCATCCACAATAAGCAATAAAAAAAGTGCTTTTTTAAAGACGGTACCATTTTCATTAGCACAACACCTTGAAAACGTCAATGGAACCATCCCACCAGTTTCTGCCACTTGGTTGGTCCTTTAGATGGTTGTTGCAGCCCTGCAGGTGGCAGTAGCGTTGATTAAAATGGCGCTGAAAAATCATTAATGACTGAAATTTGATTACTTTTATATATTTACTTACAAAGCATATACTATACAGGTGTTGAACACACGCGAAAATCCCTGGGCTGCCTATAGTCGACTGCCTTAAAATGAATCCGAAACTCAGCCTGGTGCACGGTTCTACAGGAAAAATTTGGCATGATGCTCCTTGCGTCAGGCTTCCGGAAGGTGCGCGGTTTTTTGAAACATCCACCCTTTCCAGGATACAAAATGAAAAAAAAAAAAAGAAAACAGTGCGCTTACTCTGTATGGCCTGCATTGAGCTGATCTGCTGCCATCAGCGAGCGCATGCGCGGCACGCGTGCACGAAACAGTCCAGGTACACCCATGGCGCTGAGCCATCCCCCGCGCCGTTGTTCGTCCACGTGACATTTGTTCTACATTCTTTAGAGGACTCTAATCACAAAGATTGCAAATTAGTGAAAGCGTAAATAAAATTGTTTGTTAAACTGAACATCAAACATAAGCTTATTTTGTTGCATAGACGCTTCGCCGTAAGCTTCTTGCTGTTCACTCGCTGCACGCTTTGTACGCGGTCGTTTTAAACAGGCGGCGTTCGCGAGTGAATACCGCTAGCTAAAAGTACACGAGAAGTACGACAGTTAACGGTGTTACAACTTTGAAAAACAATCACTGAGGTCTTATCAAGCGCCTTGGTTGGTTGGTTGTACAACTCAATTCAATCGGAAATGGGCGTCCTCCTTCCCCGCCCCCGGCGCGCGTGCCGGGGAAGACGGGGAGTCGTGCGCCCGTGGATTAGAGGCTGGCAGGTAGTCCTTGGCTTGTTGCGGCCTCTTCCGCCAGATGGATGGTGCTGCTGGATCGCAGGGTCCGCGCTTCGCAGCAGGGTATCCCAGGTTACTCTACTTGTAATATTTTGTCCTATCCCTGGAGATTGTTGAACTGCCTGACGGCTGCTTTGAAAGCAACCCGCCCGTGCCGGCCGCCCAAACTTCCTCGTTTCCGGCCATGGTGATGCTGAATGCATGTGCTCTAATGGCTTTGCCGGTTATTTCAGGTTGCCTATAGTCTTATGCACTTCGCACGCCATCTAATGAGTGTGAATGTGACGGGCATATGTCCACCACCTAAGCGGTGGCGGGGGCAATGACGGCCTACAGCAGATGAAGATTTGGTGACAGGCTAGCCCCCTCCGCAAGCGGCGTTGACCTACCAGTCCCATGCCCCGTAGGGCCAGGAACAGCCACCCTTCACCACCTGCTCCTCCCCCTCGACGGAGGAAAAACGGTGAGGCGTCCTTATGATGCGCGATGTCAGTGCACGTTAAATGAGGCGTCCTTATGATGTGCGATGTCAGTGCACGCTTAAGATCCTCACGTGTCGAAATTACTCTGCAGCCCTTCACAGCGGCGCCTTTACATTTCTAATTTCACTCCATCTTTCTCCGTTTTCTTATGGCGCTCAGGTTTCCACGGGGAAGTATGGCTGATACTGCGGCTTTTCTTTCCTATTAACCAATTTATAGTTTACCTAGATAACGTGGTACTCCTTGTTGTTATGCGATTTAAAGCACTATGTAAGTGCACGATTTTTTCTTTATTGCATGGCTTTGACACATTGTAGTTCATCAAAACAAAGTCAACAAAAATAACACAAAACGATATTTACATACGACGTCATGATCAGGCAGCATAGTACTGGCTTCATCACATTAAAATTCACGCATACACAACAAGGACCTTGAGAGCCACTCGGGAGGTTCCGCAGCAGCTTTCTGAATAGCAAAACCCTGTCTACGCTTTCTCGAAAATAAATTCGGGCAGGTCGTGTGTCTTTACCACAACGGTAATCAGCCATTAATCAGCCAGCCCCGCCGGGGTGGTGCAGTGGTAAGACGCCCGACCACTGTGCCGGAGTACCCGGGTTCGAACCCGACCTCGGCGGCTGCGTTTCGATGGAGGCGAAACGGAGTGGCGTCCGTGTGCTGTGCGATGTCAGTGCACGTTAAAGAACACCAGGTGGTCGACATTTCCGGAGTCCTCCACTACGGCGTCTCTCATAGCCTTAGTCGCTTTGGGACGTTAAACCCCACCAAACCAAACCATTAATCAGCCTACGGTAATCAGTGGAATCACGTTATAGATCAGTAGGCGTTCGACATAACCCCGCAGCCCTTCATTGCGACACCTTTGTTTTATCCTTTCACTTTCGCTGCCACCTTCCTCCCTTCTCTTAAGGCGCGCTGTACCATTGGCTGTACACGTGTGGCACGCACCATTGCTATGAGATGTATTGCTCAAAAGTTTACAGGAATGGTCGAAAATTCTCCGTAGCCCTCCAATACGGCTCCCCTTTCTCTCTTTCCACTTTAACTCCTTCCTCCCTTCCCTTACGGCGCGGTTCAAGTGTTCGCAGACACAAGTGTGACAGATACTGCGCCTTTCCCTTCCGGTGAACCAATTATTACTATTATATTATTTACAGGAATGGAAGCGTACAGTGGAAAGCAGCCGCCGCGGCCGGGATTTGGTCCCCCGTCCTTAAGTTCTTTCTGATCGCCCTTGCGTACTATCTCGAAAAAAAAAAAAAAAGTGTGGACTGGAAGGAACGAAACGTGGCTAGCTAAAATATAATACGATGTATGCAATGCAGCTTCCCTGCTGTAGCAGCAAATGCAAAGCGGCTGTTCTCTTCGCAGGTGTTTTCTGATTGGACATTTGATGTATTAGATTGAGTGGCCGTTTTCGCAGCAATTTTTTTTTTTTTTTTACGGGTTTCCGGGCGTCTAGTGACGCGCATGTTCGGGTCGGAATGCAATGGCACAATTGCAAGGCGAAAGTCTTTAATGCCTCATCGTTGTCGCGGACAAAACATGTCCCGCCTTTTGTGGCGGCTCTGATTGGTCGAGACGGGATGACGTCACCAGCCGCCAAATTCGAAGCGACCAACGAGAAGTCTTATGTCCAATCACCATTGAATCGATACTTAAAAATGAATTCCTAAACCGTGTCTCCCACCAGGGTATCGATTTTCCATCCCTTGGATCCCCAGCCCAGCGCTTCACCACTGTGCCATGCCCCGGATCGTGAAACGCTCTTCATAATTCCAATCCCTAAACCCGCCGGGGTGGCGCAGTGGTTACGGCGCTCACTACTGTTCCCAAGGACGCGGGATCGAATCCCGTCCTCGGCGGCCGCTTTTCGATGGAGGCGAAAAGCAAGGCGCCCGTGTGCTGTGCGATGTCAGTGCACGTTAAAGATCCCCAGGTGGTCGAAATTACTCCGTAGCCCTCCACTACGGCTCCTCTTTTTCTCTTTCCACTTTCACTCCCACCTTCCTCCCTTCCTTACGGCGCGGTTGCGGTGTCCACAGAAAACAAGTGAGACAGTTACCGCGCCTTTCCCTTGATTGGCTTTGATTGGCCGAGGCGGGATGACGTCATAGAGGTCTCGCCCAATCACAGAGCACAACCAGAGTATGCGCGAATGCGTGCCTTATATGGCTATATTCCGATCAATGATAAATTACTAATTAATGACAAATAAATATAAAATTACTAATTAACTGTGAAGTATAAAATTTATCAATTAGATAATTAATGACTAATAAGTATACACTCACTAATTATCGAGTGCATAAAAATTAAATAGCTTATTGAACAATTAATAATTAATTACCTGCTTAACGCCTAATTAAACACATACTTGCTAATAAATGTCAGTTGCGTAGCAGAATGCGGCACTCAGGCTTTCGCCTTTCACTACTTTGGTCGCTAAAGTCCCTCGTAATTTTTTTTGTTAGGCTGGTCCACAAGGTTAATTCTTGTCGATGGTGGAATAGTGACCATGCCTATCCTTCCCTACTAGGAAGGCTGACGAGTGTTTGTACATCTTTCCTTTGCCTAGAACTACAATATCACAGTAATGCCAAGGCAAAACCGTGCAAACAAAAATGCACTAACCATATTACGACAATGCAACATGCATACTTGAATGATAGTATCTCACTGGATGCATAATACCAATGCTTACGTTGTCTTTGAAGCCATTTTTCTAGTCCGAGTGCCAGAAGAGACAAATGTCTTCGTTGGGCTGTAGACCATTTAGAATTAATAAAATTATCTTAGACACTTGAAGAGGAAGCTTTTCTTCTGCGCTGGTCCACAAGGTTTATTCTTGTCAATGATGGAATAGTAACCATGCCCATCCTTCCCTACTAGGAAGGCTGGTGAGTGTTTGTACATCTTAATGTGAAAGCCTTACTTGGCTATGTCGGCGGTATCCTGGGTACAGAATGTGTCTGCAGCCGTTGTGTCGTTCTCAAAAGCGTTAGGATCAAATATATGGTTGTGATGGTTGGGATCGATAGAGGATGATGTGAGGATGAAAAAAAAATCATGTCCATATGACGATATAACTTGGCCAAAAAATGTAAATGTTAAATCAGACGTCGAAATAGCCACACAACTAATGTCAACATCTAAGGGATGTGACATAACCCAACCGGAAGTGGATGTATTTACGACTTAATGAGCCAAATAAATGCATGATAATGATCAGAAGTGTGTAATGAGCGTCGAAATACCGAGAGCACTGCAGAATCTGCATTGGAGAAATGCGCTTGCCTAAACGTTGCTGTGATGACCGTGAGATGTGTCAGCGTGATTCTGCGCGTGACAGATACTGCGCCCTTCCTTTCCTGTAAACCAGTTATGGAACGCCGGTGTAATTTGATGTGTTTAACGGAACGCGTTGTGTTCGACCAGGGGCGCGTGATGTACCGCGCAGCAGCTACGGTCACGCTTTCTCCACTGCGGATTTTACAGTGATCTCGGAATTTTTTCTATTTTCCTAGAGTTACCATAGCACGGTAATGAAAACAAGGCGAAAGCGCGCAAGCATAAACAATCTGCTAATCATGGGATGACAATTTAACATGCATATCTGAATGATAGTATCAATGTGCACGGATAATACCAGTACTTACGTTATCTGTGAACCCACCTGTTTAGTGCGAGTGCCGGAAGAAACAAGTGCCTTCTTTGTGCTCTAGATCATTTCGAAACAATCAAACTCTCGTAAACACAGTAATATCGTTACTGATAATTGATGCGAGTTATATGGATGATGCTTGGTTGAATTGTCACTCCTGGGCATGGCAGACTATAAAACAAACTGCAGCCAGAGCTGATCGGCGCTGAAATGCACGAGTGTAAGCTATTACCGAACCGGAGTTGCCGGGTGCGATCGCGGCGGCCGCGTTTAGAAGTAGGCGAAACACAGAAGCTCCCGTTTGCTGTGTGATGTCATGCATGTTAAATCATGCACCATCTAAAGTGTTGTTGCTTTAAAGTGTTTTAACGGGATGCTGGTTTAAAGTACCTTATGACGCGGTTCAGCAACACCACATAGAATAAAGTCTAGGTAGTGTTGCTGATTGATTGATTGATTGATTTATAGGAAGGGAAAGGCGCGGTAACTGTCTCTGAACCGCGCCTTAAGGGGAGGAATGAAGGTGGGAGTGAAAGCGGAAAGAGAAAGTGGTGCCGTAGTGAATGGCTACAAGTAATTTAGACCACCTGGGGATCTTTAACATGTACTGACATGGGGGTGGCTGTTCCTGGCCCTACGAGGCTGGGACTGGTAGGTCAACGGGCTTGCGGCGAGGGCTAGCCTGCCACCGAATTTTTTATCAGTTGTAGGCCGCCATTGCACCCGCCACTGCTTCGGTGGTGGGTGACGGCTGTTGCGACGCGCGCACGGTGCAGTATTGTTACGGTGCATAGTATCGAGATGACGACGACGCGCTGGTGTGGTGTTGTAAGAAGACGACGCTCAGGCTTAGCTGGGTTCGTTCTGGTGGTTTGTGCGTCTGACAGTTAACTAGCGTTTACCGCTGTGTACGATTCCATTAATATTTGGTGGAGGTGTGGGGTATTCCTACACCGTGGACGCGCGTCTTTCTCTCTCTCTTTTTCTTTCTCTTCTATTTTCTCTTTTGTCCGCAGGAGGCAGCGGAGGTGGCTCAGCTATAGAGCCAGTAGCAGACCCGTTAAATTTCTTTTCCTTGTTTCTACAGTCGCAACAACAATAACACTGACATCGCATAGCGCACGGACACCTCTCCAGTTCACATCCATCGAAATGCAGCCGCCGGCGGTCGGGTTCAAATCCGTGTACTCTGGCAGAGTAGTCTTAACCAGTGCGCCACCTCGGCGGCGCGTATTACAAGGTCAAATTCCGGAATAGCGTGACCTTGAAGAATGCTAGCAGTAGAGCTTACGCAAAATTCAGTACGTTAGTAATGCTTACAGGGACTTTCCGGGAAATCATGAGGCTCTCTATGACTAATATGCGAATCTCTTCGGAGGCACGTATAGCCAGATTTGCGGATTGACTTCAATCGCTTGCACGATGCGCTTCCTTGGCTTGGTGAAGAGCAGCGCGGAGAACTCGGGACCTTTCTTTTTAGATGTAGTTAAATAACCCATTTGCGTTGTGCAGAGGCGAAAATCTGGCCCGGATGGCGTGAGTAGCGAGATCTACAAAATGTTGACTTGCTGGAAGTCTTCAGAGGTGCTTGCGATGTTGCATTTCTAGTTAATCCTGTTCCGGATGATAATATAAATTGCGAAAATACAGACAACAATCTTCTTATTATTAACAAAGGATACCGTGCCTTGTTACTGTGTAATGTTGGGTATGATATGTTCGCAAAATTCCATCTCTTTTCTTGCAGCTAGTGGCACTGGAATTAAAGGGAAGCGGAAACTGTTTTTAAATTTCATGGAATCCGGTGGTTGGGAAGACCTTGTGTGTCAATGTTTTCTTGGTTCTGGCCACAAGAAGAGCCGAAATTGCTTGTAGCTTCCCTCGTAGCTTCCAAGAGCGCAGGAGAAGGGGGGGGGGGGGGGGGTAAAAGCGGAGAAATGGCGGAAGTGACAATCGCGGAGAGTCACCTGGCCACCTGGCCGCCTGTCCGACTTCGCTCGCTTGTTGCGCATCATTCCACGCTCTGGTGAATGACCGGTGCGCGCGAAGCTCTACTAGTGCAATTTTTCTTTTCTGCTCCTTGTTTTGGGAAATCCTTTGCGAGCGCTCGTCGAAGGACTGAAATTAAACTTAGTCATACGCAGCTATCGTGCTAAGCTTTGAATGATTGCATAACTCCTCGCTTAAAGCTGTTATCATTTACTACTATTTGTCCGCTCACCTCTGCGCGAGAACGAACAATAGGCTGGTTGCGGTGAACACAACAAGCGCTCTGTCAACGTTGCCTTCGCTTAACAGCTGACGCGCTCGCCGCGTTGGGACGTTTAGAGCAACAAGGCGTCAATGTTTTTCGCGCGCCGCCTGCTCATTGCGGTACTTTCATAGTTCCAATGACTTTAGTCGGGTAAGCCAAGAGCGGCCGTCTATAGTACGCTGGGACCGAAGTGGTGTGTTGCCTTCGCCAAGTGGACGGTAAGGTCCAAACACTTACATTTGCTCAGTAACCAAGATTCCATTTGCCCTGGCCACGGCGATGCCACGCATCTCTAGGGGTTGGTGCTTGAGGTATGTGATGTGGTGCAGTACACTAAGTGCCTTTTTTGGCGCATGATCTCATTTCGGTGGTAACGAAAGAAAACAATATGAGTGATTAATAGTCTAGACAGAAAAAAATAAATAACTAACACAGATTTTATTCTTCCTTACGGTGCCGGTGTCCTATGAAAAGCAAGCTGTAAGTTATTCCGTATTTTCAGTTTGGCACTTTACGCAGAAGGCTTGTGACAGCCATCGGCAGCACGTCCTATATTATAGTCAACTGCCTGCCATTCGTTTCGAGCTGTTGCTATTCACTGTCATACGATATGGTTGGTATTACTTAAGCTCTGCCGCATTAAGGGGTGTAATTATAAGAGATACGAAATATAATGCTGATTAGCGCTTGAGGTATCGCTAACTTAAGGGGCACATTCCACAGTGAAAATGGTATATTGTAATAGCAAACATTTCATTATTTTTTGAAGGAATTCGCTTACGTTTGATTTCCTTTATGGGAATGATTTTTGGCTCCCTTGTCTAACTCGTGACCCAAGGGCCAGAGGCTAGATTCCATCATTTAACCATCTATTTCTTTAAGCGAACTCACTACGTGTATAACATCAAGACTATGTCTTGACTCCCTCTAATCCGAGCAGAATTTTCCATTGAAGCTAATGCCAGTTCCCCGCCGAAAAGGGCATTCAAGGTAATGTCTTAAAACCAACGATTTCATAACGTACGGAGTGCATAAGCAGAAGCCACCAGTACACAGAGCAAGATCCCATATCTGAACGCACTGTATACCGTAGTCTCTGCAGATACTATGACTTGTGGCGTAGGAACTAGCTCATTATTATTTAACTATAGTGCCTAGAATATACTGGCTAGTGTGCCGTGCGGAGGGCTCTCTCAATGGGAGGAGGTGTCCGCGCCGGCGATGCCTTCCAACTTTGGCCGCCAGGGGCGCTGCTCATCGTAAAGGTGCCGTCGACCCGTCGACGCCGCCGGCGCGCCCTTGATTTGCCGCAGCTGCGCTGGCCGAGCCATCAGTGGGTTCGAGCGCTTTGGACGCGTCTACGCTGTTCTTTTGTTTTAGTCGTTCTGTTTCTTGCATTCATATGAGATAATTAAATTTGCAACGACTAATGATGCTAAAAATAAAGCATCAGGGCAGGGAAAAGACATGTTTCGTGTCGCTCTGTCGGAGTGGCTACCGCTCAGGACTAGGTTTCTATGTTCGGTGTGCCATCGGACCCTGCGCAGCTTGCGTAGTGGAAGCGGCTGACTAAAAGACAAGACCGCAAGTTGACTTCAACGTGTGTTGCCTGCGAAAAATATTTTGTGGAGAGCTACATCGAGAGAACGTTCAAAGTGACAGTAAACGGCATCGTCAACGAGCTCGCTAGAGATAGACCACAAATTAAGCCCGAAACCGTGCCAACGCTATTCGACCATTATCCGAACCATCTTCTGCCTAAGACATCGAAAAGAAAGTTGAGGAACCTCTGTGACCAACCGGCCGCTAAACGACAAAAACGCGGTGTCATAATGCCAGTGGTGCAGACGACAGCCATGCACGCACCGTCAAGGATGTTTGACAATGCTTCCAAGGAGCTGGCAGCAGAAGAGCCGAGCGAGAACTCATGCCCGCAGCAGCAGACGTGCAGCTTTGAGCCTCGGGATCCGTTTGAGTCAATTTACATACCTGCAACTTGGACCAAATTAACCGAAGCACCTGCTGGATCTGTAGCCTACGCGCGTTATCGAGCCTAAAAAAACAAAAAGAAAAAGAACTTTGTCACTTTGTACATAGAAAAAGTGATAACTTTTGGAAGCCTGAACGCAGTTCTGTGGACACAATAGTGTATATTCTCTGAAAAGAAAAAAACAAGCGCGTACAATACAACAATATCTAAAGCTGAAGATAGAGCTATACAGGTAGAGTGCACTGGAGGGTCTTTGTTCCGAATGTGGCCTGCAACCAGCTGATTCAGGAAGCACATATCATTCATGGGAATATATTTTGCAGAAAAAGTGTCGCTTGACCGTCAACTCTGAAGGGGTTAGCTGCGCTTAATGCAAATACTAGCGGAGGCTTACACAAGATGCGCAGAAAGAAGGAAAAAGCATGTAACTAGCCAAATAAATGCTGCAACATTTCTCGCGCTCTGAGAAGAGCTAAGAGAAAACTGGCATGGAGCGCAGAACAAGTGGCTCTATTGAAAGCGCAAAATGAAGAGCTAATAAGTGAGTCCGCGGTTGAAGCTTTTTTTTTTTTTTTTTTTTTAAATCCCGCGCCCTATACAATTGTGACCGTACAACAACCGCTCGGCTGCTGAAACCGCGAAGCCGAAACTGGTGAAGAAAGTAAAATTAATTATAAATTACTTAGCGGTGGTAAGCGAGAAACCACGTGGAGAATTATACAGGAATATCTAGCGCATCATTAGCAAGTGAAAAAAAAAAAAATACCACCAAAAATTGGTATCAAGACTACTTTAAAATTATTGCGGTGTCATATGTGCGGCCTTTCTCCAAAACCTTTAGTGGTGCATTTCTATATGTTTACTTGTTTATTGTTGCTGCGCCTTTTTGCTCAAATTTTACTATATTGTAGACTTTGTAAAAAAAAAAAAAAGAATCAGTGATACAATCACCACTTTTGTTTCTTGCCTTTCCTTCTGTTACAAAAGAAAGCACACCGCATAATAATCATTTATGTATGAAGCAACAATTAAGTGACTTCCTAATAAAACAAATGAATAAAGAGTAAGAACAAAAACTGAAGTCAGATTCAGACTGCTTGTGTTTATTGTCGCATATGCGATCTTTGAAAACATGCGCGCGTGCAATATATGTTACGAAAAAGCAAGATCGCCCTTCTTTTCTGTAGCATATATGTGACGCTATAAAACGTCACTAATCTGATATATATCACCTTAGCAATAAGCATGACTGAATTGCAGAAACGTCGACGTAACCTATCCGAAAGCATGAGGCCCGTATACGTATTGACGTTCGTAGCACTTGACTGCGGCATCGCGATATACCATGGACCATAAGAAAAGACCGAAGAGTAAATAAAATTCAAAGTTGGATTAATGAACAGTGTAAAATATTAAGGGTATTTTCTGATACCTGTGTCACACGGACAATAACAGTCGTCGTCGATCCGTGCCGGGTTAGATCGCGATTGAGAATATAGTTCCCATAATTCGGGACAACCACCTGGGCTGACTGAGCGCTCACTCAGAAGGAAGATGCATACGATACCTTACATCCGCAATCGCGATGCGTGGATCGCAATCGAGTGGCTCTAGATCAAATAAAATCGTCGTCGGAATATTTCATAGCAATATATTGAATCCGGCCCGGACTCGATCGTTTAATCAAAGATTAACAAACTATTGCAACCAACGTGTCAACTTTAGGTGGTTTTCTCAAATTTCTTCTCTCGCTGGATATCAGGAAGTCAATATGTGTTCTGCTTAAGACCTTATCCGGTTCAGCTGAATAAATAAAACAGATATATAGCAGACATGGACCAGACAGTATTTGTTAAACGCTTCCTCGAGCGCTATTTGAGCGTATGATTTTCTCCGCACAGTACTAGGACGGTATGAATGTCTTCCACCAAGACTGTTTTTAGACACAAAGTGCGCTTAAACCGTCAAAAGACAGGTTTCGCAGTGAAAAGCGCAGCACGCTATCCGGACCTATATGCCGCCTATGCTGCCGAGGCCGCGAACGCGGAGCGATAGCACCTTAGCTATTGGTAGCGCCGCCCCGCGGTGGCGGCGGGAAGGCATCACCGCGGCAGACACGCCAGCGCGCGCCCTCGGCACACTAGCCAGTATATTATAGGCACTATAATTTAACCAAGCTTTTCTACGGTGTATTTTGCAATAATGTTAAAAAAGTAAGCGTGGCTAAGGACTAGATTTAAGAAAATGTGCGTCTTTCAATATGCTTGATCAACTGGGCAACAGGTCTGTCCTCAATTGCAATGGGTGGCGGTTCCATAGCATGCATGTTAAGATAATATAATGAATTGAATAGAGTCATCCTTTGAACAAGAACTCCCTCAAAGAAAGCATTTATCAATCCGTGCAGATATCTCACACATAGGACTGCGTACAGTTATGTGTAAAGTGGTCTGGCCTCCTCGTATGAAAGGAGGCCTGCGGTACGCCAGTGTTCTCAATAAACAAACGTGGCATACAGATAAGAGACACAACCATTGCTCGTAGGTGCAGAAATACACCATCTGGCCTGTGCAAAACGTTGCAGTGTTGGCTGGCGTGTATAATGTGCGTTAGCGACGTTGTTGAAGGACAAGTTAGTGAAACAAGCCCGCATCGTGAGAATATGTCGAAAGCCACAGTGCACCCAATATACGCTCACGGACAAAGACTGCTTATACCATTGAGCAAAAGTGCTGAACAAAAGTTCGCAGTTGCTTGAGGATCGTGAGAAGAGAAAAAGTGCCGAGCACTGGCGATTGCATAAAATAACTTGATTAGTGCGCAATCTACTGGTGCTATGGAGACAAAATTGTCAAAGTTCCTACCGATTCAAAACTTGTAAATGACAATTGCTATGCAGCACCTTGCAGTACGTGAAAACAGTAAAAGTATTGTTATGGTATGAACATGGTTGCCTTGCTTGATACACAAGGAAGGCAGTACGTCTACGAAGAACAACAGGTCTTTTCAGAACGAATGACGTGCGATGTTTTTAAACTGTGCAAAGTAAAAACAGGTGCTGAAAGTGAGGAAAAAGACTGCTTTGTCTTACCTTGCCAAATATCTGTGGCGCGTGCAAAACACGAAGTACTTGATTTTGACGCGTATACCTTGTGTAGCGAGCGCTCCCCCAATATATTGTAAATACTGGCTCTTTCTTACTGCGCTGCATGCCATCGGCTTCCCTCTTTCTAGCGTAACCAGCAAGTCCTTGCAAACCTCTATAATTGCAGACACAACAGGAGAAGTTCATCCTGAATTCCCGCATTTTTTTGGCACAATTTTTTTCTTTCTCACTTTCCTAATGCAAATGTCTATTAAAACTTCAATTTGCCTACAGTCATCATCAGTGAACAATATGCTGCTTAATAGATGACGACTGATTCTTCACTCACAAGCCTCAACACTCTCGTCTAAACTATTAAGCTCGCCCGAAATTTCCGGAGTCCTCCACTACGGCGTCTCTCATAGCCTGAGTTGCTTTGGGACGTTAAAACCCCACAAACCAAACCAAACCAAACCAAACAATCACACACTATTAAATCTTTCTCTGCAATCGCCGAACTTGGAAGTATAACAGTTGGCGGAGCAAATATTTAGCCGCGATACATTTTCTTCTCAGATCACTCAGGTTTTTAAAAAACGCCATGGCCAATCAAGCAAGCACTGATTTTTTTTCTCCTCTGTGTAAGAAGCTTTCGGTAACGGTGCGGCGACTAGCGGGCAGCTCGTGCCAAAACGTTAGCACATGCAATGGACAGTTCAAAAGAGCTTGCCCAACTATTAATACTTTCGTAACTTTTTGAATCCCTTGTCCGGTGATTCGAACCAAGCCAGTGCTTACAGTGTAATACACACAGTGGCTGCACAGTACTGTACAACTCGTCGCCGACATGGGAATAACCGTACTAGCTGCGAGTTAAAACGCGAGCAGTAGGTAAGCTCCGCAGTTCACATTCTCACTTTTGGTCATCCACATGCCCTTGAAAGAGACCGACGCTTTGAAACACTAGCGGTCCCAGGTGGTATAAATATCCAGAATGGATGTCGCTAGGTTCACCACCACTCAACACTAGCTGTAGTAAAAGTTGTTCGTAGAACGTGACATTGGTGCTCTCGGATGCGTGTCGCTGTCGTGGCGTCGAATGCCAGATCTGTTGGCGTACCGCACCACGTCAATGGTGTGCGCGTGCTGCGGCATCGAGCCTGCGACGCCGAACCGGTCCGTCACGCCCACACCGTCCAAATCGCTGAGGGAACACTTCAACGGTTCGAAGCACTTGGCCTCGGCCCGCTGCTTGTCCCGTCGTCGTAGCACGTACAGCCGTGTAGACAGCACGACCAGGAAGGCGACCACGCCGCAGCCTAGGCTCAGCGTCAGGTAGAGGATGAACTTCTCCTTGTTCGCTGCGAAATGAATTACATAAAAATAGAAGGTATTTTAGAGAATGTTCTGTTGCAATCACTAACTCCTTCATTCTTCTGATATACTTCAATGTGAGCAGGACTGTTCACTGAAAGTCATAGCTGAAACGAAGCAGAAACAAACTCTTGTTACTACTTTATCATTCAACAAATTTAAGAAGTGGCACTTTAGTTGCCTATTTCTTTAAGCGTTGAATAACGCCGTAACTTGCTTATCCTTGATAATTTTATTCCTATCTTCGTTTCATTAATTTTGAGTTCCTGAAATGTAACCCTACTTTTTTACTCAATTACTTAGTGGGCCTGACAGGTATACAAATTATAAAATGTGCTAAATGTTTCACATTTGGTACCTGTTTTGTGCCATATGTGAAGTGCCATTCCTCTTTTTAGGTGAATAAATGAGCAAAGTGTAAGAAGTATTTGATATCTAAGCTTGCCTTTCTCCATGTCGATAAATCTGGCACCTGTAGTCGCCCTCTCAAGAGCCGCATGCTAGCGAGCCTTCCAAAGCGGAGTGCGCGTGTATATATGAGCGAGAAATCCTCTCACAAAACCGGCAGTGCTGCCGGTTTTATTTTATTATTATTATTATTATTTTTTTTTTGCGAGGAAATGTGACCAGTTGAGGTAGAACGAAAAGAAGTGTTCAGGGAGCGAACCTTGTATAAACCTGTACGCTGCCACCCACTCGGTGACGAAGCCGATGGCCCGATGACCGGCTCCGTTCAGGGTGCAGTTGACGTGTATGTCCTCCTCGGCCGTCCTGTCGCTCTGCATCGCCCCTTTCCTGTTCTTTGGTCCCGATGTTTGGCTTATATCCATCGGTGCGGCTGAAATGCGGAGGAAGCGGGGTCGATTGCGAAGATACAATATTCATATAGCACTCATATTGATCATGGTTGTATGAGAAATATCACGAATGCTCTAATAAGTCGCACAATTGGAGCTTAAAGCATTCGGAATCAGAACACTACGAAAACGCCACTGTGTGTTGGCTCTCAGGCGTGGCGTGCTGCAATATGTCAGAGAGAGTAAATAGTTTTAGAGCTGAGATTACAGCTGTACTGGCAATAAACTGAGCTGGTGGCCGTTATTTATAAGGAAATAAATAGGTGTTATATTCATACCAAACAAAAATCAATAATTGTCGACAAGTATAGGTTCAGCAACGTATATGTTCCCAGCAGCTCTCTCTCTCCGCGCATTTTCGTTTAACTGCTACTGATGTGCACTCTGAACCAATGCTTTAGCAATTTTAACAAGATTGATTTCTCGCAATTTAGTGCTCCCATCCTAATATACAGGTGGAAGGTTGCGGGTTTATTCTCTAGCTTTTCAGTAGCGCAAAGTATGATTCAGGAGGAACACGGCAAACGGATAAATATAGAATGAGTCGACTGCAATTCGTATAACGAACGTAATTGCACTCTATAGACTGTCATATCTTTTCAAATTCAAATTCAAATTCATTTTATTTTCCTTGTGTGCAAGGAAGGAGCAGCCACAAAAAGCTACCATTCGCGGCAGCTTGCTGAGGTGGCTACCCCTACAAGTGATGACAGCAGCTGCGCGTACATCGAGGAGTACATACATACATAGATTCGAGATGCTTATAGCTAGGAAGTAAATGTCACTGACACCCATCTCGCCACTGCCACGAATCTAAAGGGCGAAACCGTACAGTCTCCTTCAATCTTCGCAGCTGTAAAACAACATTTAATTTCTTCAGTTACAAGGATCTGAAAAAAAGTTACTTAGGTTTGCTACAGGTTGACGTCAAATCTAACTATTGTTTTTTATATAAATTCCTCCACACTTTGGGATTCCCTAAAATCTATTTCAAAGTAAGAGAGAGAGAGAGAGAATGGGAGAAATAGAAAGGCAGGAAGGTTAACTAGGCGATGCTCAGTAGGCTATCTTACACTGGGGAGGGGAGCAAAGGGAGTAAAAGGAAAGAAAGAGCGGCAAGGAAAGGACTTTGTCACATGTCCAGAGATTTGTAATAAAAGGGGCTAGACGGCGTACACTTGTCTAGAATTCAACCTCGAGTCCTTTAAAAACTTAAGGAGCACCTTCCCTGCTTTCCTTTCTGATGATGGTGCTGTCCAAGGGCCCATAATCTTAGCTTCTGTAAGAGGGCGAGAGTCCACGTGGCGGTCTCTTTACTTCATAAATAACATATAACCTTATGCGCTGGCGACAAAGTCGGGATGCGGTGCTTTAGTTTTCGCACTTTATTCTTTGACCGCCTCAAACAAACACGAGCACAATTGTCATGTTTGGCGTTTAGCTTGCCTGGCATAGCCTTGGCTGATGCATACAGTCCTTCCGCAGGACTGAACGTAGAGGGATCGTAGCGAGCCTCTTCCACGTAGCCTTCTTCGTCTTCATCCGGCTTATCCTTGGATGAGTCTCTGCCACCAATGTCCAAATCTTTCAGGATTGTTTTGGGCGCTGCAGAGAACGTGCAAAACAATTTCATTATGCCTATAATACTCGTATATACGAATTCCTAACGTGAATATTTTGTTTCGAAGAACAGAGAGAAATGAGAACTTTCGCCAACTGATCGCTGCCAACCATGTACCGTTAAAGGACCATGAACCATTGCTCGCGAAAAGGCGATTAGAATTGCTTGCTTTCTACACACTGGCCTTCTTGAGTACTTCACCCACTGTACAGTTTTTACAACCTGTGTGCACGTTGCCTCCACGAACAGAGTAATCGGGACTTTCACTTTGGCACCTGGATCCAAGACAGCCGCTTACAGCGTCCGCTAGCTACTACTGTGTTTGAGTGCTAAGCAAACGTTCGTGGGTTTATCTGGTTAACAATGGTAATTGAAGCTAATCCGGAGGCCTCCTCTGCAGCATGCCTGAATTCGCATGCACAAGCGACTGAAATAAGGAAAATACACCAGTAGGCAATTGTTTACCCGGACAACAACGAAAACTTCGAAAGTAAGTGATAAATAACATGCTGTAGTGCAGCTAATGAAGTACACCACACGATTTGCGGTGTTAGTGGAATCGGCTTCCACTAGTTGCACATTGTTTTCTTTAGATTAGTGAATATAAAATAAATGCTCACCTTCCATTCAGAGAAAATAGCTTTTCCTTTTGGCCTAATGGTCTAAAGCACTCTTAGCTTCTTTCAGAGCCGGTTTACTGAACCTATACATCCAAAAATAGGCGGGCGGATATAGTTTCTTTATTCCTTCACGCATGAGCTACGAGGAACACCGTAGCGGAAGACCCCGGTTTGGTTTATACCATATGCGGTTCTTTAAAGCGCTTTGAAATCGCACAGCCCGCTATATATATATATATATATATATATATATATATATATATATATATATATATATATATATATATATATATATATATATATATATATATATATATATATATATATATATATATATATATATATATATATATATATATATATATATATATATATATATATATATATATATAGGATGCGAGAACATTTAACGTACTTGGCCGCTTAAAAAATAATAGAGCGAAGGGTACGCTTCATTTAAAGAAACATTTTATTAGACTCGACGTTTCGATCGGAGACCGATCTTTCTCAAGAGTGAATCTTCTTGGATAGTGTTGCGGCTTTTTAAGCATATGGACATAGACCACACCTGGGTAAAAAAACAAAACGTGGGAGACAGAGGAAAGAGACAGATACAGTAGGGAAGGATGATGTCCAGGTGTGCCATCGCAGGTGCATCGCAGGTGCTGGACAAGCCTGTCGAACTGCGCTGACACAGGTGCCTGGATGCATAGTCTCTGCTGCGAAAGAATGCGGGCTATTTTCACTCTTCCTGGACAGGACGGCCGAAGAGTGGGAGTAGGGGAAAAAAAAAAGAATAAATAATAAAAAGAAAGAAAAAAAGAAAAAAGGGGGGGGGGATGGAGGTGGATAAGGAAAGGTGTTAGCTTAGAAAAAAAAAAAAAAAAAAAAAAAAAAAAAAAAAAAAAAAGGTGTCGGAAGCAAGCCAAAGAAAAGGGGGGAGGGCGGTAGGAGGTAAGTGGCTCTGACAAGACCAGAACACACCAACACTTTGCTATTCAAAAAAGGTGATGACCTCAGACGACTTGGCCAGGTGTGCACATTTCCTGTGTTCGTGACATCGGAAGAGAGGACAGGACCCCGTGGTTTTCGTTTAAGCCCTGTTGTAGAGTATTAAATTTAAAAATGAAATATGATTCTCGTTGTTCGCGCTCACGAGTGTTTTTGAAGCCACTCTGTAATATTGTGACTTTAAGATTATCGAACTCATGTCCCTCCTTGCGAAGGTGCTTCGAAAGGGGGAGGTTGGGAAGGGTTTGAGCGTGCGAGCGGTGGTTATTAAATCTCAATCGGAAGGAATTATCTGTTTGGCCAATGTACTGCATACCACAGTCACCACACTCGAGCATGTAAACAACATTGCTAGAATCGCAATTTAAATCTTCTCGTATAAAATGTTTGAAATTTGAGTGGGTGCTTTTAGCTAGTGCTGTGGATTGCATGTGTTTACAGATTTGACATCGGCTTTTTCCGCATGACGTGCAACCCAAAGGTCTCGGTTTATTGACAGTTGAGTGGACAACGTGGTTTTGTAAATTCTTTGGTCTTCTGTATGTTACCTGAGGAGCAGTCGAGAATATTTTGGAAAGTCGTTGACTTTGTTCTATGATATTGAAATGTTTTTTAAGGATTTTGTTAATATTTGGGATATTGTCTGCGAAGGTTAGAATGAGATTACAGTGTTGTGGTGGTGTTGGCTGTGATTCCGCAAGGGTGGGATGACGATTACTTATTTCAGCCTTTTTTATGGCATCTTCGATGATAGAAGGCGGGTAGTGTTGTTTCTCTAGTGTTACTCGCATGCGATTAGCATTTTCTTGAAAATCTATGGATTTTGAGCAAATACGTTTGAATCTGATAGCTTGCGAGTATGGGATTGAAGTCTTGCAGTGGCGTGGATGGCAGCTTTTGAAGTGAAGGTATTGTTGTCTGTCTGTGGGTTTTTTGTAAACGCTAGTGATTAATGCGCCCCCTTCAACTCGAACCAGAACATCTAAGAAGTTGATTTTACTAGTTGAGTAGGTGTGTGTGAAGGAGATGCTAGGGTGTATGTTGTTGAATGAGGCGATAAACTTTACGAGTTCGTCCTCTGTTTCGGTCCAAATCATGAATATGTCATCCAGAAAGCGTTTGTAAAAAATTGGTTTGATTGCACATGAGGACAGAAAGTCGGACTCAATTTTGCTCATAAATATGTTTGCGTAATTTGGAGCCATTTTGGTGCCCATAGCTGTACCACTAGTTTGAAGATAGTATGAGTTGTTGAATTCAAAAGTGTTAAGTTTAAGGACCAGATTGGCTAGTGTCTCGATGGTACTTGGACTAGGAGAGTCTAAAATTTTATATTTCTCGTATGCTCCGATCATGGCCTGGATTCCGTCGTCATGTGGGATGTTAGTGTAAAGTGACACCACGTCAAGGGTGACTAGAAAAGCGCCATGAGGGAAGGTAATATTGGATAATTCTCTCAGGAAATGATTGGTGTCGCGTATGTAAGATGGATGTTTCGGAGGTATGTGTTTGATTAGGGAATCGATATAATCTGAAATTGGCTCTGTGAGTGTGCCGATACCGGAAACAATAGGTCGCCCTGGATAATTCTCTTTGTGTATTTTCGGGAGCATATAGAAGCGCCCCGCTGAGGCATTTTTTGGCGTCAGTGCCTTACTTACACGTATGGGTAATTCACCTTCATCGGTTAGTTTAGTCAGAGTTTTTCCTATGATGCTCCGGTGTTCAGCGGTGGGGTTCGATGAGAGTTTCTTATAGAATTTTGGGTTATTGAGTTGACGGTTGCCCTCCTGAATGTAATCGTCTTTGTCTAAAATGATTATACCTCCACCTTTGTCGGCGGGTTTAATAACAATGTCAGTTCGTTTGCCGAGTGAGCCTAATGCATTACGTTCTTTCCTTGTGAGGTTAGGTGGGCCAGATCTGCGTGTCCCAAAGGCCTGAAGAATATCCCCTTGTACTGCTTTTATATACATGTCAAGATATTTTTCCCTACCAGGTTTGGGCGTCCACGGTTCCTGAGGTCGGGGGAAGTGCGGATTACTAGAGTTTGGTTTATCGAAAAAGTATTCACGTAGTCTAAGATTTCGAGAAAAGTTATCCAGATCTTTGAATAATTGAAATTCATTATACTTTCTATTACTTGGACAGAATTTTAGGCCGCGTGACAAAAGTGACTTTTCATCGGAGGTGAGTTGAGAGTTTGAGAGGTTAATCATAATTTCTGGAAGGTGTGGTTCCTCGGGTGTTTGGTCTAATGTGGTTAGGTGTTCGGTTACGGTTTTGAGGTTCTCGTTGGATGGGTGTATGTGGCTCCTTGGTTGTATTTCTTTTGTAGGGTCTATGTTTGCATCAACAATTATGTTATCCCGGGAGAACTTTTTAAGTTTCTTTGTCCAAATTTGCTCAATTTTGCAAGACTGGAAGACCTCAAGCTCGGTTGCCTGTGATGTTGAAAGCAACATGTTGTGACGCGCCCGCCTCTCCTCGAAGTTTAATGATGCCAACGTTTGTTCGAAGTGCTCAATTGTTATTTTCAAAAGTTTAAAAGATGCCCCGAGTAGTTCTTTGGTCCATGCTAGTCGATGGGATTCCGAAAGGTTATTCATCGATGGGGTTAGAGATACAGTAAGTCCTCTCGGTACAGTTTCCGATTTCAGATATATTCGAAGGGATTTTACGTGGAGCTCGTGCCTGATTCTTTTGTCTATTATTTTTCTTAACTTTAAAAAATTTCGAGAGTGTATGTCATCGCCAGAAGGAGAATTGGTGGGCGCGTGAGCCTGGTCGGCCTGTCAGCATTGCTTCAGCCGTTGGGCTGAGCCACAGCGTCGTCTGAGGTCATACCTTTGTTTTGGCGTGGTGGCTTCATCCCCGAAGCACTGCATGGTGACTGATGCTTGCTGGGATCCAAGTGCCGGCTCCATTGGTGCCGACATTGGAGCCATCCGTGGTCCCGGGGTTTTCGGCGTGGCAACCGGCGACGTGTCGTCCTTCCCCATGGGCGTCGGCAGTAGGGGCGGGCAGTTCGGTGTAGAGCTTGGGTGCCGGAGTGTGGTGTCTCGTGCTGCAACACTTTGTTTCGGTGTAGCGGCGCTCTCTGGACGGTCGTTTTCATTGGAAGGAGGCTGTTGGTGTCCCGTTGGGTCTCTTGGAATGGGCGTGTTGACGTCATTTCCGATGTCCTGCATGGTGGATGAAGCTTGCTGGGATCCAAGTGTTGCAGCTGAGAGTGGATCCATCCGGGATCGGGGCCTAGTCGGAGTGGTGATCGGGGATGTACCGCCTTGCACAGCAGGCGTCGGTAGTAGGGACGGGCGGTTTGATGATGGGCAGGTGGGGTTATTCGGTGTGGGATTTCCTGTTGTTCTGGATGGTTTGGCGGCGGCTGGAGGCGCAGTGAGATGTGATCTTGGAGTTGGCAGCAGAGCTTGGCGAAGGGGCGTTTTCGTGAGTGTAGTGTAGCCTGAACCACTTGGTGGTAGGTTATGAGTGGCACGGCGGCATTTCAACCCAGATGTCCGTCCTTGGTTGATCAGATGCTCTGCTTCCTCAATGGTTGGGAAATCCGGTGTTGCGGGTGGACCAGCATCTTCACTGTTTTGGGATGGGACCTCAAAACAGCTGGCAGCTATTCGGGTGCTGTGCTCCATGGTGGGTTGGTGGGTCTTATCTGAGGTTGGCAGGTGGTCTTTCCATGGGGCCATGCAGTGCCGTTGAGCACTGAGGAGGAGGTTGAATATATTCCAGGCGAGCACCGAAACACCTCCAAAACTTGGGTGCACTCCATCTGCAGCCAGAACTTTGGTAGCGGGAAAGGCCTCCAAGGAATGGTGGAGGTGGAACACGTTTTCGCCTTGAGAACACAATTCAATGAGTCCGTTGTTGAACTGCATGGCACGTTGATTAAATTGATTCACCGTACGCCAATTCCCGGAACCTCGTCGGCGGTTAGGAGCCCGTGGTAGCACCAAAGTGGCATATACTGCCTCGATTTCAGGCCGTGTGGCGCGGATGAGTTTAAGTGCACCCGCGTAGCGGTTGAGGGCATCATCGATGCTTGTACGGGAGATGTCGTTGGTGCCCAAATGAAGAATGAGTCCACTTACACTTGGAGGCACGAAGTCCAGGAGGTTTGTTATGTCCTTGATTTCAGCACCGGGTTGTGAAATGAAGGCTGGAGAGCACCGGCTTGATGCATCGAAGTGGTTGTAGAGATGTTTCGTTTGGGAGTCGCCAATCAGAGCCCATGTTGGCGCGTGGAGAGGAAGTTTCCAGAGGATGTTTCTTGAAGCGTTAGTGGCGGCCATTGAAGAAGGTAGGATGCGAGAACATTTAACGTACTTGGCCGCTTAAAAAATAATAGAGCGAAGGGTACGCTTCATTTAAAGAAACATTTTATTAGACTCGACGTTTCGATCGGAGACCGATCTTTCTCAAGAGTGAATCTTCTTGGATAGTGTTGCGGCTTTTTAAGCATATGGACATAGACCACACCTGGGTAAAAAAACAAAACGTGGGAGACAGAGGAAAGAGACAGATACAGTAGGGAAGGATGATGTCCAGGTGTGCCATCGCAGGTGCATCGCAGGTGCTGGACAAGCCTGTCGAACTGCGCTGACACAGGTGCCTGGATGCATAGTCTCTGCTGCGAAAGAATGCGGGCTATTTTCACTCTTCCTGGACAGGACGGCCGAAGAGTGGGAGTAGGGGAAAAAAAAAAGAATAAATAATAAAAAGAAAGAAAAAAAGAAAAAAGGGGGGGGGGATGGAGGTGGATAAGGAAAGGTGTTAGCTTAGAAAAAAAAAAAAAAAAAAAAAAAAAAAAAAAAAAAAAAAAAAGGTGTCGGAAGCAAGCCAAAGAAAAGGGGGGAGGGCGGTAGGAGGTAAGTGGCTCTGACAAGACCAGAACACACCAACACTTTGCTATTCAAAAAAGGTGATGACCTCAGACGACTTGGCCAGGTGTGCACATTTCCTGTGTTCGTGACATCGGAAGAGAGGACAGGACCCCGTGGTTTTCGTTTAAGCCCTGTTGTAGAGTATTAAATTTAAAAATGAAATATGATTCTCGTTGTTCGCGCTCACGAGTGTTTTTGAAGCCACTCTGTAATATTGTGACTTTAAGATATATAAATTTAATTTCCTTTCCATCAAAATACGGTAGCTACAGTAGGTATTAAACCTTCCACCTTGGATTTAGCAGCCGAATACCAGAGAGACAGCGAAGGATTTTGAAAACGGGTGAGAAATTCTCACAACGAAATGTTTTTGTGTATATTTCAACAATCCGGGTTTACTTAATAAGCCTGCAGCCTGAAACCGGAAATCTCTGTGCTTGGGGCGCATTGTACAGGATAAATTTTACATCACTGTAATTCCCATTCGCGTCGCGCCGCTGTGAGGGCTCTCGTAAGCAAATCTATCAAAACACCCCATATGGTGGAGCAGGCGTTGTCTCCGCATATGGGTTTGGACGGCCTTTGTTTCCGCAAGTGATGGTGAACGCTGCTCGAACAGGCGTGTGCTTACCGCATGTGTAGACGACTTTCAGGAAGAGGCGCGAGTCCTTGTGGCAGCCTGGGTTTCCGAAGGTTCCCATGTCCGCGTTCACGGTGCATTTCCGCCGTCCGTGGCACGATGTCAGCACCGTCTCAGTGGCGTAGCTCACCTGGCATACTGTATAAGCATCCCGAGTAAAAGGTGAGATGCACGGGGTTAGAAGGCGCGAATATGACAGGCCTGACAATGGTGACATTGAGTGCCTCTGAACCTTGCAGTATATGAGCCTTTTAATTATATCAGTTAAGAAAATGCCAATCATGACATGAGAATGATATGAGACGTCTTTTTGAGTAAATGGAAGCGCTTCTTATGAAATATGCGGTTTAGTACTGGGTGGTGCCTGAAATGTTATTTGGTCCTATGTCCATGCTTTGAGTATAACATGCTTGACGCCGCGAGCAGCGATTAGCAGTTTGTCATAATGCGCAAGTGGTCTAGAAGATTGCAATCACCGAGTTTTGGACGGATCAGTGTAACACATTTTATCCACTAGCCCAACGGCTTCTTGCGATTTGGTTTCATCGGGACACTTAAGAGGTTCAAATACTTTTGCCTACAACGGCCGTCTTATTGAAGAACTCTAACGAAAAAAGACAAAGAAGAAAGCTTAGGTTAGTAATTTTGCGCTGATATCCTTTGTCGCCCATCTGTTATTTTCTAAGACATGAAAATTACTTTTTATTCATAACGTATATCTCTTGTTTTTTATTATAGTCTGTGCGTTTGATGTATGAAGAGTTTTTGCATCAAATTTCACATGTTTTACGCAATTATAGATTTGACGTAAATATTTATTTGCAGTTAGCAGTCGAAGAGCCCACTCAGCCTGCTTATTTACACCCTTCCTTTATTCAACGGTTGACTAGATGGCCACATACCCGTAGAATGCACATACTCTGTGCTTTTTTAAGCTCATTTGGAGTTAGCAGCGGCCAGTGTAGAGACAAGAGCGTTACTGAAAATAAGAGAAAATATGGGATTCTTTCGAAACCGCGTAATTCACTACCATCTTCTTTCTGCGAAGTCTCACATAGCTGCAGTCACTCATCCCCGACGTACCAGAGAGCTTGACGTCCTGCCTCTGCGGACACTCGGGCACACCCTTCTCGGTGGCACCGAAGTTTGCCGAGTAGATGACAATGCGCAGACTCTTGTGACAGCGTAGGTTGAGCACATCGTTCTCGCACGCTATCCGGTTAGAGAACAGCGCTGCAAAAGAGCACATCAACCTTAACGTTACCGGTACACTAACTGAGACAGAAGTAAAAACAACGCTCTACGGATATAATGTTGACACAGCGTTTATTTTCTAGCCGTGCTAATATAAGTTTGTGTCTGGGTAGTGTTACAGGGGTGCACTGTATGCTGCCCAATCTGCTTTCGAACAATACAATGGAAAGTGCCTTCGCTTTGGGCCTCCCATGGTAGCCTGCACGTATGAAGGATTTGAAAGCGTACTTGATGTATGGCATAAAAGTTAATTGGTAGTGATTAAACGAAGCCGCTAGGGATCATATAGAAAACATTAAAATGTGGCATAGCCAGACTTTAATCTGACCATCTTTTTGACGAGAGCTATTCTGTCATGTTTTGTCGGGCTCGCACTGTTCATAAAGCTGCAAGGAGTGGGGATGTCAGTAACATGGTAGTTGTGAGCTAAGCTGTTTTCAGACATAAAAACAACTAACAAAAAAGCACGTTATTTACAATAATGCCCCATTCATACGCAGAATACGGTTGGGCAAAGTTAGAAAGAGTGGGCGAACGGCCTAGGTGATATTTCCTAAGAACACAAATAAGGTTGCGGACTATGGTCCCTTCTATGCTGCGCTGCTGTATCCAGCCAGAGCTGGATTATTTTGGCAACCTATTCCACCGAAAGGGAGATTAACTTCGGTTTCATAGCACAGAGCAAAGCACTTTTATTCCTAATGCTCTAACGTTTGTAGTCACGAACCGCTGAGCCTAAAGTATTGCAAGTTCCGCGGAAAGAATCCACGAGTTTTCGTGCAATAATTTAAAATGGAAGTGATCTGCCAGTCTGGTACCACTGGGGCTAGGTGCACGCGAACGTTCGGTGTAATACAGTGGGTGTTCCAGTTTAATGCAACTAAGTTAAACTCACAGTACGGTTACCAATCTGTAATTTGCGTATAAGCAGTTCTCATTTTATTGGATTGAGTGTTTTTGATCACTAATGGTGTGTGAATACTTGTACCCCCAGACTGCCTTTTTTTTCTCTCTTCCTTTCTTCTAATTCTTTTTTTTATTTTCCACACAATAAATGCTTCTCATATTGTTAGGCTGTTGCCGCCACAAAATGGTTTAAGTACTAGTCAAGTTGCTCTTTGGCAACTTTTTCTCCTTTTATCCATCATAAATTTGTATATTTACGAAAATAAAGCATTAATTCATTCATTCATTAATTAATTCATTCATTCATTCGTTCATTCATTCATTCATTCATTCATTCATTCATTCATTCATTACGCCGGATTAAGGGACTACTGCGCTATTTTCAGGCGAATCCTTTTAGGGCGACATGCTTACATGTACAGTTGCAGCACTTTTTTGTTTATTACATATATACGCTCGCTGACTACCGGTCATCTCTAGCCCTTCCTCCCATGGGCTTGGCGTCTTCACCACTAAATCTCTCTTTGGACGGCGCGTTTCGCGACAGACACCCTATTCTTCCGCTAATGTCATATTCTTCCTTATTCTTCCACAATATCCACTCTTTGCATGATTCTCATGGAAAACACTTTCATATTATGCATTTCTACGCTCTCGACATGCCCTCTTGCTTCTTAGGTAACCCTCCTCCTGCTCCTTCTACTGTAATCCCCCACATTTAGAACTAGCCGAAAACAATGGGTGTTTTCAGTAGCAATCCAATGCCGGATTCACATTTTAACGCTATAGAGTCAAGGGCTTCCTTCAGCAACAAACCCAGCGCCGGAGCTGGTGTTGGGAACGAAGAAACAGGAGCCTGCCTCTGGCAGCTGGTAGTGGTCAGGTAACGTGGCAGGCAGTGGCTGGTCGTTGGGTTGTGTGATGTGTTGTTTTTTTGCTATTGTATGTGTGAAAAGTTTTTGTAATTGTAGATTAGCGTCGCGTTATATACCTGATCTTGTTAAGGAAAAAATTGTTATTTAAATATATGCTGCAGCATCAGTCCGAACTGCATAGGACAGAGGCCTCGTCAGGTACCAATTGCCTTTAGCTTCTGTTCCTGCATCAGACATTGCACTTGCCTGCTGTCAGAAAGTGGAATACATAAACAAATAATACACAAAAGTATTGAACCCCGAATCAGACGCGCTTTGCACGTCCGTATGGCTTTTGTAAAGCCGGGCTTTATATTTCCACGTGCCAGGCACCACGAGATCTCCGCATTTGGCCCATTCTTAGATCGCCTCTATGTCTGCCTGCGTGGCTCCTTCGGTCGTGACAACGTCAGGTGGTCTTTCCCATAACGTCGTAGCTCACAACTGCATGCTAATGGGAATCTGTGAGATAACAAATGCACAGATTAAGGGATTAGTGATTAGACGAGTAGCAAAGTGCAAGTACACGAACAAGAATGCGTATGTCAAGCCGCCGACGGGAGCCATTAATGCTGTTGCGTCTTGCCCTCAAAGGCAGAGCTTAAATATCCCTGAATATTGTTTCGCACAATTTACTGAGTATTGTATCCCAATACTGAGAAATAGTTCGCAATTTTGTTGACGAAGAACAGTTGACACTGAGGAGCCCGTACGTCCAACCGATTCCGTTGTTGCGTGTGACATGCATATTAATATCATGATAAGAAAAGCATCCAAGGTCGATTAGCGTATATTACTAACCGAAGACTGATCAACGCGTCGAGCAGGACTACTGTCGCAGTGTTCCTGTAAATTGTCTTGCGCGGAAAGCTGTGACAACCGGCAAGAGCCTACTTACTGGGACGGCACTTGTACGCAACCTCGGCGTACTTGTACACTCCTGGGCATGGGTCTACCATGAACGACTTGGCATCTGTTCTAACTGTACACTCTTGCTTTTCACGGCACGCAGCTTCAACCACCTGCAGTAGCATACAAGAAACCACTTTAGCACGGGTAGTGAAAAAAAAGAATGACAGCGTTCAACTGAGTGGCTTTGTGCATCAATGAGCACGAGATGACCCGAGCAACAAACAGACCCAACCGCTGAACACATGTGGGCGCGGAGAGTGAAAAACCTGCCGTTGGGGCGTGCTCAAAGATACGCTGGGCAGGAACCATCTTCTTATCACAATCGCGTAAAAAAACTGCATCGGAACGCGCATTCGGCGCCCAATGGAAGGGTAATAGTACCACGCACTGGGACGAATATATCGGCGCTATTTTAAAATGGCGAATTTACCACAAGCCTAAGCCGTTTGATGCAGGCGATAAGCAAGATAAAAAGCAAACCTGCCTAAACCCTTTGAGATCGCCCTGCTTTATAATCAGAAGGGTGACCCTGATTTGTATATTCAGGGTCGTCCTCTTCATTTATTGAACCGGAGACAACTGTCTGCATTTCGAGCAAAAGTTCGCCTCAGAGCAGTGGGAGTCAATCCACAGGCTGTCCTGAAATAGATAGAAGATACACCAATCAGTTTGTATCCGCAGAATAGGTCCAGGTCTGCAATCAGTCCAAGGTGAGCCTGATGAGGTCTCAGTTTCAAGATTTGGGACCACGCAAAACATCTGACAAGCCATCCCTTGTGCACTCCGAGTAGGCAGCGGAGCTTCTTTTTTTCGGGATTCTATCCAAACTACTTTATTAACGTTCACACTCTATGACTTCAAGGACGTAATTTATACAGCGAGCACACACGGCGCGCCTCGTGCCGACGGGACTACATGGTGCACATCGAAAATCTCCTTGAGGTATGCAAGCCCATTCATTTCGCGATGTTCAAACATGTCTGCCGAGAGGATCTTTCTCGAGAAATGTCGGCATCCGATCATCAAACAATTACTTAAAGTTTACACCCACCCACAAGACCAAAAAAAAAAATTAGGTTTCTGTTTCTTACATCCTGTGCAACGAAACATTTGGAGAGCATAGCGAACGCTCATCTGGTGTAGTGGCTGAAAAAAATTATCCTTTATCCTCATACTCAAAACAGCTTACGCCCGCAACTCACAAATCAAGACATGATGTTCCGATTCAGGAAAAAAAAAGAAACAAGCTTGATCCGTTCCCTGCCTGCCGCCGGATAGTACTAAAAATAGGCATCAAGAAGGCATTTAACGCCCTTCGCCAAGCATCTATCGTGCAGGCAGAGCTAAAAATTATCATCACCAGGCAACATGCACCACTTGATCGTCGCCTTAAATCTTACGTTACTAGTTGACGTCGGCAGTGCCCTCGGCCGCAGCCGTCCGAACTTCATGGGTATTTTCCAAGGTTCTGTTATCTCCTGCACTATTTAATCTGTTCTTTGCGACTCTACTAGGTAGGCAGTCCAAAATCTCTAACGTAGATCACGTAATATAGGCGGACGATGTGACGCTTTGGACCACAAAGGTTCTCAGGCAGAATAGGAGCACCATTTGCAGGCGGCGCTATATCGATAAAACATTCACTCGGCATATGAAAACTAACATTAGTTCTCAACGAGACAGGGTATCTGGCTCTTCATGGTGACAAGTTTCCGATCTAAAGATGGAGACAAGGCCTATGTCCATCACAATATTGAAGATGCCTGTTCAGATGAGGCGGGTCATCCGCATATTAGTAATGCTTGTAGACGAGAAATGAATTACATCTGCCTGTTTCAGCTAAACCTTGAAGGTGACTAAACAAATAATCCAGCTCCTTCGCAGGATCCCCAACCGTACGCGGGCGCAAGCGTTAGAAAACTCTGGCACACTCCACAATAAAAGCAAAATAAATAAATAAATAAATAAATAAATAAATAAATAAATAAATAAATAAATAAATAAATAAATAAATAAATAAATAAATAAATAAATAAATTGACCTTTCACATCTTAACGTATTTTTCATTTCTCGGCATGAGTTAGGATATTTGATTTAATGAGCGGATCCGCAAGCCCTCCCGATGTCTAAGCATGTTTGAAAGAAAGCTTCTCCGCAACCCACCTCATTGTGCGGGTAAGTGATCTTCGCAGAGATGGTGATCGCTTGGAAACGAGAGCAGTGAGAACAATGCTACCTTAGAGAACAAGATTTTTTTTTCTAAATGATTGTCTAACAGCGCTTTTTGTTCAGATTATATTAGGGTAAATATAGTAAGAGCTTCACCTTGCACTACTACCTCGCACTGCGAAGACAGAAGCCACGCTCACCCTCAGTGCCTCCTTGGCAATGCACTGGGCGCTGCCGTTGAATAGAAGAGGTGGTGGCGGCCGCGCTGCGCTCTCCTCTTCTTCGTTGTAGGCGTGTGAGGGAAGCGGCGGAGGACAGAGCACATGATAGGGTACGGAGCGTCCGTACTGGGCCACTGAGATGGAGATGGTGGTGTTGCGAAAGCATCGCAGCTGCAGCTCCTGGCCATCGCAGGCGAACTTCTGGAACGTCTTGAGCGTACCCGAAAGGAGTGCTGCAGTGGAGGAAGAAAGGACAATTTACCGAGCTGTGCCGGAGCTGGTGACAGAGAAGAAATTTTGGCGAGCGCGTTCATTAATGTGACACTGACAAACACTCAATACATTTATTTTTATCAGTAAAAATTGCCTAGTTTCTCCTGGTGAATGTTGAAGCTTTCCCGACAGAAAAAGTGGATTTGAAGGCTAAAAAAATGCAGCGTTAGGATATTCCCGGCACTTGACTCAAACCCTAGACGTTCACAGAGAGAAGGAATGATTGACTCCGCTTCGAAGGGAATGGAGGTATAGAATGACCTCCGGGATCCGCGCCTGCAGGTTTTGGAGAATTTCGTTCCCATTCTTAGAAGAACAGCGCGACTTAGACAAGGACGGAAGGAAGACATACACGGACAAGCGCTGACTTTCAACTGACGTTTATTGCTCGGAACGTGGTAATAAGTATATCAGACTCCAAACAACAAAAGAAAACACAGAATCGATACACACTTGATTATGCACTGGAAAACGCATTTGATGCCACCACGTCACTTCCCTGTAGCTAGATATCTTACTTCCTTGGCTGACAACGCCAAGGACGGGCTGCTGACACAGGCGTCATTTGACCAAGCAGTTTGTGCGGCTTTAATAATTTCACAGGTTATCTTGTCCCGATTCCTATTTAACACTTTTGTTTTTTGGAAATATGGCTGACAGTGTTTACTTTTACAATCTCAGCAGTGGATGCCAAGATGCCCTTGGCATCATTGTTATTGTGTTCTCTTAGGCGCTCGTTAAGGCATCTGCCCGTCTGGCCGACGTACTGTTTGCCGCAAGATAATGGGATGGAGTAGATAACACCATCTTTGCACGCAACAAATTGATTTTCATGTTTTATAGTGCACTTTTCTCGTATAGATTCAGCGTTAACAAACTTGCACAATTTCTCAAACTTTTCGGGAGCCGAGAAAACAAATCTTACATTAGCTCGGTGGCCTATCTTCTTTAACCTGTGGGAAAATTTGTGGATATAGCTGTTGTCTTTTGTTTTTCCTTGCCAGAATCGGCCTGTTCGTTCTTTTTGGTTTTGCTTAAACATGCAAGAATTGATTTTGAAACGGACACGAGCAGTTGCTTGGGATATCCTGCCTTCACAAGACGATCGGTTTGGTGGTTGAAACTTTCTTTTATGGAGTGAAAGCATGATTTGTTTAAGGCATTTGTATAGCCCGACTTAGACACGGCGCGTTTTACGAGCTTAGAGACGCAAACGGAAGCAGTGGCTTGTTGCTTCGTGGTTCATAAGACCAGCAGGTGTGATTTGGCCTGAAGCTGAGTCTGAGATCAAGGAATCTTATCTCGTTATCTTCAGGTACTTCACGAGTCAATGTGAGCGGGTGAAGGCACTGAACAAAAATATCTTGAACCTGGTGGATGACGGAATCATATTCTTGATCATCGGTGTCTAACAAAACAAGAAAGTAATCAACAAATCGAAAACACTGCAAACATTTTGATTCTTTTAAAAGTCGTTGGAGCATTCTATCTTTTTTGCGAGTAATAGATCACTGAGCACAGGCGCTACACTTGAGCCAATGCACACTCCTTTTTTTCTGCAGGTTAAGTTCACCATCCCATGTAGTATAAGTTGATTTTATATACACTTGTAGTAATTATAAGAAGCCAGCGACGGAGAGGCCTGCCTCGTTCTGGAAGGCGCCAACTCCGTATACTTGTCAATGCATTCTTCGATGCACGAAAACAGCTCGTCATGCGGCAGTGAATAATAAAGATCTTTGACGTTTTTGGCGAGGTCTTTGGCGCTGTTCTTCATCAAAATGGCATACCAACTCGCCCAAGCATCAGTTTTAACCCATTCTTAGGCCATGCAGGCACGTACAGGGGTAGTCAAAAGTTCTCAGGCCACAGGGTCTGCTTCTGAGCTGTATAGTCAGACAGCTATGACAGCCCTAAACTCATATTATCTATGGAGGGTACAAGAATCATTATCCTAATCTCTGAGATACTTAATAACTTTAATGGGATCTCAAGTGCCACAACATGCCGACCAGGAGCAGAACGTGTGGCCTGGGACCTTCGGCTGCCCCTGTACATACGTACGGCTTGGTTAAGCGGGGCTTCCTACCTGTGTTGCTTGGTGTTCCACATAGTACAATGGCTTATGTCTGTACGCTAAAGGGTACGCGTAATAGAGCAAATAATTAACGATTTGAAAAGTGCATGTAAGTGAACGAGCATATGTGAAGGAAGATGCGAACGGGGGCCATTTGCGCAGTCACGTCACAACCTGACATGTAGAAATTCCTGCATTGGCATTGTTTAAGTTACGAGCGAAGAATTACGGGCGTGGCCCTGGGAGTGGGCACCTCTAACATGGTCGGGCACTCAATGGTCGCAGGCTATGTGACCTCACGTGACTACGTGACGTGGCCGATTTGGTAGTGGCTGCAAACTTGAGCTTCTCAATTCAGATGGGAGGGTACGGGAAATCAAACCTTCCAGGATTCTTGCATTCCGATTAAGGCATGCCTCCCCTAAGGCACGAAGGAACGTTCGCATGGCTTGGTTAAGCGGGGCTTTATAGCTATCGCGGGTGGTCGTTCACATATGGTAGCTTACGGTGCGAGATAGTAGAGGAAAATTACAGGATTACGGATTAAGCGACTGGAAAATGTATGGATACGAAAAAGGATCCAAAAAGGGGAGCAGCGGACCGAAATCCTTAACGCTGTAGCACCATAAATTTAAAGCGGCAACTTAATTGTTTCCCCTCTTCCCCCTCCGCCCATTTTTTTTTTTTTTTTTTTTTTTATGGCGGTAGCCATTTAAGGTAAGGACACTCTTAGGAGATATCTTGCACCCAGATGACTGGAAGATCCCGCTGCGCAGCTCGGACCCGGGCATACAAGACCGGATCCTCAAGCACTCCTATGAGGTCGCCAACAGGCTTGACCTGCTGGCCATCTAGTAGGGCAATGTAACTCGGCCCTATATAACTATCCGGCTAAATAAAGGTTTCTTCTCTCTCTCTCTCTCTGTGATGGAAGCGCTTTCGCCGTTATATGTCGTACATAAAAGCTCTCGAGCTGGCTTTATGCCGGACATAGTCATTATTCTGAAAAGGGCGCACTCAATAATGTGATTCTCGCGTCCCCCATAAGTCATATGATAAATCTGGATGTGTTTCACTTTAGTGTCTGTTGCAATAAAGTAAAAACTCGGCCACTGTACAGTGCATTGAAGTATGTTGGAGACGAATCTAGCATGTTCAGTCCACGGGCATGATGCTCTGAACATCCCACTTCATTGCCCATGAAGATAGTGGAACTTCAGGAGGTCGTTATTCTCTAGTATTCATAGCCCATTGTCGCATGCACATGAATAAACCTATCTCAAAAATACCCTCAAAAGAAGACGCATACTATACTCGTGGGGAGCTTTCTGTTGCTCTGCAGAAGAGTCTGAACAGGAAAGGGAACGAGGCTTTCTTTTTCATGCATAGCCTCCGCTACAGAGCCTCAGGACTCTGTTCGCGACTACATCAGACGGGCACAGCATCAGACGTCATACGCACTATTATTCTTTCCGCATTGATGGTTCAGCGCTGGTTAAAAAGGACGGGTGAACGCGGAGGCGGGAACGTCTTCACCGCTTCTTTCTACTCCCGTAACACATGTACAAAGAAGGTCGATGGGGCTGAACTCATTAAGGTCGCTCCGCGTAAACCTATCACCTTCGCATGCTCCGCACACGTCCAGGTAAGGTTGTGCGAGAAAAGAAACGCGAAGCCATTTACTATTAGTAGTAATTCCTACAACAATTCGAGGTAGTGTTTGCGAAAAGGCAATTATGCCAGGTAGAAGCAGCAGTGTTGCCAGCGCCAGCACGCGCGTTTTGTGCGCGGACGAATTGCTCACCCAAGTGTAAAATATGGCGAAGGCGAAGCCGGAACAGCGACCAATGAATAAATGCTATATTTTCAAAATATATAGCGACTGAATTAAGACATTGAAGAGTTACAATATAAAATTTCAATGCTTGAACTTAACGATTCCAATAATTATCTCGGCGAAAAATTACCCGTTAGTAGGACAAGACATGAAGACACTCAGACGGAGAAATAAAGAAGCCCAGGACGTATCTGGGTCGCCGGAGTTTGGAATGAAGCGGCGCCTCCACCTCGGCGTGAGTGATCGTCGCAGACCGCGTCCCAATAGCCGTCCGGTAGGGCATAAATGAAGCTAGGCTAGCAGGAAGATGCCGACGGCAAGGAGGAACGAAGGGCCATCGGCTGGCCGGCATACCAGCTAGCGTGTGCGCAAGAATTTTAATGCTCCGGTGCCCTTGTCACCACGCTTTCACGTGTTTTGTTCCTCCTAGAGCTGAAAATGCGACGTTCAAGTTGCAGGGCTGTGTACAGAAAACTAGAACCTTCCATTTATTCTTTTCTTGCTCGATGCATTCCAATTATAGGAATCTTCGATTGGTATACCCCTACGTGGTGAGCGATGAACAATGAATTACAGTGAACTCACGCTTACTCATAGCTGTAGAAGAGCGCACCTTTCTCGGAGGCCACAATCACCTAGAACAGAAAAGTCGCGACTGCGGGCTTAGAGCACCTTGCCTGTCAGGCGAGGCTAAAATAAAGGCTCGCAAAAATACAGAGGTGATCCCTGCTACGTTGAGGCCTAAAGATTATCAGATTGGTACATACAATTAAAAAAAAAATCGAGATCGCTGCAGAATCTGCACTGGTGAAATGCGTAAGCCCAAGCGTTTCTGTGTTGTCCGCGAGAGTGAGTGAGTTTTGTGAGTGAGCGAGCGAGCGAGCGAGTGAGTGAGTGAGTGAGTGAGTGAGTGAGTGAGTGAGTGAGTGAGTGAGTGAGTGAGTGAGTGAGTGAGTGAGTGAGTGAGTGAGTGAGTGAGTGAGTGAGTGAGTGAGTGAGCGAGTGAGTTAGTGAGTGAGTGAGTGAGTGAGTGAGTGAGTGAGTGAGTGAGTGAGTGAGTGAGTGAGTGAGTGAGTGAGTGAGTGAAACTTTATTAAATACTTGGGGATATTTTATCTTCGCCTCTCCAGCCGAGGCTGACTAGCAGTTGGCGCCCCCAGTCCAGGGCACCACTGGCTTTCGCCAGCTTGCGAGCTCTTATGACCAGGTAGAGCTGAGACTCCGGGTCGGAGTTGGCCTGCAAAGCCCCCCCCTTGCCTTTCATTTGGATTTGGAATTGCTTCTAATTGATGTGCACTGAATTCCCACGTTATGTGGTGCAGAGTAGGGGTCCTCCCGCACCATGGGAACTCGTCTTTGAATGTCGCGGGTTGCATCACGTGTAATATGTGTAGATTAATGAAGGTGCCTGTCTGCAGCCGCCTCATATCTATGGCCTCCTAGTTGCTGAGCTTCTTATGTGGCTCCGGATATTATTTCCGCAAGCCTCTGTAGTGCTGTAGTATTACGGAATCAGGTCCTCTGCCGCGAGACTGTTGGACGCACGGTAGGTTGCATGTCCTTGGGCTACCCTGTCCGCGTACAAATTCCCCGTGATCCCTGCGTGCCCCGGAATCCACACTAGTGTTTGAGTGTATGGTTTTGTTGGCTCGCTTGTGGAAGTCAGGATCTGTTGTTCTGTCTTATATATCTTGCCCCGCTGAAAATTTCTGCATGCAGATTGAGAGTCCGACAATATTGTCCAGACTTTCCCCCGTTTATCTTCTCTGCCTAGTGGCCAGTGCGATAGCCACTTCTGCTTCGGTGACCGTACAGTTTTGGATTGAGGCGCTAACTACCTCGCGACCCTTGAGATGAGTCAGCGGGATTCTGCGAGTGACAGGTACAGTGCCTTTCCTTTCATGCAAACCAATTATAGAATGCCTGTGAACTTTGATGCGTTCAACGGAACGTTAGTTGTGTTCGACAAGGGGCGCGCGATGTACCGTGTGCAGCAGCAAGGATCAGGCTTTCTCGTTTCTGCACTGAGATATGTGACCGGAATCTGATAACTGAAACAGGAAGTTGGCTGGCGGCCATGACCGGAAGCTGATAACCGAAATCGGAAGTTGGCTGGCGGCCATCTTGGCTCTCAATTACAAGTTAATTGGCTCTAATTAATTACTTAAACAACCCACATAAACCATTTTGTCACTTGCACACCTTTCCTTGACGCTCTATCCGATAGTACCATTCTTTTCTTGATATACCAGCTAGTTCCTTTTTTACAGCTCCGACAAGGTCAGGCCCATGCTAAACCCGCTTACATAGCTGTACAATGGTTACGCATTAAAAAATGATTTCTCAGTACACTCCCCGCGTTTGAACGGTCAGCCTAGCAAATATAGTTTGGTTTGGTTTTGGAAGTTTGACGTCCCAAAGCGACCCAGGCTGTGAGATACGTCGTAAATGGAGGGCTTCGGAAATTTCGATAACCTGGGGTTCTTTAACATGCACTGACATAACTACACAGGCTCCTTGCTCTTCGTCTCCATTGAAAAGTGGCCGCCACGGCTGGGATTCAATTCTGGAATGTTAGGCACAACAGTCGAGCCCCTCAACTACTGCACCAACACTGCCGGGAGCCTAGCAAATATGAAACCTGATTTACTCTGTTGTATTTGTTACAATGCTTAGAGTGATTAGGTTAGAAGTTTTCTATTTTAACGTGTAGAGTAAGTAGGTGGAATTCATGATGTTCACCTGCCCGGATCTGACCGCACAACAACCTAAAAACATAAAAATGTGTGCCTTGAATTTACTCTTACGTTAACATTGTTAATGTGAGATATGATAGCAGCATCCTTCCTGTTGAGTTTTCCCTGCGAATGTATATCTGCATTTAACAGTCGCATTTTGAACAGGCAGAGCACTTTGATGAAAATATTGGGTCTGGATCTTGGAGTTATAATGCAAACAACACTAGATTTTAGTAGGAAATGAGGCGAGAGCTCTGAAATGTTTAGTTTTAACTTCAAAGTCAATACAAGATGAACGCCTTCTTTTTAGATATCCGTTGTCTACATGAGCACGCAAATTCGATGAGCTTTGAGACGTTATGAGTCTGTCAGTAACAACCCCCCCCCCCCCTTCCCCTTTTATGATGCTGGGAGAAGACAAAGAGGCGAGTCTTGAGTGAAACGCGAGGCGCCTTTCCTTAGAAGCACATGCATAGGCCTCGGATCTCGTTATATACCTACACGAAACGTTTCAAAACTGTTCGTATATATATATATATATATCACGCGCAGTTAAGCAAGCAAGCAAACTTTCAGCATAGAGCATCATTCCACCTTTATTATTATTTTTTTCATTTTTGTGTGGGCGCATGTGCTTTTGCAGTCGTTAGGGCGTCAGAATAGATAACGAGTTTGTCGAACGCTAACGAAGCACGTCCGTTGCAAGCGCAGCTCTTATTAATGCGCGCTTAATAGAGGTACGCATTTGGCCTAGTTTGAAAAGTAATTAGCATGCACACTATCTCAACACCTCGTCTCCTAGCATTAATTGCGCCATCGACAGGCAGCGAACATCTAATTTAGGCTAAAACGAGAACACGCCGAGACGCGTACATCACATAAAAGGGTGATGTACGCGTACGCGTACATCACCCTTTTACACTTTCGTGGTGTTATTATTTATATCGCGTGAGGACGATAGTGAGCTCAAAAACACTGGCATGGAATCTATCACATTCTTTTGTACACGTCGATAGGCACGTTTGGAGCGTGACGTGCAAAAAACGCAACTACGCTCTAAAGCTGCCCGCGACGGGTATTTGTTACAGACAGGGGGCATCGTGGCGCCAGCAAGCGAGCGTTCTGGAAGCTTTGCTGTTACACACTCCAATGGGTAAAAGACCGCGAAAGTTGTCACACAGGCTCCTGTTACAGACACGTTCGTACTACCAGCTGTCTATAGAAATTGTACAGCCCGTTGGATCCCCGCCACGCAGTGGAGATCCTTTGGCAAATTCCTCATAGAAGGTGAGAAAGACTATACCGCCTTCACATGTACGAAGTAGAGGGGTTTACAGCGGCTCGTCGTCGGGGCCTCCCTACGAGGCTTATAGGAACAAACACATTTTCTTGTTTATTTTTTTACAAATGCTGTACATTTCTGTGGTGAAGCGCTTAGTAGCACGTGACGGTGTTCATCACGTGTTTCTTTGCGAAGAGACCACATTCGAAGCTGACTTTCTCAGTTTACATTTCCTTGTCTTGGTTTTGCGTATACAACTGCGCATCAAATTTTACCTTCTGATGACATGGCACTCTATTCCGGCTATTCTCAGAGGTGCTGGCCATGCCTGTTAACAAGCTTAAGGAGGCGCTGAAACTGTACTTTTTCTAATGTTCTAATGGAAAAAGTCCATAGGTGTGGCAGTTGCGTATATTCGAGCCAAATTTAAAAGCTTTGCCAGGAACCAATAATTTACAAAATATTTTTAAAAAGTGCTCTCGGCTATCGCTCGCAACCAATTACGGCGACGCGTTTCCCCCGCGCAAACTTCCCATATGACGTCATCGGGGCTTGCTGCGTGCTCCCACTCATTGGACGCTACCAATTAGTGACGCAGGCGAAACGAAGTGGGGTGGGGCGCCGTCCCGGCTTGCTTTCTTCATTTGTTTTTCTTCCGTTCGCCGGTGTGCGCTGAATTGACGGGTTTGAGAAGGAGAGTCATTTTCGATGACCGGGTTTTTTGGTGTTGCCAATGCTAGCTTAAAATTTTCGCCTTGAGGAAAGGACTGATGGGATACCTTTCATTCGTGTGCATTTTCTAGTTATAGTAAATGGGCCATTTAAATCTGAATTTCATCATGATACCCTTTTGGGGGGTTGGACGACTTGGATTTGGCACAACAGAACACAAGCGCCTTTGTTGCTCTTTGTCTTATGTGCTTTTCGTTGTGCGTAGTAATTATGACTTCTCTATAGGCTAACCTAACTATACGGAGAGAAATTAGCCTTGATTCGAAATGTCTAAAGATGGTGATATTTGCGTGGCACGCAGTGCTGCCGCGAGTTGATTGAGAAGCGCCCTATTCATGGCGCCTCTTTTTTAAGCAATACGCGCAAACCGTGAAAAAAAGAACCACAGAAAAAAAGCAACAGTGAAACGGCTGTTGTAAAACCATTGGTGCGCTTGAATGAGGGCAGGGTGATGGAATGTTCCTCCTTTGTGGCTTCTGATAACATTACTGATATTTAGCTCTCCAGCGGATGGCGATGCCTTATACAGGGAACACGAAAGCCTTTGAAAATAGATGATACCATTCACGACCATGGCTACAGCTTTCGATGGCTGGCCATGACAGCACAGGTTAAGAACTAAGTCAGAGGAAGTTCGCGCTCGGAGGATGGGAGGGGTTCGAGTATCAATTCCGCTGCTCCGATTTTTCACAAAGGCTGGAACTGCCAGAAATGTTTTCAACACCTTTGAGCAGCATTTTCACTGATATTAAGACGACGTGGTGTGATCGCGCATCTTTATTGGCGGATAAATGACAAGGGAGCTTATGATGCGCAAATGTTCGCTCTAATGAAGATCAGAAAAGTTCGGGGAGAGTTTGCCACTAATTAGCACGGTAAAGAGTGTCTACCACGGCCGTCTTTGGTCGCAATATGTGACAGGCATCGAGAACATCGAGAGAAGGCAGGTGCCAGCTACGCATATGTGAGCAGACGACTGAAATGCCCCTCTTCGTCCATATTATCTAATCGACTTTTTTTCCTAGTTTGTCTCGAACACTTTCTCCGCTTCGCCTGTCTCGTACTAAGCGTTTTTCAGAATATACACGCATACACGTATACATGAAAACTAGCAGGTTGATTCTCTCATCACCTACCGCTTGAAAAAGTTCGCAGCTACCATGGCTGCTTTATTAAATACTGTGAAAGTTTTTGCCCTTAGCAACCAACCTTCGAGATTAAATTATCTCAAAGAAAAAACAAAGTAAATGAGGCAGCACACTTCTTTCAGCGCGCACTTTGGGCTTCCTTAATAAACCCCGCCGCATGTCGTTATAGACGCCTCTGCTGAACAGGGGTTGAATAGCGAGAGCGTTTCAACGCGACCGAAACATCGCAGCCAGGGGAAAGAGCGGATGGCGACCCTCCATCTGCTCCGTTTTGCACATCCTGAACCGGCCTTCCGAAGTCCCCTCGAATTTTTGATTCGCTTTTTGTTTCTCTCTTTTTTTTTTTCGGATGTCCTGGAAAATGTTTAAATCCACTCCTGGTGACATCCCTGCCTTATGAGGACCATGCAGGGAGGTAACCTCTGCTCCCCTTTTTTCCTAACAGTCAACGGCACGATTAAAGCATCACCTCCCTTCTCGCTTCTTTCTTTCTTTCTTTCTTTCTTTCTTTCTTTCTTTCTTTCTTTCTTTCTTTCTTTCTTTCTTTCTTTCTTTCTTTCTTTCTTTCTTTCTTTCTTTCTTTCTTTCTTTGTATCGCTTCTTTCTTTCTTTCTTTCTTTCTTTCTTTCTTTCTTTCTTTCTTTCTTTCTTTCTTTCTTTCTTTCTTTCTTTCTTTCTTTCTTTCTTTCTTTCTTTCTTTCTTTCTTTGTATCGCTATCCGGAGCGTTTGCTTTTTCGTTTCCTTCTTTCTTTATCTCTCTCTCTTTCTTTTTTTCCCCCGATGGTCGACTGTCGCCGCCTCTTTGTACCGGAGCGTTTGCTTTTTCGTTTCCTTTTTTCTTTATCTCTCTCTCTCTCTTTCTTTTTTTTTTTTTTTTTCCCCGATGGTTGACTGTCGCCGCCTTTTTGTACTCTTTCTCTGACTCATAGCAGTCAGTTTTTCCTTGGAATCTTTCGAGACCGCTGACAACGATCCTTAGCCGGGCGGGTGAATATTCGCCACCGTCGCCCTTTACGTAAGCAACGTGAACTATGCTCTTAGTGCATGCCGATCTCAGCACTGGGTAGATTCTGTCTCTGTGTTCATTTTTTTTCTTTTCTTTTTTTTTTTTACATTGCCGATACTTCTGGGTCGAGCAGGCTTGCCGGCACCTTCACTGAGTGATGGAGAGTTGTATGAGAGCGCCATGCATGGAGGATGGCTGGCGCCCATTTCCCTTTTAACTCGTGTGGTAAGATGCATAGACAGTCTGCCATAATCATTTTTCTGCAGTGCTTTACCGAATAAGGGCGCGGAAAAACGCATTTTCAGCGTAGCTATTCAAGTTAATCAAAATACATTATACCTCTAGAATTCAACCATGGGTTCGGAACGCAATGGACTAACAAAGTAAAAAAAAAAAAAAAAAACCAAACGACAAACATAAAATGTAATTAACAAATTAATCTTACTAGAAACAATAACCTAATAAACTGACGTAACCAGCTAACCATAGCAATAACGAACTCAGTTATCTAATTTGCCGCAGTGACGTTCGCTTAAAGGGCCTCTAGCCGGAAAGTTTAATGCCTCCCAAAGCTTCTGTTTAGTCCCAGGCGGATCCACTTCCTGATGCTTAAAAGCAACAGCTCAAAGAAATTGTTTCCACGAATTGCCGATACCACAGCTCGTCGGAGGTTTTCCGACTCAATTCGCGAAAAGAATGAACAAGGGGAGGGAGCGGTTTGCATAGGGGACGATGTCAGCGTAGTGCAATCAATGAAGACTCTTTTTTCCGCCGCGCACTGTTGACCCGTATTGAAAACGCACAATTCAGGGCTTATTGACTGAGTGAATGAATGAATGGAACTTTATTAACCATAAAGGGCTCACCGAGGGCAATCAAGCGGGCAAAAGGAGAAATGGAGTTAATAGACCGAAAAAGGCGAGTGCCTCGTTTTTCGGCAGCATCTATCCGTGACCGTCGGTTGAAGGCCAAGATTTTTGAACAGCCAGCGTACGGGCCGACGCATCAATTTTCTCGTATCAGCGAGCAAAGGAGCTGGATCTGACGAACGCCTCTTTGTATAATGCGTGGCCATGACCTTAGGAAATCTGCTTCCGAAGAATTAATGATTGAGTGGCGTGTGTGTGTGGTTCGCAGACGACTTTAGAGCAGGGGAGTATTACTTTAAGTGCGACGTTTGCTATAGGGAGCAAAAGAAAGGAATCTCTTTCAAAAGTAAGAGACCTTTGAGTTCTCTTATGTAGTGGCCTCACTTAATTTTTCTCAACCCCCTCCACCCCCAACAAAAAAAAAAAATAAAATAAAAAGAAAACAGGAAGGGTGTTTCCCTGTTTCAACTTCACCATTCGCCACTCACTCCCCCAGTTACTTACGGATATATTTTGCTATTTTTCGGGAAATGAAGGTGCATTATCTGTATTCGCTCAGTTTCACTCGGGCCCACGCTGAAAGTTATCTGGACACAGCAAGATAAAATTCGAAGTTCATCCCAAATAGCAGAGCTCGAGTTCAAAAGAAACAAATAAACAAAAAAAAAACACAATCGAATATAACTCGGAGTTTCCCCACACTATGCTCAAAGAGGACATTAGCAACAACCACAGTGAAAAAAGGTGAGTTCATTTTTGGACAAAGGGACCATTTTACAACCGCGGCGTATAGAGCCCACTGTGTGCGTGTGGGCTGAGGCCCAAGAATCCGCCTAGATCCACAAAGCCAATAAAAAAGCAGCACAAACGGAAAAGCAAACGCTCTGGATAGCGATACAATACAGAATTCTGCACTAGGAGATAAACGAGGCAGTGCAAAGTTTTCGCGCGCATTCTCAAAACAAACGCCGTCGGACAGGCTAAAATGCTGTCCGCACCTGTTTTATGTTCCAAAGAAAAAAATACCCCACAGCCCCTCACGCTCGTTTTTTTTTTTTTTTTTTTTTATTGCCGCTAAGCGTTGTTCCAACAAGCACCGTGTGAACATCCCTCGCATAGCCAAGTTTTTTGCAGGCTCCCAAAGCTGCACGCTTCTGCTTAGCGTGCGTTTGAAAACTCACGCGGTTCGCGTGGTCGTGTTTGCGACCTCCCCCTGACGTGGGTTGGCTGTGATAAGAGAGAGCGCAGAGCGGTCGAATGACACTGTTTGTTTGCTCAAATTGCGCTTCAAATCTCTGATCTTTTCTGTTCTTGAATCCAGAATTTGACAAAGTTCGTCTTCTCACTCTCTTTTATATCGCTTTAAGCCAAGCTTGTTGAAAACTTGTTTTTATGTGCACCTTGTGCTGGTTGGATGATGGCGCGGAAAGAATTAAGGAGGTGCTCAGGCTTCTCCTTCAGTGTTCTTTTGCTAAGTGTTTTATTACAATGCACGAGAGTTCAGGATATTTTCTCACATTGTTAATATAAAACAAATCCACAAGAAATTTCCACTGACGTATTGGATAGATTATAAACACATTTTGACATCGACCCGCGTTTCTTCGGTACTTTACTATGGCCACTACCGACAGACGTGACTTTTAACTGGTACGAGTCATCGGCGCCAGGGAAATTATCGATATATATTTTGTTTAGTTGACCCCACCGCAATGGCTCAGGGGTTACGACTTTCGACTGGTGAACCCTAAGGCGCGGGATCAAATTCCGGCCGCAGGACCTGCTTTCTTCACGGAGGCGAAAAGCAAGGCTCCCGTGGGCTGCCCGATGTCAGTGCATGGTAAAAAAAAACCCGTGGTCAAAATTTCTGGAGCTTACGTATCCTTTCATAGCTTGAGCCTCTTTGAGACGTTCAGCCCTATAAACTTAACGAAACCAAACCTTATTTAGCTGAGTCGTAGTATGTGCTGCCAGGTTCTCACGATTGGAGCATTCGAGAAACTTATCACACATTCGGCAATAAAAATAAAACTGGAATAAAAAGAAAATTTATAAGTTTCTCCTAATATTTTTAAGTGATAAGACATTGTGGAATGGCTGAAAATATATAGGAAGTTCAATACTGTCCCAACGCAGGAAACTGTCTACAGCCCCAGCGCTCATCGTCCATCAAAATCATCAAAACCAGCTTATGGCCTTATTATTGTTTGGTTATTGTGACACATGACTTCTTCATAAATGTTTTCAGTTCTTTGCTAGACAAATCTCCAAAGTATATGATAAATTGCGCCAGTATATGATAAATATATGATAAGTATTTTATAAATACATATGATAAATTGCGGTGATGCGCCAGCTACTCTACGGAGTTCCTGTCAGTTCACAACCACTTACGAAATCCATCTGATATTTGAGTTCTGCTGAAATAGAATGCGGCCCACAGCCGTCGGGATTGTCCGGATTATTGCTCCAAGAGGGCGCATCGCCGTCACCCCCCCTCTAGTTCTAGTGCTGCTTTTTTAAGCGAAATCACTCGCTGAACAAGCAGTTCTTCATGGCTATCTGCATTCACACCGTCTGCTTGTCCTCACCGCCACATGACAGTACGGAAGGCCGGGAAAACGAAATCATTGCCACCGCTAGGATCCTCGCCGCACGGTCGATGTCAGGCGCGGTGATGTGAAAGCGTTGAGTTCTGCCGAAAGCACACCTTTCATCTTTTTGCTCATCCAAAACGTCGTCTTCTGTAATCCGTCGTGTTAAGCTTCTGTTATGAATCTATCACAAGAAACCCATTAAGCATACGTTTAATGTTTTGATTGAGCAAATGACACGTCATTTTGCAGCGTATACTCACTGTGCGCAGAACAAGTATAAACAAGCGTGACAACACAATTGCGTTGGAAATTCAAATATGCTGTAAGGTCTCAGGTGTGGCTCGGTATGCAGCATGGCCTTGAAAAATAAGTGTGGACAGTTGGGCTAGTTGATATCGGTTCATATTGAAAAGTACAGCATGAAAAGAGATGCAATTCGAACAGAAAGCGATAGTTCATGTTGTCTTCTTGCTCGTCTTAGGTATCTTTTCGCGCTGTACCTTCCAGTATAAGCTACCTTCAAAAAGGCACTTAGTTGGCACTCATAACTGCACTTTGCTCGTATAAACATTATTACACGCATATTTACCTTCTTCCATTAATTGGTGACGATAAAGTGAACAAACATTTCTGTAAAACGAGCTGTCTGACGCAACGGAAGGAAAATAGTGCATATAAAATTAAAAATGAAAACACAGGAGGAACGACAGAGGTCAGGGCTATCTAACCAACAAATCCACAGTTTCGGTTCTGGCAGTCTTGAAGCCATAGGTAGCGTAAGAGGGTTCTAGCACAGCTTTCACCCTCGCTCTTGATCACGTTCTACGTGACGCTGGCGGTAACACAGGACGTTCCACGTCCGCCGCTATGGTTGAGGGTGGCGCTGGTGAACACTCTCAAGGTTCGTGTACAGACAACATTAATGCCCAAGAAAGTAGCAGGGGGAACAGCGGCCGATGTAGCTCAGTTGGAAGAGGACCGGACGCGATATTCGGAGGTCGTGGGTTCGGTTCCCACCATCGGCACGCTGTTTTTTCTTCTACTTTGGTGTTTAATTATCTTCCCCGTAAACAGACTGCATTACTAATTTATGTGATTATCAAAGTAAAAATTACAAAAAAAAAGACAAACTGCAATCCCCAATGCTTTCCTTGGCCTCGCCGACTGTTGGCTTCTTTCCTTCAACAAATCCAAACACATATCAAAAAGCGCATGTAGCCGCTCTTGCTCGTAGATGCTGTTTGGGCACATAATGCGAACCACTCTGAAATGTCAAGCAAAGAAAGCAAAATGCGCTTCTCAACTTCGTTGAGGAGTCACTAAGTGGGCAAAACGTTAAACAGAAAGTGCCTGGACATCATCCCCGCTGTGCTCAGGAGACTGCGTAAAAACGAGGTTCAGTAAGAAGGCAACTTGAAAGCGAACACACCAAAAAGAAATAGCAAGGAGGCCAGAAACGACGAAAAAGCTTTTTCCGGCGTTATGAGTTAATGCGCAACGCGCTTGACCCACTTCCTGACGAGAGTACTCGCGGCTTCCTTTTTCAATGGCTTTGTGCCCAGAGGAAACGCTACGAAGGCCAGGCTTTTGCGGCTAACACCTCTACCTCCCCTCTTCGAGATCTCGTAGCGCCCATTTCCATCTCGCGTGGCGCCGCGCGTCAGTGCCCGACTTTGTGAGCTCCGCTTATGTCGAGCGTTACTGCGCCTGCAATATTAAGCATCACATATCATAATCAAGAAGAAAGTGGTGCGGTTTCGTGGGACGTTTTACAAGGGAACGGGGAAACTAAACTTGCTCTGTATAATGGAGATGTATGCGCAGCACGGAACAGTTGCACTTTCTCGCACAGAGCAGCAGTGTGTTTGTGTTATAAAAAGGAGAAGAGGGGGGAGGGGGGGGGGGAGGGTGCAGGATTGCAAGGAAGTCTGTTTTTCGTGCTTGGTGGAGAATCAGTGAGACGAACCCACGAGCTTAACTATTTTCTCCCCGCGTTATCGAAGAAAAGCAGAACTATAGCAACTCTATGGAAATGTACAGTTAATAAGAACTGCTCGGGTGCTTCCTACATGTTCTGAAAACGGTAGAGATGCAAAAACCCTCCTTTTATTTGCAGGTGTTCCACGCTATTCCCTTCTGCGGGAATGCAAGAACGTACGTCATCATCATCATCATCATCAGCCTGACTATACCCACTGCAGGGCGAAGGCCTCTCCCATATTTCTCCAATTAACCCGGTGCTGTGCTATAGCTGCATCCACTTGACCTCTAAGAACTTCTTAACCTCATCCGCCCACCTAACTTTCTGCCGCCCCCTGCTACGCTTTCCCTCCCTTGGAATCCAGTTTGTTACCCTAAGCGACTATCGGTTATCCTCTCTTCGCACTACATGTCCTGCCCATGTCCATTTCTTCTTAATTTCCACTAGAATGTCGGTAACTTGAGTTACTTCTCTGACACACTCTGCACGCTTCCTATCTCTTAATGTTACCCCTACCATTTTTTCGTTTCATAGCCCTCTGAGTTGTCCCCAACTTAAGTAGAACCCTCTTGGTTAGCCTCCACGTTTCAGCTTCATAGGGGAGTACAGGCAAGATGCAACTTTTGTATACTTTCCTCCTGAGCGATACCGGTAAGCTGCTGGTCATAATCTGCGAGTGCTTGCCAAAAGCGCTCCATCCCAATCTTATTCTTCTTTTTATTTCGTTTTCATGGTCCGGATCTGCGGTAACCTGTCCTAAGTAGACATATTCGCCTATTACTTCCAGTGCTTCGCTACCTAACGTAAACTGCTGCTCCTTTCGGAGACTGTTGAACATTATCTTAGTCTTCTGCATATTGATTTTTAAGCCTGCCTTTCTACTTTTCCTGTCTAGGTCATCAATCATTATTTGCAGTTCATCCCCCGAGTTACTTATCAAGGCATCAGCAAATCGCAGATTACCGAGGTAATCTCCATCTACCCTTATCCCTAACTGCTCCCATTCCAAGTCTCTGAATACTTCCTCTAAGCAAGCTGTGAATAGTACTGGGGAGATCGTGTCTCCTTTCTTTATGGGAATTTTGTTACTTTCTTTATGCAGAACTATGGTTGCTGTGCAGCCACTATATATATCTTCCAGCACTTTCACGTATGCGGCTCGTCTACCCGCTGATTTCGCAATGCCGGCATCACCGCCGAGGTTTCTACTGAGTCAAATGCTTTTTCGTAATCAATGAATACTATGTATAAGGGCTGGTTATATTCCGAGCATTTTTCTATCACCTGGTTGATGGTCCCAGATGTTGCCAAATGCACAGCTGAAACTATACAATTTCTCACGCTTTCGCAGCCTCACCGCATGCGATGCCCATATGCGTTCCCAGTCGGTCTTCCAGTGCGCCGAAACTAGGCGCTCGTAAAAAATAAAATAAAATTTGAGCATGACTATAATATTCCCTAATGAGAAATTGGAGCGCCGCTTTAGCTTCGACGGAGCGAACGGCAGGGCCTTCTCGGCGGTGCGAACAGCCATTAGTTAGTACATTTGGTTAAGCGCCTAGTTTGCGCTTCGACGGCGCGGACGGCGATGTCCTCTCGGCGGCGGCGCTTAAGCTGCTGCTTCGGCGGCGTGCGCATCTGGATTCTGGCGTCGGATTCATTGAGCCTCTGCTTGGGCAGCTCGTCTGGCAGCAGCAAAAGAAGTTGCATTTTTATCGGTTGCGTCGTTTATTCTTCTGAAGGCAACGCTGTGAGTGGAGTGAATGGCACGGACAGTATGTCGAACAAGCTATTACTTGCTGCCGATGAGCGAGCGACGCAGAGCTCATGGTTCTTTTTCTCTTCTTCTGAGAACTCTCTTTGGCTCGGACTCTCTTTCGCTTAGTTACACCGGCAAGGACATCGACGGCTACGTCTCACAACCGCCGAAAGGCTCGACCGGCGGCTTCGACCAATGACCAATGATGCCCTGGAATGTACACGGGCATCACCCTTTCACGTTTCCAAATAAATGTTTTCACCGCCACCACCATCCGTACGGGTGCATAAAAGCTGCGCTAAAGAATTGCTCCATTTAAATCACCACCGCGGCACGAGCTGTTCGATATTTCTGCAATGCAGCCTCTCGTTGTTGTTGACTAAATAACATATGACGCATACTAAAGGGAACAACGGTGCAAGGACAGAGACAAAGGAGAAATACAGCGCTCACTGGCGCTGACTATCAACTAAGTTTATTAGAAAAAAAAAAAAGAAGCGAAATATACTCTTTTCAGACCCATGAGAGCATGCGCAACACCAGACCTACTCGAAATTTCTCCTTCCGATAATTTGGGCAGCCTTTAAAGCTCCTTTAATATATGGTTGCACGTTATCTTTATTTTAGTCGCTATTAAAAAGATATCAATTTTAGTCGCTACTCATCTCTCAGTTGTGCTCACTCATTTCATATAGCCTCATTTCAGTCCGCGTCCTGTTATACACTATAAGAAAGCTGTGCACGATCCCGTACCAGTCATGTTGACTACACTTGTTTCTCACCTTAGAAATAGTTAATAATGCTTTAATGCTTTCCTATTTATCTCTTTGTGACATTTTGTTTCTCACAGTGAATATATATATATATATATATATATATATATATATATATATATATATATATATATATATATAGAACTTGATACTGGTAGCTCTCTGCTGCAAAGATAATTTAGTCTTGTGAGAAGGCAATCATTCCAGTAGGCTTTGAGAAGAAATGCTCTTCTACAATGGAGAAGCTGTCAGTGGAGAACGAATGATGCGACTTCCTCAAGAACAGTTACTGCAGCAGGTCACTGAAGCGGAGGCACGGAAATAACAGAGCCACAGTTTTTAAGCTTACCATGGGCTTTTCGGACCTGAAGCACATTTCTGCCTCGCTGAAAAGTAGGCATCGGATGACTGCCATTGCTTGAACGTGCACCGCGGTTCTAAGCCCTCCACCCAGTTTCACGCCTATCTTACCTGGAACGGAGCTTGCATTAAACGAAGGAGCGCGCTCTAGAGTACGAAAATAATGACGTTTGCAGAGTGAAAGTGATCGAATGGGATGCACAGGAAGGAGAAATTAGAGAAAAGTTCCGGAGGTTGCCTGTGCTTGCATGCGAACGGGCCCTGTAACGAGCGCTCTAATTTGTACTATTGGCTGAATGGCATGCTGAGAAAGAATTGGGAATAAAGAGCGAAGAAATGCTTAGCGGCAAGATACGGCGTAATTGCTCGTTACCTCCGTCGGACGGCGACACATGTGCGGCTGTAACATCCGCACCGATGACAACGGCGGCGTTAAATGCGGCGCTGCCTCGCTGTGCTACCTGTCTGCAGAAAGAAGAAATAGCAGAAGGCGAAGTATTGTGCGTTTTTTATTTCTTTTTCTGCTTATTTCACCGTCTTCAGTTCCCATCGCCTCTGCACCTGGTATTGTAGTGAGCTGTATATATATCTTTAACTGTGACAGAAGTGCCGGACATGAGAGCAATACCGTTTCGTTGAACAGAAAAGAAATGAATTATTTCAGTAAGAAATAAAAAATACAGACGATCAATGCGACTGATGAAGCAGTGTAGGCGTTAGCGTTCAGGATCCCCGCGGGCAAGGTGTATAGCCGTTACCACTAGCGGGTTCAGATCTGGCAGCAGTTGGCGTGATCCAGTGCACCAATCAGTCTATAACATCCTCTCTCCGCTCTCTCGAGCTCCCGACTAAATTGAAACAATCACAGTGTGACTCGTCGTACATCTCTCCACTTTCCTCCACCCGCCACCCATCACCTTTCATTCTCTCTTTGTTTTCTTCTTATGTTTTCCTCTCTCTCTTCTCCTGTGAAAAGAAAGAGTGATTTTCCTGTCATTCCTCTTCCACCTGTCCAGCAAGGCTTCAGATTTGAGTAAGAACGTTGTGTGCACTTTTCCTTTGTCTTTGTATTCTTCGCGCTGTCCACTACAGTTGGCAAGGCTTCAACAGACGAAACGGATGGCTGGACGGACATTTTTGTTTCAACATTCAGTGCCAAACAATTAAAAACAAAACGTGCTGACTGACTAGAGGTAGAACGCGCTGGCCTGCTGTCTAGGGTACTAGTCTGCAAAGGAGAGTCAGTGAAATGAAAGTTAAGATGGCCATAGATGTGGACTAACTGGCTGCTAGGTAGTCGCATAGCGAATATGCAATTATTTGAACCACATTAGGAATAATTCATTGGTCATTGCATTTAAGTGTTTCGACACCACCACTATGTAAGCACCTCCGTCGCCCCCAGGTATTGAACGCAGGATGTCGTATCTTCTCATATACCATTATAGCCTCAGAAAAAGGATCGCCAAATTATGCCTTTCTGAAATGTCCATAATTTAGGCTATTCCAACGTTCTGCAAGTTATAATCTCATCTTAAACGAGTGTTCAGACGTTTGCGCTTCCCCCGGACCGCCACTGCATATGCGCATGTTGTTCAAAAAAAAAAAAAAAAACGATTACGAGAGACATTGAAATGCAGTTTTTTTATTTGCAGCTAAATAAAGCTTAAGCTGAGTATTTCGTTTATCCGATATTATTGCTAGTTACAAGACACTCGGTTTCATCGTTAGGAAACACATGCACCCCCTATTTTTCTTTAAAACCATTTACCCTTGAAGCTCGTGCACTAGTGAGGGTGTCGCGCAACGTTTCTCCGGCAGAATTGTCTCGAATGTAACTGCGCTATATGCGTAGCTTATGGAATAAAACACATCGAAAAATCAGAGGAATGAAGCACAAGATTTAACAGCGCGCGCGAGTCCGATCACTATGCGCTGCAACGGCGATACGCCTAACAGAGCCCACTCTTAATTATTAGACCTCGAAGCGTACTGAGAGCGCCTATGGATTTTTCCGGAATTTCAATTAAGGGCAGACGCTTTCCATTTCGATGGGATCGAAGGGGCAGTTGTAATTTAACCGGCCGTTCCGATTAACTGAGCAGCTCGAATTGGCGATTGTTCCCTTCAACTGCAAAACGAAACGAAAGAAAAGTTGACAAGTCCTGATCCCTGAACACCGTTATACAAGGAGCAACATAGGGGCTGGTGTTTTTGTCCTTGGACAACGAGTACGACGGCGTCTAGGACGGACTATGTTTCGCTAAATTTTGCCGGATGCCAAAATCTCTGCTTACAGGACGGGCATGCGTTCATGAAGCTGGTCGCCCAGAAATCAATGTAACAGTGGTGCCGTTTGTAAAAATTATAACCGTGAAAGCAACAGAACGGAGGCAAGAAGGCAACACACCGGGTGGTAATTATGTAGGAAATAAGTTAAACTCAGGTTTTTTTTTTTTTTTTTTTTCTGCGCCATATCCCACTGGAAATACCAACAAGACCACTGCGAGCTTGGCTGTTAATAAACATGCGCTTCTTAAGCTTCTAAAGCAGCAAACACTTGATTTATATCTGCAGCATGGTGTTTTCTGAAGCAATCTGCTACAAAAGGAGTGTTGATGTTACGGTAAGGTTGCTACCGAGATATACTATACATCGCGTAGTAAATCTGAAAGCGTAGATCCACATGTATTCGGACGTTCTGGGCGTGTACTACAGTAAGAGTTTTAAGGGCTCCCTTCCCAGGCAGCACAATTCAATGACCCAATATTTGTACTGGGTTGATAATGTTCGGCCGAACATAGGACCAATGAACTACCAATATACTACCAATATTGGGCCGACGGTTTGTGCCGCCTGGGGTTCTGCCGAAACCCGGCGTCAGCGTTACCGCTATCACCGCTGTGAGCGAAAAATCGCTCGCTGCCATTCCAATGCCATGCACACGGGATATGCAGGTGATAATTGGCTGTTGACATGACGAGGCGCTGATTGGTCGACGGGCTGTGTGACGTAACAAGACCATGTGACATCGAATCGGCAGGAGCTGCCTTCTTAGGTAGCTACTGTAAAATTCGAGTCGAAGCCGGTGCTTCGAATCCCGAGTCTTACACTATATTCCTAGGCCTTATAGGCCACGCTCGTAGGGCTCGGGTAAATCGGGGCTCTATATTACAGATGGTAGCGCACGACTGTATGCTAGTATGTGCAAGATAGCATTGAGATAAATTATGGGATTAGTGAGTAATCAAATGAGACAGTGAACGATAATCCGTACGGGACTTCGCTACAGACAGGAGTCATTAACGATGATGCTCCGTGCACTTAAAGAGAGAGCTAGGTTAATTGTCCATTTAATTTTTGTTTGATCCCCGAAGTACAGGCAGCTATGGCCTCTCCTCTGCAGCAAGCGTATTAGCGGTAAGAACAAACAAGTCAAACGTCGACAGCGTGCTCTTTGCTATCTAGGTGCGGTATCATACGTGTGGGTTGTCGCATATCGAAACTTTGCGTAGCCACTCGTCGGTTAGTGGCAAAAGCAGGGAGTTAATTAAGAGGGAACACTTTGCAGGGACCGTATTCGAAGTGGTCGCGACGCGGCGTTCATGGTCAGACGTGGCCAGTAGTAATAATTGATGTACGTCACAGAACATGATATTTGGAAGCGGAAAACATGCTATATTATTGGCGGCCAATTTCTTTTTCAGGGTGCGCCAGTAAGTTCCTTACTTCTCTTGCCGAGGTTTTCCACGTCATCATATCGACTAAGCATGCAGTTGCGAAGAAAACCACTCAAACTTTTTTACCCGGAACTTTCGCTCTCTGTGGTAATCTGATACGGAGTTTTTGGATTAACGCCTGAAGGACGGTATAAAAAATAAATGCGCTGTAAAGTGTGAGGTGCACTCAGTGCGTTGCTTTGCCTTTCGTATTGGGTTACCGAACTTCGCACGGCATTCATTCATATGCAATTTCGATGAGAAAGTAAAATACAAAAAACAGTTGAGATGAGAACGAGGGGTCAGACGTCAGTGATGGTAAATGAAAAAAAAAAAAAAAAGAGAAGAAAAGGGAATAAAAAGTTTAGAAAGGGATGACTGTACGCACTGTTGGCGACCAAACAAAGGTGGCTTTTGTGCTCGCCGACGGGAGAGTACGAGACGGCGCAGATGGGATGATTAGCGCTGCGTGCAGACAATGGGTGGCCTGCGCGTACGGCCCAACGCAACTGTCAGTTACGCACTAGTCAGACAAACCAGAATTCAGTGACAGACAAAGGCACCAGTGAAAAGTGAAGGGCAAGAGACAAAAACGTCAGGTCAAACAGCTACAAAGGAAAACAAAACAAAACAAAACAAAACAAAGAAAAAATAGAATAAAAAGAGAAGGTATAAAAAGAAATGAAGAAAAGAAACAAGACAAATGGAGAAACTAAGGAAAGAAGCTAGACAGGAATATGTAAAGCAATAAAAATAAACTAACAGAAGTAATTACCACAACTTTTTGAGCTAGTAAAAAAAATAGAGGTAAAAGAAAATTAGATTTTGTAGTAGAAGCTGATGGGTCAGGGAGATTGGTTACTTGACTTCTATTTATAAGGTTTTCTGTGACCCAGTGCTCGGATTCTGTGAGATGAAATGTTTGGGAGAAGAGTATTCGAACCCCCCTTGCGCAGATAAAAACCCAACATTGAGTAATGGCGTTCTTTGACCAAAGATACCTTGCCGCCCTCAAAAATAATCTTAACTCTACTTGGTAGAAAATCATTTCACGTATATATATTAGAAGGAAAGACAAATGCATCGATGGCGGGACCTACCTATCTCGCATTCCGCATGAATGTTACATTTACTTTTCATTACAGCTGCTGTCATCGATCGGCCAAATGATTGCTTATTCTTCTTTCCCTGTGCTGAAGAAAACCTGTCTCAATATGTTTAAGAAATAATTTTTTTTTAACCTATCCTGCCCCCAGAACTGTACCATGCTGGTTGCGTGGCTCCCTGCTCGGGGATTAAGGCCAGTGTCAGTGCATTCAATCTCGCACATGATGACCGCGTTTCTCTCACGGCGAAATCGGAGAAAACGTTTTGTGCGGTGCGACGTCAGTGTATTTACAAGAAACCCAGATGGCCGAAATTATTTAGGAGCCCAGTGCAACGGTGTACCTTATATGGAGCTCTTTACCATGATGCCGGTTCCCCTGGGATTTTCTTTTGGTACAAGATAAAGCTTTCGTATCATGCCAAGTCGGAAAAAACTACAGAAAATTTTCTGATTTTACGACAATTTCGGTGCGGTTTTTGACGGGAAACCTGTTGTAAGCACAGAACATTCTGTAGTAACATCGGAAGTTTCTGTAGTTACAACAGAAAAGTGCAACTGAACTACAGACAACAGAAATATACTACAGAAAAACTACAGAACTACAGAAAAGTACTACAGAACTACAGAAAAATCTGATGGTTGCGACAGAACTACAGGATATTTTGTCGTATTTTTGACACAGTTCTGTAGATTTTTTCGACTGTGTGTTTGTCTCTCTTATTAGTTATAATCGGATCGCTCATTACAGTTTAGGCGAGGAAGTACTCATAAAAAAAAAAGACAGGATTTAATCGACGCACCAGACGTTGTGACTGGAAAGCAGCTGCTTCTTTATTCCGTCTTTGCCTTCTTGAGCCTTTTTATGTCTAACGTATATGTTAAACGAACTAGCTCACACCTTACTGCTTGTAAGTTGATGTAGTTATTGCTGAAAAAGCTGGCACACCACATCGTGCTTGCATATAGACAATACAACGATTGTCATCTCTAGATACAAACAGCCCCCAAAATGGCTAGCAAAACCAGCGTAAAAAGATCTGGCATCCTCCTCTTTTACGGGTAATTAACTGGGAACACGTTTTCTCACTTTATCCTGGAGTACCTACGATCAGACCGGTCGATGACTCACTTCGTAATAGCGATATATAAGAGCATGTGAGTAACTACTGCAGGATGTGCTCCTAGGGAGTTGCACAGGAGCCAGAAAAAGAAACGAAGAAACGTGTACACATAGTACCTGCCCGTATACGGCACTGTCTCCGTCACGCGTGGCTCGCGTGTCTCATTGTCGGTAGCTTTGGGCAAACACTCGATAGTGGTCTTTGTTGTACGGAGTTATTAGTGCCGCATCTTTCTAGAAGGAGACACAAATGACCATGATCGGCATTCTTTCTTGGGTGTAGCCAAATAACTACGGGCTTGCGATCGCTGCAGCGATAACTTATCGACATCACAGATGAGAGGTTATGGAGGGAAAATGAACTGTTCTGGTTTGATGTAATTGAAATCAATCGAGTAAATCAGTATAGTATATTCAGTTTCAAGTTACATCATGGCATATCATGATAAGCCACGTGTTTCATGGTGTAGCAGGTTGCAAAGTAGCAATGCGACAAAGAAAAGGAAAAAGTGCTGGGAATACAAGCCATCAGGATTTATAAGGGCGGAGGCTACCGGAGAGAAGGTCTCTTGTGGTGGTTACCTACTTATAGGCTTCCATCTACCAAAACCTTTAAAAAGAACCAACCATTTCGAAATTATCAAAATATAACGTGCATACACGTCAGTGTCCCGATATTGTTCAAAATATCTCCTTCTCTACCTCTGTTCAAGAAAGGACACATCGGCTGCCCGTTTTCCGCCACCGAGAACACTAGCGAGAACAATGTTAACAATTAAGAGTTTGACTACTTTAATAGTGTGAGAGGCCTGTGATGCCTACACCCTGAAAATCGCCTCACTGTCCACCCTCTATAGCTAGGCGATTGTTCCGCCAGCCTAACTTTACCCTACACCGGATTTCTGACCCCACGATAGCATTTTGACGATCTTCCTGCTCTGCTTTTATCCCCATTCAAAACCCCATCGCCAACCTCCAGAAGCGTCACCCCACACATCCAAGCCCACCCTCAGAAAGCCCACCCAGCAGAAAAACAAAAAAGCGAGCACCAAATCAAACTCGACGCCAGAGTGTCATAGCGAAACATAGAACCGCTACACTTAACGCACATTTGTCGTATATTGTAACACACGACTGCCGAACAGTTTGCTAATGCGTGAGCATTAGGAGATTTACTGCGGAGAAAAGTCGGCAGCCCTTGCCATTCGGCCCTGAAATGTGGTCTTGTGACGTCACGTGGCATGCAAACTATATTACCTGCCAGAGGCATGCCTGTGAGGATGACAGGGCAAAATGAGGAAGTGAAGGTCATACTGCTAGGGCATAGATTGCTGCTGCAAATAAAGACTTCGTAATCCTTAGTGAAGTAGGACACATGCTTCATAATAGCGGATAAAGACGAACAAAGCAAGTGCGAAACAAGAATTGGTACGATAGGCAGTGTTTTATCGATTTCTCACCGCACACAGTGATTGTTAAAGAGAAGAACGCGTTTTTGTGCTAGTTAGTGCATTGGACGAAAACAGAATTAACCAGCTTGCACACACGGCAACAGGGAAGCAGACAGGAAAAAAGCTGTGTGCGTCTTTGTGGCTATCTAATTTTTCCATAGGGAGACTTAGGCTCCTCCTTTAAGGGTATGACGCGATGGCGTAGGCTACCATCGGACATATATGTCCCCCTTTAACTAAGCCATCTTAAGCAGCATGAACGTGTCTGCGTGCATAAGGGTAACGTATTTGATTCATCATGCTAGGATCCTGGCAGCCTGGTTAACTATCACGCTCATAATGAAAAGAGAGGACGATAGCATTTTGACGATCTTCCTGCTCTGCTTTTTTTTTTTTTTGGCAGCTCCTGCCAAAAGTAACGTCAGACAACCCTACGTCCAGTCAGTGCGGGGCCATGTCAGCTGCCTGACAGTGCTATTCTCGCGATTTTCCGCTCACAACGCTGACGCCGACACCAACAACACCGATGCCAACTTTTCTGGGGGCCCTTGACACTTTCCCTTTAAATAAAAGAAAGAAACCGTCTCCAGTTCCGTGTCTAATTTTATACAGCGAAACATTGACATCCTAAAGAGAGATTTCTTTTTTTTTTTTTTTATGATGTCACAGATAAATCTCTGGTTCATAAAACTTCGTTAGGAAATAGGTTAAAGAAAGAGGCTAGGTTTAGGCATATGTGTTCTCTACCACGGGGAAACATATTGACATCTCTGTACTCTCACACAGTTCTGTCTTCCTTGGAGTTCTAATTCCATTCGCTGACAGTTCAGAAAAACCCGACGCAAACGCTCGTTCAATATAGCATAACGCAAGGGAAGCGGTTTTATTAAGAAAGTTCACGGAAAGAGCTGTATTGGAGTAAGAAGAAGAAAAGCGGTGGAAAACGAGAATCTTTCCCTCTTTATTTCATTACGAGGTGGAGCGGAAATACTCAGGCACGACGCCGTGCGCAAGAAAAAAAAAAGAAGAACCTCGCTGAGGGACTTGCAGGCACGCAAACTACACTCCCTTCCCACTCACATCCTCCGTCTGTTTCTCATATTTCAATTTCCCTCCTCTGCCCACTTCTCTACTCTGACTGCGCCGAATAAATGAAACTTAAAGCGTGGTCTCCAGGAGATTGCTCGAGTGTATCACTCCCCGGACAAAACTGGCCCGCTGCGAGACATGACAACATAAGTGTAATGTGCAGGAAGGAAACATTTACATGAGGAACGACGGTAAGGAATGTGAGTAAAATATCTGCAGATTCATTCGCTTGAGCAGAAGACAAGTGACAAAAGGAGTCGCTTGAGCAGCTTGACATTGACACCTTCTGCTTTCTGGTTTTCACAGTTTGACGGAGGTTAATGCAATGATATTGTACATCAATCAAAGCAGCCCCATCGAGGTGTAAATCATTGAAATTTTTTCATACGCAGACCTGTTTCATCGATGCACAGGCTAGGCAGGCGTCGCATCGGATTTTTTTGCAATTTTCAAGCCTCGTTACACTAACACAAACAGAATTACATTGAAACGGCGCAATAAACACGAACACAGGAAAATAAGAGGGACAATGAGAGCGCCTACCACTAACTCAGTTTCAGTTGCGGAAAACACTTTTTATAAGCCGGTGCATCACAGACAGAACATCGCAACAATAACAAAACATATACGGAATCACGGTCTTTATTATGCCGGTGCATTATCGCAGCTAGAGCAAGGCGTGACGCAAAAAGTTCAGAAACACGATATAAAACCGAAATCACAAGATCTCCCCATTTTCGTCAAAGAAAAAAAGAAACAGTTCCTGGTAGCTGAGTTTGACCGACGAAGTGGTAATGCATATGGGCCCGGCCTTCTCTATGTGATAAGCCTTGGTTATTTCTTTTTCGAACTGCCCTCTGTTTTTGCAGATAAACTTTGCCTCTAGCAGCACTGATTTGCAGCCTTTACAGTCCCTGCAGTGACCTTGGAGGTTAAACTTATCATTGTTTTTTATTGACCGTTTGTGCTCGCTCGCTCACTCGTTGAAACAAAGGTCAGTCTGGCCAATGCAACACACCCGCACTTAAGTGGTATCTCATAGACGACATAAGACTGGCATTCAGTAAACCGCAGCCCATGCTTGATAGCGCATATCAGGGGTCGTCTGGTCATAATGGAGAAAATCTTGCATGCTTACATGGGGCTGAAAGCACCATTCTCATTCCATATTATCCGCTTATCGTCTTGACGTTGTGCGCTGATTTGTGCATGTATGGAATTACCGCTACATGTCTCTTGTTTGTTTGCTTAATTAGCAGATCACCGCTAGAGATGCGCTTAATTTCTTGCTGCGGGCTTCGCATATACTTGTTATAAAAAGGAACGGGTAGTCAGGGTTGCTCAATCTGCGTGCAGGCACGTCATGGTGATGCTTCGTTTCCCCAGTTTGGAATGGGTAGTGCTTAAAAACGGCATGAGGGTTTTCTAGAGGAGGGTTATCTATAGTCCACATACGAAGGCCTTCGTCGTGAAGAATAGACATTTAATTATTTTGATTATTCTGATTATATATATATAGTTTGCTTGTGACTAATGGGCCAGGGAAATTCAAACAGGATGTCACACAACTTACCCGATTATCTATTTTATTCTAACAACAGTTACGAAAGGTGGACTGTCCTTCTTCAGGGTATAATTCTACCGTGAAGCAGGACGGTCCACCGTCCGAAATTGTTATTAGAATAAAATAGACAATTGGGAAAGTTGTGTGACATCCTGTGTATATATATAGACATGGTTTGCTTGTGACTAATGGGCCAGAGTTAAATTCAAATAGGATGTCACACGACTTTCCCGATTATCTATTTTATTCCAACAACAGTTTTGGACGGTGGACCGTCCAAAATTGTTGTTAGAATAAAATAGACAATCGGGAAAGCTGTGTGACATCCTGTATATATATATAAATGAGGGGAAATGAGGGTGCTCGTTATAATACATGAAGGAAAGAAGCCAACAGTCGGCGAGGCCAAGGAAAGCATTGGGGATGGTACTTTGTCTTTTTTTGTTTAATGTTTACTTGGATAATCACAGAGATTAGTAATGTAATCTGTTTAGGGGAAAGATAATTAAACACAAAGTAGAAGAAAAAACAACGTGCCGATGGTGGGAACCGAACCCACGACCTCCGAATAACGCGTCCGGTGCTCTTCCAACTGAGCTACATCGGCCGCTGTCCGCGGCCGATGTAGCTCAGTTGGAAGAGCACCGGACGCGAATATATATATATATATATATATATATATATATATATATATATATATATATATATATATATATATATATATATATATATATATATATATAAGCATTGGGGATTGTACTTTGGCTTTTTTTTTTAATTTTTACTTGGGTAATTACATAAATTAGTAATGTAATCTGTTTAGGGGAAATATACTTTATCACAAAGTAGAAGGAAAAACAACGTGCCGATGGTGGGAACCGAACCCACGACCTCTGAATATCGCGTCCGGTGCTCTTCCTACTGAGCTACATCGGCCGTTGTCCCACCTGCTACTTTCTTGGGTATTAATGTTGTCTATATACTAACCTTGAGGGTGTTCACCAGCGCCACCTTGAACCATATATATATAAAGGTAAACTATGCGCCAAGAATAAGCCTAGAGGCGAGACTGCGTGGCCAAGGCCTTACCACGAACGGCGTACTGAGCACGAATACACCAGATGTAAAACGCTTATCAAGATCAGGAGGTGACAACTCCTAGTGAGCGCTAACATCAAAACGGCTGTAAATTAGGCCACGCTTGGGTTACGAACCCCTCGTAGAAAGTCAGCAGAAACACGTTACTGCACTCTGAGACGCGTGATTACGGAATCGTCATTTTATTTACCCATGTCGTATCAACAACGCAAAACAAACACAAGGGGCACGTATGCATGGGCACACAGGAGTTTTGTAAAGTTTTTATTGCGAAAGCAATACTACTTTCACTTTCAAGCCTTTGCGGTGCGACGGCGGTGCACATGAAATGACCTTTCGCATGACCTCTGTGTGACGTCACGCCTCAAAGCTGGGCGACCAACTCGCGCCGTCCGTGAGAGACGGCGGCGCGCATGAACGGCGGCCTAACTCCCGCTCTCTCCGCCAGGAGCGCCACAGTTTTTGCGACGTTACACAGCTGTACGACAGTAGCATTGATAATGGCTGTGCATTTAGTTGATAATAATGATAAGAGCAAACGTAATGCACCGTATGCAGCACCAAAACTCCAGCTTTCGCATTTCTGCAGTGTAGATTCCACATTGCTCTCAATTTTTTCAAGCTCACTGGAAATGCGAAGAGGACGAGAAAAGTGGTATGCGAAGTGGCGAAAAAGCGATGCAAATGCGGCGACATTCCTAGCGGCTAAATAACTGCAACGACAACATGAACGACTCTGGGCAATATCGGAAAGGGAGTTCAAGAAAGCAATCGACGCGAACACGCACAGAAGGCGGCGAAGCGTGCTCTGCAAAACTGCATTTCTGCTCCAATGAATCTGCTGGCGGCGTGGCCGTTCCAGGAGACGGAAGCACCGATGTCGACGGCAGCGCACCTCCGTTGCGGTTCCTAGCTGCGCTGAAAATGGCCGACACACGTGTAGGGCTTATTACTGGATCAAGATGGCGCGAATGCCTCGATGCTTGCGTCGTTGAGATGGCGCTGTGAAGCCTCTTAAGGAGATTGCGAACAAATCGACGCACAGGAAATCGTGCTCACAGTGGGGGCCCCTTGGGAGTTCGGGATCAAGAGAATTTTTCAACGGGTAGTGTTTTTGAACGCAAATTTGTTTCGCATATCGTAAAATATTACAGCATAACAATATGTTCACGTATCTGCCTTTGTGAGGCTCGTTGTTTTTGCTGTTAACGTTCTTGCTTTCACCAGAAATATTCCACATTGGTTTTTTAGGGCATTCTTAACCACTAAATGCGAGTAAAGAGCAAACTTAAAAAAAAAGGAAAAACAATAAATAAAATACAGTATTTTGCTGCCCGTTGGCGGTTTGATTCCCTTGAATAGTACTGCAACAGTATTGTACGCTATTCTACAGCTACCTCACGGTTTTGTTTTATTACAACTTTCTCTTGCACTTCGGTATGAGGATTGAGTTTACTTTTTCAAAGCAGAGTCAGTAAACTAACTCAAGTACAGTGCCAGTGCTCTTTCATAGTTGAAATACGCTTGCTACTGACAATAAACGCCCCGCTATTTGTGTTGGTTTCATAAAAATTGCCTCAGTAATGCCATAACCACCGAAAACGGTATTGCAATATTCGGAGCACCAATTAAGTGCCACGAATTGTTATACTGTCTAAACAGTGAGTGAGTGAATAGGCTTTAATAAATGAAGCTGGTTGTAAGACATACGGTGCAATCAGTATATGACTGCTGAATAGCGCAGGCACATCTCTGCGAAACCGGCCGCCGCAAGCAAACATCTGACGCCTGCTGCCGGAAGCAGACAGTGTGTCGAGCGTGAAAATCTTTCTCCCCCTCCTCCTATTTTTTCGAATAGTGGCGAAATGAAAAATCTGCAATCGTGGTGGCAGACAGAATGCCGCAGAGACGTCAGCCCTGCCAGCGGCGAAAGCAGAGAGAAGGAAGAACTCGGCGACGAAACCACGAGCGTGTCATCGACCGATCCAACGCGGTACGTGAAGCAAAAATGCACATTATGAAACAAATGCAGAAGCATGATGAATCCTCATAAATCTATCAAAACTAAAGCGAAACGTAAATTCAGTTGATGTAAAGCATACATTCAAGGAGTGTGCGATAAGGGGCTAGTTTGGGATGCATGAACTTTAAAACGAAAAGCGTGCGAAGGACGAAACACATGGAAGATGTGGATAGGATGAAGGTGGGTGCTGTCCGCTTCTTCCATGAGTTTCGTATTTTGCACGGTTCTCGGTTTTAAGTTCATCTAAAGCAGAAAATCATTAGGTAACCAAAAAAGCACTTGAAAAGTACCGCGAATTAAGTGGAATAACTTTCAGGCATTGGAATCCGGTGAGAGGAAAAAAAGCAGCCAACAATAAAAGCGTCAACTTAATCTAGCATTTTGGAATGCACGTCTCCTCCACTTTTCCGCATTAATGACAAAATCTCACAGTCTATGCTGCATCGACCCGGACACTGAGAGTTGCACCATTGGTCAAGTTTAGCAATGGTTATAGTACCAGCTCCGGCGAGGGCCCGCTGTAAAGGCAGTTCAAGTGAAACTTCGTCAAAGTGGGAATGCGAAATCGTCGACCAAATCCTATGGACGGCGATGGGTGTCTCTAGAGGCCTTCGTGCAAAGTTTATTCAAGCAGCCTCTGTTTGGACTGAGCTCGCAGAAGGAGGCGGCTCTATGCGCGGACGAAATGGGACGTGGATAGGAAAGACAACTGAGTCAAAAAAGAAAAAAAAAGAAGCAAACAGACCAGAAACCAAGGAAAATAAGAAATGGGCCAGAAATAATGTTGACACAGCACTCAAGCTTTGGGAACTGAACACGCATTATGTCTAAGGTGGGGAAGGGGGGGGGGGGGCGATTTTTTCTTCAAAGCTCTTACGTTCCAAGACTGTTTGAAGAATGCTATTTAATGTTGACCTGTGAAATTTATTCATTTCAAGTGAGGACAGGCAGATTTGCTGAGCTTCCGTCCCATTTATAGCTTACCTTGAAGAAGATGCAATATAATTCGAAAGACGTCTTAGTAACATCTGGTGTTCTGCACGGGGATTGCATACCACCTCGGTGATGTGTCTGCAGAAGGTACGGTAGCGTTGTATACTTTCCTGGTATATTTTGTCTTGAATCGTGTTCCTGTGTATATAATCTTCATATTGTTATAAGTGTCTAGGCATGCATTGTCAGGTTGTACTGAAGGAAATCTCTCTTAAATATCATTTCATTCCCTTTGTACATATTGCTATGGTGTCGTATAGTGCAATGTTGTGATTTTGTCAGTTTTTCCTTATCAAATTTTTATTTATCCGCATTACTTTCTTTTCATGTCGTAATATGACAGCACTTCTGTCGACTGCAAAGGAAAGAGGCCTTCGTCAGCAGTCACAGCCTTTAGCCTCTGCTCCTACAGCAGACGCTGTATTTGCTCTGCAGAAATAAATAAATCAATAAATAAATAAAAAAAAAACAGCGAGCCTGACTTTTAAGCATGAACGAATTCCGTGGCTTCATAAACGTCAAGAACAAATCTTGACTTTATTGTTGAGAAAAGATGTTTCAGCACAATGGATATTTATTGGATAGATGCAAAGAAGCCGGCGTGGCCATTTTAAAACCACCGAAGAATAACTCCCTCTTCACAAGGACTGATATGACCAGGCCTAATTTAGAGTAGAACGTAACTCTGCGCTGATTCTGAGCTCAACCGGGAACAGCAAGATGATTTTTTTAGTTCGGTTTTCTGTCCCTGCTTGGTCCTGTCGACTAGCGCTGACTAGACACCGCTCCTTCAGATCGACCTGTGCAAGGAGCCTTTTGTGTAAGAACTGTCCTTCTTAGCTTAGTTTGGAGAGTTTTATTTATTTTTTTTTTCGCTTTCCGCACGACCAGTTCTGACAGGGGCACCGCTGGTAGAGTGCGACTTATTGATCCTCCGGAGGAAAGCTTCCGAATGGGAGCAGTATAACTTCCTGAACTTCCGCTGTAAACATTTGTGGTCGATTATTTCACGGCCAGGGTGACGGCTCCAAGCTTGAACTTTCTGAACTCACAAACGTGGCACTTTCGCGAAATAAATTTTCGAATTTTCATTTTAGTTCTCATCTACTCTTCTGCGGCTGCTGATGTGCCGACCACTGGAACTAAAAATGCAAGAAATACATGTAAGGTCGATAAATCAAGAGAGCAAGCAGGAAAAAAGGAGCAGTCAGCATTTTTCAGCTTAATGTAAAACTGAAAACCGCAAGTTAGTCGTGACAGTTCATTCAAAGATAGTGAAAAGGGACGAGGAGTCCATCGGGCACGAAGAACCGGGAGCTGCAAGTTGGAAAGAATTAACGCCCAGTGCTCGACAATATTCACATGGATTACAAAGAGAGGGAGGGGGGGGGGGGGGATAATAAAAAGGAGAACTTACTTACAAACGCCACTTCTATATAGTTCATCGAACATCTCTCAAGGCCAGAATCATTGAGCTTCGGCTGTGACATTCTGTGCAATTGCGCTGTCAACGCCGGATGTAAAACTATAGCCGCCATTCGTGCACACAGCAAAGTTCACAAGCTTACCCGGATGAAGCCAGTTTGTTTTTATTTCTTTCCTTTTCAATGCGGGTTACAAATGACATTTTTGGCTTCTGTTTCTTATTTCTTTAGCGGCTTACCTCGTATGTAAAATTCTTGCCGCTTACATTAAATAAACGTTAGCTTTGTAAAATTCTATCTATAATACTACCCTGCGTAAATATATTCAAGAAGAAGGGAATTTAATATGTTCCTGCGACCTTTCGCGAAGCTATTTAACGAAAACACACACACACACACACACACACACACACACACACACACACACACACACACACACACACACACACACACACACACACACACACACACACACACACACACACACACACACACACACACACACACACACACACACACACACACACACACACACACACACACACACACACACACACACACACACACACACACACACACACACACACACACACACACACACACACACACACACACACACACACACACACACACACACACACACACACACACACACACACACACACACACACACACACACACACACACACACACACACACACACACACACACACACACACACACACACACACACACACACACACACACACACACACACACACACACACACACACACACACACACACACACACACACACACACACACACACACACACACACACACACACACACACACACACACACACACACACACACACACACACACACACACACACACACACACACACACACACACACACACACACACACACACACACACACACACACACACACACACACACACACACACACACAAAAAAAAAAAAAAAAAAAAAGAGACAGAGACAATGCTGTGTTGCTGTCGAACGCAACCACGCCGTACGTTATAGTAGATTACTTGTCCGCCGTATATACACGGCAATATATAATTGAATTCCAAAGCGGTTTATAAATAGATATGCAAATGCCACACCTCCACCATTTCGCTCTGAAATTGCTGACCTTCTGCGGACGACAGGTCAGGATGGCGTTCTGGCCAACACGGCCAGAACGCCACCCAAGTGCTCTGCTATAATGTATAAAGATCCAGTCTAGGTGGTGTTGATGCAATCTTCCACCTTTTAACTCTGTTTCCCCGTTCTCTTTCCTTGTCGTTTCTTACAGTGGCCGATGTCTACTCAGGCAACCCCCCCCCCCCCCCCCCCCCCCCTCCTCCCATCTATTTTCCTATCGTGCCGGCCGCCGTCCAATTCGATTAGGCATGCGCTATTGAAAACAACTCGTACGCACTCGTAGGGACCCACTTAAGGGGGGGGGGGCTACTACCCCCCCAAAAAAAAGACCAAAGGAAGGTCTGCCGAAACTACAGCGCATCATATCAAAGAGCAAACAGAATGGCCCGATTATTTTATTTTTTCGTTATTTCATTACCGTTTTTGTTTTCAGTACAATGCCGTTGTTTTAGAGATATAGCAAATATAGAAGGACTATTTGGTCTCGAGAAACATTACAAAGATAGGACAAGCTTCCTCATCGCCACCGCCGCCTCGCATCTTCTTAAATAACACGGAAAAATTTTGTCGGATCACACAAACCAATGTACGTTGAAACTAAAGACGAAGCTGGAGAAGCATGCTACATGCCGTAGCTTACAGCAATATGAAACTGTGTAAGTGAAAATTCGTGCGACTGTCATTCACCATAGTGGCTTCATTATGACGGTTGGTTGGTTGGTTGGTTCATAGGAAGGGAAAGGCGCAGTATCTGTCACACTTGCTCTGTGGACACCTGAACCGCGCCGTAGGGGAAGGGATTAAGGTGGGATTGAGAGTGGATAGAGAGAAAGGGGGGCCGTAGTGGAGGGCTACGGAGTAATTTCGACCACCTGGGGATCTTTAACGTGCGCTGACATCGCACAGCACACGGACGCCACTGTGCGATGTCAGCGCACGTTAAAGATCCCCAGGTGGTCGAAATTACTCCGTAGCCCTCCACTACGGCCCCCCTTTCTCTCTATCCACTCTCAATCCCACCTTAATCCCTTCCCCTACGGCGCGGTTCAGGTGTCCACAGAGCAAGTGTGACAGATACTGCGCCTTTCCCTTCCTATGAACCAACCAACCAACCAACCGTCATAATGAAGCCACTATGGTGAATGACAGTCGCACGAATTTTCACTTACACAGTTTCATATTGCTGTAAGCTACGGCATGTAGCATGCTTCTCCAGCTTCGTCTTTAGTTTCAACGTACATTGGTTTGTGTGATCCGACAAAATTTTGAAAGTTTTACCGAGTACAGTGAAAACCTTTGCCCTGTTGTCTGATAGGGGAAGATGCTTGGAAGATGCTGTTCAAGGTAAAAAAAAAAGAACCAAAAGAAAACTTTATTTGCATGTTGTGAATAAGCGTGCTTATATACAACAGAGAATCTTGAATTTAGTTTTTAGAGGCGCTTTTAAGGCGAAAGCCTTTAATGGCTCATGCTGTCGTGGACAAAGTGTCTCCTGCTTTTGCAGCGTTCTCATTGGCCTAGGCGGGATGCGTCCCTGCCATCTGCAACGCCACACTTGAACGCGCGCCAAGGAACGCCACGCGACATAGCGATGGTGTACAGTCTAAAAAAACGCCGGAGAAAGTGTGATAGATATTGCGCCTTTCCTTTCCTGTAAACCAATTAAATTACATGTAGCACTGCAACGAATGCCGATAAAAGGCAAAAAATGAGAGGCGAACGATAGGAGAGGAAGGGTACACTTTCGCCATTCTTCTCTTAAGATACATCTAAGAGACCCTCTAATTTTATCATCATACCCACTCTAGTATTTTGTAGTGAGAACTACACTGCGCTAGGTTTTCAAGCCGTCGGTGTGGCACCGTGGCACCGTGTGCCGTATGCCGGCCGTACGGAAAGGCCGAAGAGGAAAGAAGATGAAGAAGAGAGAAGAAGAAGAAGAAGAAGAAGAATAAGACGATGATGATGATGATGATGATGAAGAAGAAGAAAGAATAACAACTTCACTATAAGGTGAACCTTAGTGTAGCCAGGGGGCCGCAGCTTTCTCTACACCATTAGGCTTAACCATACTTAAACCACAGCTACTTTTTTATTTCAACATGTGCTACATTCATTACATGTGATTATTAGCGATCAGGTAGGAGCTTTCGTAGTAAAATCTCTATTTTCTTCAGATTCGAGGCAACTAAAATTTCTTTCGATATTCCGGGAAGAAGACAAATGGAAATGATACTGAGTAGCTGAGTAACATTGGGTCATTTGCCAATGTCATAGCGAAAGGAAAATTGACGTTTCACGAGAATGACGACTCCTTTGTCCGTAAAGTATTTATAATAATAATACCTTATTATCACTGTTATTATTATTCACAGCGTATGTAATGTAGTGAAGGCTTTGACGGCATACCCTTTCGGCCAGTAAACATAACTTATAGTTGACATTATGGTGACCAGTACATACAAAAGAAAATAGGGGCTTCTTGAGCGCTACAGCTCTATTGTACGTAATGCTAGTGAAAACGAAGTTTTTCAGTACCCCAACAACAACAACAACAACAACAACAACAACAACAACAACAACAACAACAACAACAACAACAACAACAACAACAACAACAACAACAACAACAACAACAACAACAACAACAACAACAACAACAACAACAACAACAACAACAACAACAACAACAACAACAACAACAACAACAACAACAACAACAACCTCTGCCGCTTCAAGTTCTTGTGATGCCACTAAACAGAATATTGTCAATCACTTAGTCCAGACATTCAGAAAGAAATTTTATAAGGACTTGTGCGATGTCTTTCTCCCTATCCTATTGTACTGATCGCTGTGTTGTGCAGGTACATGTAATTCAGTCCATAAACAAATGAAAAATATGGCTGTACCGGGGGGAGCAAAAACTTGCTTTTCAAGCTCCATAACAAAATACTAGAAGTTAAAACCTATTTAGAAATGAACTTTTTTTTGGTACCTTGGGGAAATCACTGCTTCATATGCCCCAAGTCGCAAACTATGAAATACGTTTTCATAGACTGTTGGAAGCCTTTTTCTTCGGGGACATTCTAGAACAGACGATTAGAAAAGACCTACCCGTGGATGCATTCGGAATTAGGTTTTTAACAATTGAAGATGATGGGCTACCGCTGGACATGATCTTGTTATTGGTCCTGCACAGTATTTGGTGATCCAGAATGGCTTTCAGGCATGCAGACACAAGACCAAGTGCCCGAGTGGCTTCCGAGAATAGAAGCGTTGCTACACATGCCTGAATTTTAATTAATCACACGGCCCCAGTTCGCGTGGTTTTTAACCCATGCTGTGTGTTTGTCGCGTAATAATCTCAGTGCAAAATCTGTTTTTGAAGCTGAGTTGGCAATAAAGAAAAATAATCGTGGTCTATGCTTTCCGTGCCCGTCTGGCATGCAAAGGACCGGGGTTCGAGCCCTAACGGTGACATATTTATTTAATTCAATATATTTCATAGCTTTATTTTGAATGTGCGGTATTTGAAACTCTCGCACGAGTTCATGTGATTATGACATCATAACCTTGTCGACCAATGAGGGTTTCAAACGAATAAAACACTTTTCGACACGCTGATGACAACAAATTACTACTACTGCCACTACTACGACGCTAACGCTTTTCCCACCAAACGAGCTGCGTAAAACATGCAATATTCAGAATACATATGGAAATAACGTACACAAAACAGTGACAAGAGTATATAAATAATAATGATTGCTTCACCAGAAGGGAAAGACACAGTATCTGTCCCACTTGTTTCTGTGGACACCTGAACCGCGCCGTAAGGGAAGGGAGGAAGGTGGAAGTGAAAGTGGATAGAGAGAAAGAGGAGCCGTAGTGAAGTAATAATAATAATAATAATAATAATAATAATTGGTTCACAGGAAGGGAAAGGCGCAGTAACTGTCACACTTGCTCTGTGGACACCCGAACCGCGCCGCAAGGGAAGGGAAGAGGGTGGGAATGAAAGAGGAAAGAGAGAAAGAGCGGCCGCAGTGGAGGGCTACGGAGTAATTTCGACCACCTGGGGATCTTTAACGTGCGCTGACATCGCACAGTACACGGACGCCACTTCGTTTCGCCTCCATCGAAACGCAGCCGCCGCGGTCGGGTTCGAACCCGGGAACTCCGGCACAGTAGTCGGGCGTCTTGCCACTGCACCACCCCGGCGGGGCCGTAGTGAAGGGCTACGGAGTAATTTCGACCACCTGTGGATTTAATCTGCGCTAACATCGCACAGCGCACGGACGCCTCTTCGTTTCGCCTCCATCGAAACGCAGCCGCCGAGGTCGGGATCGAAACCCGGGTACTCCAGCACAGTAGTCGGGCGTCTTACCACTGCACCGCCCCGGCGAGGCAAACAGAGTTTGCCGCGGCCGAAATTTGATCCCGCCTCTTTAGGTTCCTTCTGATCCCACTTTCTTGGCTATCATTTCCGAATTAGATAACTGTGTGCTGGAAGGAACGAAACGTGACAAGTTGAAATATATTATCACACCAGAATGCAGCTTTTCTGTTGCAGCAGGAAATGCAAAACCGCTCGCGCTCTTGCGCGTGTTTTTTGGATTGACATTTGGTGTGTCATATTAAACGTCCGGCTTTGCAACGTTTCAGAAGTTCTGCCATGTCGTGTTTAATAATAATAATTGGTTAACAGGAAGGGAAAGGCGCAGTATCTGTCACACTTGCTCTGTGGACACCTGAACCGCGCCGTAAGGGAAGAAGTGAGGGTGGGAGTGAAAGTGGAAAGATAGAAAGGGGAGCCGTCGTGGAGGGCTGCGAAGTAATTTCGACCACCTGGGGATCCTTAACAGCACACGGACGCCACTTCGTTTCGCCTCCATCGAAACGCGGCCGCAGTGGTCGGCCTGAACCCGGGAACTCCGGCACAGTAGTCGGGCGTCTTACCACTGCACCACCCCCGGCGAGGCATTTAGTGAAGCTTTTCTGAAGCTTTTCGCTTCAAAAAACGTAAGACGGCTTAGCTCTGCTATGCCTGGATATACGTATCGAAAAGCAGTGACTACCTAGGGATCAGAAGTTAATTTCTAGTTTTCTGCGCCGTTCGCCAGAAGCCACTCTCCTTGGCTTCCATGTCGAGCGCGTCTAAGTTCACCGGCGTTCTATAATTCGTTTACGGGAAAGGAAAGGCGCAGCATCTGTCACTCGCCTCGTTCCTAGGGTGCCTCGATATGCGCGCGCCCCCCTCCGCCACTCCGGAGGCGCCCCCCTCGTTCCAGCTTGGTCCTCACAGCTGACGGCAGATGGGTGATGTCACATCATTAACGTCACCCTAATTGAGTGAATAAACTGATTCTTTAGTCTATTTCTATATATTGACGCCTAGCGTTGCCAGGTGGCGCACGGCTCTCCGAAAAAGACGATGACGCCGGACTCGTGCTAGCGTTCTGCGGCCGCGTTTGCTGACTGTGCTTGCCTGGATTCAAGTATTGGACCGATCCTCTCCGAGGACTGTCTGACGTTCTTTTAGAACTACGTGACAATATGCTCTGTGGTGCGGCGTTCGAGGAAACGCCAAATTGAAGGCGCCGCAAGGACACAGGGATGGAACGCCCGGCGGGGTTGGCTTCGTATATGCGGGAATTTCCTGGTGACCTCACCAGGTCATGACGTCATGATCGGATGTGGCGTCATTACCACTTCCGGTTATTATACATGACCGGATGTGACGGCTATGGACATCTCGAAACGTCTAACCATTACTATTGGTCAGTGATAGTTAACCATGAGCTGCAGTTTCTGAGTACTAGTTAATGTCTGATTAGTATTAGTTAAACACCCCTTAGTAAGTGATGTTTAGAGATAGTCACGATTACCTCCAAATGCATGGGTTCCTATGGGCATCTGCAATGCCGGCAGAGCTTGGCGGAGGGCTGCGCAGCTGGCCTTGGCTGTGACGTCACTCGGTCGCGGCATAAGTTAAGTTAAATTGGTTCACAGGAAGGGAAAGGCGCAGTAACTGTTACACTTGCTCTGTGGACACCCGAACCGCGCCGTAAGGGAAGGGAGGAAGGTGGGAATGAAAGTGGAAAGAGAGAAAGAGGAGCCGTAGTGGAGGGCTACGGAGTAATTTCGACCACCTGGGGATCTTTAACGTGCGCTGACATCGCACAGCACACGGACGCCACTTCGTTTTGCCTCCATCGAAACGCAGCAGCCGCGGTCGGGTTCGAACCCGGGAACTCCGGCACAGTAGTCGGGCGTCTTACCACTGCACCACCCCGGCGGGGCAATGCAGTGGTAAGACGCCCGACTACTGTGCCGGAGTTCCCGGGTTCGAACCCGACCGCGGCGGCTGCGCATACCGCATACGGCATACGCGAAGCTCGGCTCCGACACTCGTAGTGAAGCTTCTCTCTTCAAAACGAATTCGGCGACCCTCCACTACCACCACCGCTCCACTGCAGCAGCGGGCGACTCCGGCGCACAAAAGAGGATGAAGACACCGCGCGGCCCCACCACAGCTGGTACCAATTACGGCACCCGGCCCGACTGCTTGCAAGACGCCGTACCGCGGCAGACAAAGCGATGGAGGGGAGGTTTTTTGTCAAGTGATGTTTCCGAGCACGAAAGCGATTAAAAACACAAACTATCAATCATGATTACGTGCATGCTGGGGTGGTGTGTTGTCGCCGAGACTTTCGCTCGGCCGGCGAACGGGACAAACACTGCTGACGACAGCTGTTTGCATTTAATTTTCGTTGCCCAAGTGTGTCATACCGAGGTAACACCCCGGCAACCTGCCTTGTTTCTCAGCTGCTTGTGCAGTGCGACAAGCTGTTTAGAAACAAGTGTCTTGGGAAACAAGTCTCCGGCTTGACGGGCGGACGTGTTTTGTCCACATCGCTGTTGGGTTCCAGCAGTGTGAACCGGGCTTAACCAGCTCCGCAGACGGAGCTGCGCGCGCTCCTTCCGCCACCGTTCGCCGCTGCATTTACACTCCCCCCCCCCCCTCCCCCCGCCTTCCCACCCTCTTCCTCCATGGCGACCTCCTGACAACTTAATTGCTCTCTTTGCTCCTCCTCCAATGCCACCTCTGTGCGCCGGCAATCAGAGTGCCGGATCTCGATATGTGCACCGCCCGAGCCGAAACACATAGCCGCCGCCATTCGCCACTACGAACCGCCTGCCTAACAGTTATCTGTAATTGTACATACATGTCTTGTTCAAAGAACTTGCTTGGCGTATCACTTCCGATTAAAAGGTGCTTGCGCTGGAAGGATTGCAATGCGATAAATTAACAATTCCTGCAATATGCGCATCGCAGCATTCTCTATTATAGAAGGAAATGCAAAATACTCATCTTTTCGCATGCGTTTTTCGGATTGACATTCCGTGCATTTAACTGAACGTTTGCTTCCGCAGCATTGCGCCTGAACACGCTGTCCTAGGAAGATAGAACAATTCGCCCATGGTTACGTTACTTCGTAAGGGAAATTTGACCGCAGCCTTTTCGAAGCCTATCTCCATAGATTAAGGAACGAGATTTCGAGCAAGACATGTATAATTACAGACTATTTTATTTTTCACACATATTCCTTCAAGCAATACTCCACTAAGAGTTCTTGACTGTCATGAAGGAATCTTTATTACGTTGTGTCAGGACGACAAAACAACTCGCCGATGGTTACGTTACTTCATAAGGGAAATTTGACCGCAGCCTTTTTGAGGCCTTTGTTGATCGATTAAGGACCGAGATTTAGAGCAAGACATGCATGTTACAGACAATTTTATTTTTCGCACATATTCTTTCAAGCAACACTCCACTAAGAGTTCTTGACTGTCATAAATGAAGAGAGCAATTGTTATCGGGAGGTTACGGGAGGCAGGGCCTGGCCCATAGGAACGTTGCGCGGCGAAGAGACTAATGCCACAAGCTGCAGACGAGAAGAAAGAACCTTCGCAAATAACTTGAAAACGCTGTAGCCAAAGTTAGCAAGCGTCTCGTCGAATTTCTGGCAGTATGTATTAGAGAAAAATCCGAGCGGGCTAGATACTGACTAGGCCTTCCTCGAAAGCCAAGGGACGATCGGCTAGAGATTCGGACTATCAAAGGAGATGTATATACGCAAACTATATCAAAATATGATGCCTTTCTCTGTGAGTGTGAATGCTACTGCACATGCTACCCTGCAGTTCGGTGTGGGCGCTCGCATTATTATTGTGAAAGCATTACTTCGCTATGTTCACAGATTTCTGTCCGCAGATCGCGTCCGCAAGCCGCGTCCGCAGGCCAGGTCAGCAAATTCGTGTCCGCAGCAGTTGTGAGTAATTGAGAATTGGCAGAGGATAATCAGTGATGTAAATCGATAGAGGGTGACGTAATGTTGTTGCCGGAAAAATAATTAGGCAAATAGGTTAATTAGATAATTAATTACAGGCAAAAATGTAAAAGTTGTCCGCAGCAGTTGTGAGTAATTGAGAAGTGGTAGAGGTTAATCAGTGGTGTATATCAATAGAGGGTGACGTAATATTGTTACCGGAAAATAATTAGGCCAATAAGTTAATTAGATAATAATTACAGGCAAAAATGTAAAAGTTGTCCGCAACAGTCGTGAGTAATTGAGAAGTGATAGAGGTTAATGAGTGGTGTCAATCGGTAGAGGGTGAAGTAATGTTGTCACATCACCACCAAATGCATCACTGACAAAATCATCTCCACGAAGAAACCAGATTTTAGTGGGATTTAGTTTTTGCCACACTGGATATGATTATAGGGAAAAACATCTCCATGCATTTTTATCTGTCACGCTGTCCACGTTATTTTACGCAGGTGTGAACAGTTGGTGCAGCGATTTAAAAGTTGTGCGTTTCATATATCATTTGCTCCCCGAAGAATATTAGTTACTGCTCCCTGCGCGAGTATAGTCGTGGAATAAGAAGATAAAGTAAAGACGAAAACAAAAGCAACGACTCCCGAAACAGGCCTCCACGGACCGCTAATCCTTCCGGTTGCACGAACTCGCGATCTAAACAGCGCAGTGTTTTGCGAGGCACTGCAGAAAATAATCCCACCTACATTCCGGCGCGGCTCCGTGCTAGCCAAGGACGTCACGAATTTCCACCTACGATCAGCGCCGGTAAAACATTGCCGCGTACAGCAGGCAATTAGTTAGACAGAGTGCATCCCTAAAAGCCGTGTATTGGCGTATTGGTTGGACATTACTCGCCTAGTTTACAGTGAGGCGTGTAGCTAAGTTCTCGGACCTGCAGAGAACGAGCTCGGCACCGGCGCTGCCCAGCCACTTAGCGAGCTTCGCAATCCAGCCATCGCCCAAATGCCTGCTGCTGCACGACTGGGCAGAAATAGCTTCGGCCAATAGGACGGTTTACCGGGCTAGCCAATTAACTCCGGCGGAAAACTAGTCTTCCAGCTCGATTTCTTTCTTCTTCTTTTTTTTTTCTTTTTTTTTTTTTCTGGCCAAATTCCCGATTCCTTTATAGGGCACAAGCAGTAGTAGCGCACGATCAGCGCATTGGGCTGTCGGTCGCTCTCCGGGCAATCTTCTCTTCCTTCCACTGCCGTCTTCGCTGGAAATGAAGATATCCTCGGCGAAGTGCTTGACTTGCTTAGACGGCGGGCACCGAATCGGTGGACCCCAGGAGGAACGGTCCGGTCCGTCCTTTACTGGAGGCGAGCATTAGGGCGAGCGTTGACCGACGTCGTACAGACATCTACATCACCAGCATAAATCGCACATAACAGTTGAATAATATATGGTAGCAGATATATAACCAATAACAATAAATGCCATGCCCATTATATTAGCTGACTTAACATGAGGTGGGGCCTACAACGCTCGCACATGCGCAAAAAAGACATTCTTAGCAGTGATGACACAGACTTCTTAATGAAACAAGATACCTCACGTTGTACATCTCTCGGGCACTGACCGCGGAGGCCGCATAGAATACAATATACTTTTAAAAATTTTTTAGGACGATAACAATAAAGGGGTGGCGAAAAGTAACGTAGTGGATATCAATGCTTTTACGAGCCATTTCTATGAAATTAAATGGAAGGAGCGTTAATTCATACATCGTGAAAGAGTTTCTGCATACGTTTATAAATGTGCCATAAGGGGTTATGTATAAGCGACTCGGTGAATCACACGATACAATGGCCGCGTGAGCTTGCTGTTTTATTCAGTCCTTATGCGAACTGTAAGCATGAGTTATTTGTAGCCAGTTATAAGCATGCATTAAGAAACGAGGAATGTGCGTAAAGGTATGTCTCCCAACAAAATACAATGTCGTGTGAAATAAGCGTCTCTCATTTGAATATAAGTGGTCGCACAAACTTTAATGTTTCTGTTGAGGCTCAAGTTGAGTGCACCGGCTACGACGCAGAAAGTGCGTGTTATGTGCGACTGCGGCGTGTTGTGTTCGCTCGCTCCGTTCCGTCCGTCATGTGAGTACCTCGCGTTTAAGCATGTGATCTTTTGTATACACATGTTGTTATACCCTGGGAGAGAACAAACTGGGTAGTTTTCTCCCTGTCTGCTTCTTGCCTAGAGTCCTGCCTCAAGTTGGCGCAATAGTGGTTTCTCTCATTTTTGAGGCCAAAATATTGCGGCTTCGCAGGCCACCGTTCTCCACCTCCCACGGAACAATGCGCATGCCTTTACACATAAAAGCGCTTCACCGGCCGGAATGATATCCTGCATGCGGACGAGGTTTCTGCACGCTCACATGTGTGTTTAGCTCTACGCCGAATTTCACATCCGCCTTTGAACACCGACTACTGCGGTTGAAACGAAGCATAATTACCCTCTCCATGTTTTTGCATAATTCATCAAACGAAATCTTAGGAGAAGCAAGCAGACATCATTATCCAAGCGTCCAACACATCGAGTACAAACTCACTTCAAAGCCTGCAACGCTCCTTTTATAGAGCGCATATTAATGAGTATTCCCCCCTCCCATCTTTGCTGGACTAGTATATGTGCATACAAAATGTCGATATACAGACAGCTTTGGATAACAGATATGCTTTCCAGCAACGATAAAGGCAAAGAAAATGAAATGTACGCCGAGAGACTGGCCTTATTCCTGGTGTGTGGCAGGTTAGCAGTAGACCTCTGCCTTTGATGTCCGTTTATACTTTAGAGTTATTGACCCAACCCTGACTGTATCAGCTAGAAATAAAAAGAATGGCAATTAAGTATATATATATATATATATATATATATATATATATATATATATATATATATATATATATATATATATATATATATATATATATATATATATATATATATATATATATATATATATATATATATATATATATATATATATGTATGTATGTATGTATATATACATACTTATTCATATTTATATCTACAGGCTGACTTGGTTGAAGAAGAAGGATTGAAATGTTGCTGAGTACGGACAAGCAACTTTACACGTGTAGGAGGAATGCTGCCTGGCTAATTCATAATTTTTTGTTCATACGTGCGCTGACCGTTGGAGCTTTGGCGACCAACTTGAAGCAGGCAGATCTCTCCCTTCTGAGAGTATTGAGCAGCACCTCTCATTGTTCTCATGAAGTCGTGCGGCGTCGAGTAAACATCCAAGTAGAAAAGGTTTACACCTCGAACAAGGCACAGATCTTAGATGCGAAATACGTGGACAAGTAGCCTGGTAACTTTGATGGCAAGACACATACCATGCATACCACATACAAGGCGGATACACGTAAATGAATGTCGAAACTAGGTCACGCCTGTTTTGTGCAGGTCCCAGTGTCACTAAATACTGAGACGCATAGATGTCACTAAGCGTGCATGAAATCACTCTCCACATCTATACATTTAATGGCCTTCCATAGGCCCTTGTGAAGAATAATAAACATATGAGGTCAACTTAACGTATGCAGTGCGAAAGCATGAGGGAAAGCGTTGCTGCTATAAGTTTCTTTCACTGCAGCTCGCCACGCTCCATGTAACTTTTTGTCTTTTTCAATTCTAGCACCGATGCGAGGTTTTGGATACAACGTACCACTACCGCTATTAGCCCCTGAAAACTCAGACATGTCACGTAGATGAATGACGTCACACACATAGGTGACCAATCAGCGTTCGGCCACGTCATCTGCAAATGCAAGCTGCAAGAGTTGCCGCAAACTCAGCCTCGTCACGTGGTCTCGTAAAGTCACACAAGCCTCCGACCAATCTATGACCGGCAGTGCCACCTGCGAAATGTCACTTGCCAGAGCACCTGCCAGCTTGACCACATAGCGTGCGGTCTGGTGACGTCTCAAGCACGACAATCAATAACAGCTCCGCCATGTCACTTGCCAACTGCTACTTGTCAGAGCGCCTGCGAAAATAGAATTTCTGTTTCTTCACCGAGAACCTGCCAGCCGTTCAGGTAGTAACCGATTTATATTTCATTTTAGTTTAAATAATTGATTCAATCGATTGCAACAGGTGACTATTAGCAGGTGGTTTCATGATGCCAATTTTTGATTCCCGCTGGCTGGGCTCCCAATGGGGCTTTATGCTTGAGCATTAATTGATATGAATGGCGGCTAGTGACTGCTGGCAAGTATTTTTATGACGCCACTTTTTGAAAGATGTACGTTCCGTCCCAATTGAAGCTTCAAATGCTTGCACATGAATTGTTTCATTTTTTTTCTTTTGTAGCAGGTACTTTTATGATGCTATAGAAACTATAATTTCTGAGGAACGCCGCGTTTTGCTTCGAACGAAACAAGAGTAGAATCAGAATTAAAACAAATTGGTGGGTCGAAGACAATATAATCAGAATTAGTATATATTTGCTAGTGAAAGACAAATGCTATCGCATTTCCAAATCAGTATGTCATTAATATTACATGTACGTGCCTACTGATCCAGGCAAGGATCCTTGTGCGGATTGACGAAAGCTATGCTCTGCTGAAAAACCGTGCAGAAGCAGCATGGATGGTCAGAGAACAAAGAACTTTGCGAACATTTAGGGGACAAAGAAAACTTCGCCAACCTATACGCTCTGAAGTTTTATGGTGGTTTCTAGGGTTTAGCGCTCCAAAGCGACTTAGGCTATGAGGGACGCCGCAGTGGCGGGCTCCTGAAAATTCCGGCCACTTGGGGTTCTTTAACGGGCACTGACATCGCCCAATCAAGGTCTCCTTCAGTTTAATCGCGGCCGCCGCTACAGGTTCGCACCGAGGTTGCTCAGCCAGTAGTCGAGCTTACTTAGCCTCTGCGGCGGACACTTAAACGATCTGTTTTCGCAATAACGTTTCCTCCGCACCAATATAATTTATCGCCATAAATGCTTAGGCATAAAGCAGCGCTGTAGTTCACTAAGCAACTACTCAGACATGGCCAACTTTATACCGTAATTTTTTATGTCACAACACTTCATCTTATAATTTAGGTTACGAGCAAAACAACTCGCGAGTGGTGCCCATTTCATGGACCAGCTTGACGAAATAGACTATAAACATTTCCGGTTGCTGAGGGAAGAAATGCTTCTTCTTGGTGCGGTGAAAACACGCAGTGGACAGTTTTGCACCCGTCTTTATGCGGAACATTTGTCTCAGGGCATTGTTGCACGAATGAGATGGATACTGCCGTTGAGAATGAGACAGTAAATTCAGAAACAAGCCGTGCAGTCTTTTTATCATGTGTTGAACAGCGCGAATTCACAAGCTCGCTTCTACTTCATCGCAAGAAGCATTAAAAGAAGAAAATTATTATCCGGGAACAAAGCGCTCATCCGCTCACGCTAAAGAACTGAATCCCTTTCTCGCCAAAACGGATCGTAGCTTTTCAAGACTGCGTATCTGAGCACGCAATTGTTTGCAAGCTTTGCCTTCAAGAAAAAGAAGCAGCTGCAAGCGCCCTCTACGGCGGAGCAAACAAGCAGATTGCGCGACCCATAGCCGTCAATTTCACTTTGCACGCTCGCGAACACGCTCGTGCAACAACATGAAGCAGCCGTTTCCTCTAGAGCTTCCTTTAGGCGAGGCCACTTCCGACGGCCTAGCAGCCAATCCGTTCAGCCCGAACAGTGCAAAACGCTCTGTTTCCGTCCATAAACTCTGAAACGACGGCTAGCGTTCATGGCTCCTCATGTGTTTGCGTTCGGTCTTCCCGCTTCCTTTGCCTTTCTTTCGGTAAACACTGTGCTTGCTTCATTCTTCAATGTATTGTTTTTTCTTGGTTTCCTGGAGCAGCCATCTACGCGTTAAGAGGCGGAAATGCCCACGCGAGAGTAATATGACATAGCGGCCGATACATCGAGAGTGCCCTCTTTGCGCGCATATATCCGTAAAAACTTGCTGCGACGATCGAAACCTCTTAAGATGTTTCCGTGAAGAAGGCGACGTGGCTGTTTAGGGTAAAAAGGTTTCACGGACGCGCCTTTCTGAATTTCTCTTGGTCGCCAGTTTAATCTTAGGTTTTCGCAACCTATCGCGATATGCTCTTTCTTTCCCGTAACACGCGTTCCATGAAAGCTGCACGAAAGCGGAGTGCCTTACTTCCAGGAGCTACCCGCGATAGCAACATGCCATTTTAGATAAATACGGGCCAAACAGAGTGACCAATGTGTAAATAAGTGTGAAAGTGTAAGAAAGGGAAGTTCAGGAAGCAGCAAATTTCATCTTCTCGTATGAGATTCGAGAAAACGGCTCGTCTGAATTTGAAATCAGGTAGTTGCAACTGTAACAACTACAAAGAATTAGCTGCCAAATCCTCTCCGACCTGTCGAAGTCATGATGGCCATAAAAAAAAAAAAAAGAAAAATAACATACAGAATTCGTGACAAGACGTGAGGTGAAAAGCTTCGCATTTAAGGATATAATATATGATAGCGTTTTTGCGGGCTGTCTTGAGTATCATTACGCACGTACATACGCTTTACTGATCGCTTTAATAATCATTAATCTCTTAATTTGTGCCTCTAATATCTTGTAAATATTCATTAGCAAGCAAATATAGGCTACTAAGTTAAGCGAAAGACAACTCGACATAGATACATTCAAGATACCGTGTTTACGAGGCCGCACGCTCTTGAGGACAACCCAGAGGGCTATGGAACGAAATATGGTAGGGGTAACATTAAGAGATAGGAAGCGTGCCGAGTGGGTCAGAGAAATAACTCAAGTTACCGACATTCTAGTGGAAATTAAGAAGAAGAGATGGACGTGGGCAGGACATGTAGTGCGAAGACAGGATAACCGATGGTCGCTTAGGGTAACAAACTGGATTCCAAGGGAAGGAAAGCGTAGCAGGGGGCGGCAGAAAGTTAGGTGGGCGGATGAGATTAAGAAGTTTGCAGGGGTGAAGTGGATGCAGCTAGCACGGAACCGGGTTAAGTGGAGAAATATGGGAGAGGCCTTCGCCCTGCAGTGGGTATAGTCAGGCTGATGATGATGATGACGCTCTTGTCAGCACTCCCTCACATGCCTACGTTGCACTGATCCCTGCTTAGGGCGCGGTGCGAAGTGCATAAGCAAATACATTACACGGGACTGGTTTCTCACGGATAAGCTTCCGGCGAGCGCGACCGTGCGTCATAGGCGCACCCGAAATCGTGCCTGAAACAAAGATGAATATTTTGGTCATCCGGGCCTTAAACGAACGCAGTTTAACGGCGGAGTGTGAGGTGTGTAGAGTGGGAAGGAAGTTCTTCAGTAAAGCCGCAGCCGAACAAAGCTCACTCGTGCAGGCAGCAGTAGCACGAATCCAGGAATTTGTTCATGTTCGGACATTTATTTATGGGTCCCTCTGGAGTTGGTAGCAAATGGGCCTAGAGATAAGAGCCCTAGACCTTGACGGTCTTAGGTAGAATTCCCACACTCTGGCAAAGTGCTAATGAGTCACTCCCTATTCGTCGCTTTATTTTTACCCTCACACTTTCGAGTTCCTGAGATGCTGCTATATAGCGGCACTGCTTGTTTACTGACAAATCAAGTCGCTTGCTTTGAAAGGTTGCTTAAATCACTCAGAATCGGAAGGAGCGAAAGCCACTTCTACTTCATCTAAGTTTAGTTTTCTTCCTGATATATTAGATTCTTTTCTATTTGCTTTTCTCTGTGGAGATCTGAACGGTTATGCCCAGAGAAGAAATTCCACCTTTTCTCAACACTGTGCAACCATAAATCCTTACACGGATGTTGATTGCCGCGCGGAAAAAATCAACTTATTCTTTCAGTTTATCCGTTTCTTTTGATAACAAGGAGAGCTTATAATTTTATAACGAGGAGCAGAACACTCATGAGAAACTACATTATTATCCTTCACACCTTTTTGTCTCCGATTGTGGTCAATGACAGCCTTTCCCAGCAAGATCCCTTTCCATCACCTTTCTGGATGGCTCTGTATCCCAACCTCTTCCATGTCCATCTACAGAAACCTTCTTCCGACACACTCTTGATCCTCCCTTTCCAGGCAACCGAAACAAGGCAGCCCTTACTGTTGTCCCTGCGCCTGGTTACCATCTTAACCATGTTAGGTTATCTGTCCTCCGATGTCTCTCCTGGTTATCAGGAAAGCAGGTGTTGCTTCCTAGCCCGCCGAGTTGGGATACAGGGGCTCCGCTGCGGCGGAAGCTCCATAGCACTGGGATATCTGCTTTTAAAGCCGTCGTCGCGCTTGCCGATTCGGCGGAGGTGGCGACACGTAAAATTTTCTTCTCACTTCTCTTTCAGCCTCAGCTCTTTTCTGTCCGAATGTGCAAGCTGCGATGGCTCAGCTGGAGCCGGTCTCCAGGCTCGTGCATCATTGCTCTCATTTTTCATTTAGACGTCATCCATTTACTATTCAATGCGCAGAATTGTAAGTGGGAGTATGACCCAGTCCCTTTAGCACACAAATTACTGTACCACGCTGCTGAAAAATGCCGACATAAATAGCCCAACGCATCAGTCACTCTATTCAGAAGCGCTGTTAGATTGCTAGACTGTGACAGGCAGGTAACAATAATGGATGAATTTAACTGCGCATGCGACCCATTTGAATGTATAGCAGTGATGACGCACTCAGAGAAAAGCAATGAAGTTATGTCCGTTGCTGCAAAAGATGCAGCTTTATCGATACATAAGCTTTGTGTCGTACTCCTCGTTTATCACGCGCATTCATGGGCATTCTCACACTCGCCTTGATCGAATTTACGGATCTTAGTTTCTCGCGGCCTTATATGTGAGACATCAATTTCGTTTTCGGACGCTAAAGGAAGTTAAAGATATGTGCTCAAGTGTTCAAATTAAACCCCTTCATGGATCACTGCCTTGTCGTGGCGGAGGGGCTTGCGAGACTCGATGAAGTCGTGAGCTCTGCTGTGTAGGGCCACCCAAGATAGAAAGGTCACGGCAGAGAGTTCTGACAAAATGTGATTCACTGGAGAAGGTAATGGCAACCCACTCCAGTATTTCCTGCCAAGAAAACCCTATGCCCAGTCACAATATCATTAAAGATATGGCGCCGGAAGATGAGCCCCCCAGGTTGGAAGGCGTCCCACATGTTACTGGAGATGAACAAAGGGCGGTTCCTAGTAGCTCCAGGACGAATGAAGCGACTGGGCTAAAGCCAAAAGGACGCTTAGTTGTGGATGTGTCGGGAAGCGACCGGAAAGTCCGATGTTGCAAGGAGATATATCACATAGCAACATGGAATGTAAGATCTATGACGCAAGGTAAACTGGATGTCGTCAAGCGAGAAATTGACAGATTGAACATTGATATCTTGGGTATCAGCGAGCTCAAGTGGACCGGAATGGGAGAATTTAACTCCGGCGACCATTATGTCTTTTATTGTGGGCACGAATCCAAGAGAAGGAATGGGGTCGCTCTCATTGTAAACAGAAGAATGGGCAAATCAGTGCTAGGGTACTACCCCAAAAACGTCCGAATGATTTCTCTTCGCATCCAAGGTCACCCTTTCAACATAACAGTTATCCAAGTCTATGCACTGACCACTACTGCTGAAGAAGCTGACGTTGAGAGATATTATGCGGATCTACAATGCCTTTTAGACCGCACCCCATCATCAGATGTCGTTTTTCTCATAGGAGACTGGAATGCTAAGGTCGGGAGTGAAGAAATATCCGGAATTATAGGCAAGTTCGGTCTTGGCGAGCCAAATGAAGCTGGGCAGAGACTAGTAGAGTTTTGTCAAGAAAACAACCTGACCATAGCGAATACTCATTTTCAACAGCACAATAGGCGCCTGTACACATGGACTTAACCGGACGGTCTGTACAGGAATCAGATCGATTATATTCTTTGCCGGCAGAGATGGAGAAGCGCTATACAAGAAGTAAAAACAAGGCCTGGGGCCGATTGTGGCACCGATCATCAGATTCTTGTTGCCAAAATTAAGCTTCGATTGAGGAAAACGCAGAAAACTAGAAGACATTTCAGGTATGATCTGGATAAAATTCCATTAGAATATGCTGTGGAAGTGAGGAATCGATTTCAAGAATTAGATCTAGAAGACAGAGAGCCCGAAGAGATGTGGACTGATGTTCGTGATATAATACAAGAAGTTGCTACTAAGGTAGTTCCAAAGCAAAAGAAATGCAAGAAAGCAAACTGGTTATCTGAAGAGGCTTTGCAAATAGCTGAGGAAAGGAGGATGGCAAAAGTTATGAGGGAAAGAGAAAGATACAAGGTTCTCAATGCGGATTTTCAGAAAATAGCAAGGAGAGATAAGAATGCCTTCCTGAACATACAGTGCCAAGCAGTTGAGGACAACAGCCAATTAAGGAACACAAGAGCTCTGTATAAGACACTCAAAGATATCAAAGGAAGCTTCTGTGCTAAGCTGGGCGTGATAAAGGACAAACGAGGCAAGGACCTCACTGAAGCCTCAGGGATAAAGAACTTGTACAGAAGAACTGTACAAGAAAACCCCGAAGGTGCAAACCCAACATAAGACGGTTCTGATTACTGATCTCGAGCCGGGAATCCTGAAGAGTGAAGTTGAATGGGCCTTAGCCAGCCTTGCTAAGAACAAAGCTAGCGGAATTGATGGCATTCCAGCTGAGTTGCTTCAAAACCTCAACCATGACGCTGTTAACATTCTGCATACATTATGTCAGAAGATTTGGACAACCCTGCAGTGGCCACAGGATTGGAGGAGGTCAGTTTACATCCCCATTCCAAAGAAAGGCAGTTCCAAAGATTGTTCCAACTACCGCACGATCGCGCTTATTTCGCATGCTAGCAAGGTGATGTTGAAAATCCTCCAAGGTAGGCTGCAGCAGTATGTGGATCGGGAGCTTCCGGACGTGCAAGCTGGGTTTCGCATGGGCAGAGGAACTAGAGACCAAATTGCCAACCTTCGCTGGATTATGGAAAAAGCAAGAGAGTTCCAGAAACCCATCTACTTCTGCTTTATTGATTATGCGAAAGCGTTTTGACTGCGTAGTTCACAGCAGACGGTGGCAAGCTCTCCAAGAGATGGGAGTTCCTATTCACCTCATCTGTCTCCTCAGGAACCTGTATGAAGGGCAAGAGGCCACAGTCAGAACTGGGCATGATCTTACCGATTGGTTTCCGATTGAGAAGGGAGTGAGGCAAGGCTGCCGCCCTGAGGAAGGCCGGCCTGGACGAGTCTTCAGCTGGAGTGAAGATTGCTGGAAAATGTATCAACAACTTTAGATATGCGGATGATACCACTTTAATGGCAGAAGGTGAAGTGGAACTGAATAGACTTCTGATGCGCGTACAAGAAGAGAGTGAGATGTTTGGGCTTAAACTGAACATTAAAAAGACAAAGCTCATGGCGTCTTACCCTATCAAGTCCTGGAGCATCAATGGACAAGAAGTGGAAGCTGTGACAGATTTTCTCTTCTTGGGCTCCAAGATTACCTCGGAAGGAGACTGCAACCATGAAATTAAGAGACGCCTGCTTCTGGGAAAGAGAGCAATGGTTAGCCTTGACCGCCTAGTAAAGGGCAGAGACATTAGTCTGCCAACCAAGATCCGTATAACTCGTGGTATGGTCTTTCCAGTTGTGATGTATGGATGCGAGAGTTGGACTGTGAAAAAGGCTGACCGCCGAAGAATTGACGCGTTTGAATTGTGGTGCTGGCGAAGACTCTTGAGAGTTCCTTGGACTGCCAGAAGATCACATCAGTCGATATTGTCGACCATAAACCCTGACTGCTCATTGGAGGGTCAAATTCTAAAGTTGCTCAGCTACTTTGGTCATCTGATGAGAAGAGAGGAGTCGCTGGAGAAAGATTTGATGTTGGGAAAGGTTGAAGGTCACCGGAGAAGGGGTAGGCAGCGAACGCGATGGTTAGATGGCATCCTCGAGGCACTGCAGATGAAGTTATGTGATGTTAGGAAGATAGTGGGAGACCGGAAAGCGTGGCGTGAGATGGTCCATAGGGTCACGAAGAGTCGGACACGACTGAACGACTGAACTGAACTGAACTGTTCAAATTAAAAAGTTTTGAATCTCTGCTGTGCACTCCGTGTTTGAAAAACCTTCACCTTGTTTACATACTGCTAATCGATTATAGCGAAAAAATTGTAACGAAAGAAACAAAATTAGAATAAAAATGGAGGAAGACTTATTGCAAAAAAGGCATAATAAAAGTTCTCAAAATAGTTTAGATGTCAGAAGTTGTCCGCAATCGAAATTTTAGGCGTACTTTAACTAGGGAACGTGCTTTCACAGCAAAAGTATTTGGCCGCGGCTGATCAGTAGTGAGAACGGAATGCTTTCTAGGCGTCAGGATGACGATAGCATCGACGCATTGCAGCCCAGCCTGACTGCTGTTAGAGATTGTTTCACTATTTTTCTGCTCAATGCCGTACGATTTCCACCGCCAATGGCTCCCGAACGCCAGCGTGGGACGCTTGCAGAACGGTACCGCCAGATCGAACGACCCTGTTTACGCACAACAAACGCGCTGCATTCCGGTAAATCGGTTTTTCATGCGGAAGTAACCCACGCGACTTCTCTGAGCCTCTCGTATCCTTCCCTCGTACTCTACAACGGCGGGAACACTGGGTGGGAGTGGGGAGGACGGCTTAGAAAGCGTCTCGTCCAATTTCGCTGAAGCAGAGCCGTTGGCCAGACGCGGAATCCCCCGGTCGCTGTGGTCCTAACGCCGCCATGAATCTCCGATGAGAGCCGTCGGCACGCCGACGCTCTATTGGCCCGCATGAGGCCCTCAATGCTTACAAAAAGATTGAGAACCGGTGACCACACTGTAAGACCAACCTCGACAGTGCGCTGCCCTTTCCTGACGCCTTGAAGGCGTTTTCAGTGCAATGACTCACTACACAGCATGCCAAACAACACTTGATCTGGAAGAGGCTGACAACGTTTCCTCGAAAGGTTCGCTGCGTATGGATGCGAGCAAATATGAATAAAAGACCAGGTCTTGGCGAAAATAACTGATTGGCGGTAACCGAGCCAGTGATAGAGGGTGAAGAAAATCAAATTTTAAAATAAAAATATATAATTAACATGGACATTGTAAAAAATCCGCTGTGCCTCGTCTAAGCAAGTTTTTCCCATTTTGTACTACAGGTGGTGTCACCAACAACGTCAGTTTCGACTGAATATGTTTCACCCGCGGCAAAGCCGTCACTTAGTATGTCTCGCTGGCCACTAACAGTGTTTTCTCTCCTTTCATGCTCGTTACCTTCATGCGTCACTAACTGCAAAACAGAGTTCCAATTTTCAGTTATCATATATTGTGATTTGCAATCGACTTCGTGCAGACAACAAGAAAGTTCACGAAACTTTCAAATGCGCATTTGACGAAGCGTGAACGTCGTGTGTAATAAGCGCAGCCAGCCTTCCCTGATAACAGCATATTTTAACCACCTAAGCAAAACCACACCCTACATGGGTTTAAAAAGTAATACGTATGTTGACTACACAAAACTGCGATTCGCCGAAAAACGCTAGCCATATTTGCGTCGACGCTGCAACCACTGTAATCTTCCTTCTTACAAATGCGCAGCTATATCAGCTATAAAATTGTTTCTGAAGCGCAACAGCGTGAGGAAATTCGAGGCTTTTTTCAGCACTGGCGTGGCTTCCATTGATGACACGTTGGCGGCCGTGACTACGCGCCCGATTGTAACAACGTGAGTTAATTGCCGTTCTCTGCTTAGTGCAAGAGAAAGGACACAGTCCTTTCAAGTGGTTGTTTATTTTTTGAAGGTAAAGAGACAGAAAGTGCATGACATGCACAAAAGAGAAGGCGGTTCAAATTTGGCGCCGTTGTCCCTGCAACATGTCATCCGAGGAAGTCAAATTTGTGCCGAAATAAAATCTGCGGTTGTCCTCGCGCCGTGGGGCTTTCGAAAATTGTTTTTTTTTTTTATTAAATCCAAAAAGCGATATGACATCGTCTAGTCGATCGCTTCCAGCTATACCGGTCGGCACTAACTACCAAATCGTGATAATTAAAAAGGTAATGAGATACATTTTACTTATTAACCTTTCGTTAGAACAGTTTCTGCAATGTGGTACATTTACAGCGGAAGGAAGTTTGTTTTGGAAATATTTTTTTTTTCGTTTGGAACTACCGTTTTTTAGGAATGCTAGGGTGCATGCTGAATCAAACGCATGTATTTAATCTAACAAGCGTAGTATGCACTGGCATAGTTAAAAAAAAAAACATCGAATTTGATGAAATTATGTGCAGTTGTGGTTTCTGCAGCTTGTCTTCAGCGTCGATTATGCCCCAATGTCATAACAGATGCTCCAAATTTAGTTCCAGCACAAAGCACAAAGCACTATCTCAGAAACGCCGTTTCCTTGTTTCCTAATATCTGCCATCTCCTTCAGCAAGGATAGTTATTTGAAAGACCTGCACGCACAATTGGATTTGCAGCCGCAAATAGGCCTACAAATGAAGTACATAGGAAGAACGAGATGAAAGGGAGACATTCAAGAACTTTCCTTCTGGAATCATTCTGCCTGAGGCGTGCTAATTTGCTTCTCTAATGTTCACGAAATCACGGTTCCTACTGATGTGGTCTTTAATGGTAATGATGTAGTCTTTCGACAGAAGCTCCACTTTTCTTGACTGACTGCTATATGTGAGCATCGACAATTTTGAATCAAATGAGACGTGAAGGGCAAAATCACACAGGATCCGGTTGCCCAATTGGAAAGCGGGTGCTTACCCAAAAGCGCGATTGCTTAAGATAGGCTCCAAGCGCTCTGAGTGTCTTCTCGTATTCAAAGAGGACAATGTTTGCACAGCATTGACCCCCTGTCACACATGCATAAAGAACACCGGTTCGCAATTGAGGAACAAAACCAGTATTCTAACCAGGGAGGGTGCAGGAAACCAGAACAGGAGTATAAAGAGCGCTAAATGAAGGGTGAATGAAGTCGAGGATAAGAAGTGCGTGAAATCCATTGAAAAGAAACACACTTCGGACGTATATATGTAGAAGGAAATGTAACGAAGACAGAAAGGAGTGACTTTATAGAAATTCAAAAGGCCGTACCCTGTTACGTAATAGAAGATAAGGGCGCACGGATGCATGCAAGAAAATTATAGTCAGGAAGATGATTCATGTAGAGCGCGTGGTGCTTCTAGAGAGACAAATGAACACTTTCCACAAGAATAATCCAGACTCATTCACGATGCCGGACCCGGTAAAGTTAGAATCTCTGAGGCACTAGGTTTCAGAGCAAAGAACGATCATCCGTCCGAGATAGAGGTCGTTAAAAGATGATTGCTAAAGTGGTGGTTCTAAAGTACGGAAAAGTCCTGGGGCCATAATATTTATGAATAGGTGTAGTCTGAAAACAGTTAGGAGCTGTGCTTGAGATTTCGGAAGATATTACATTCCGTTTTCAGACTGCGATATATCATTAAAGCCTGAAGATCATTCGGCTTGCTTCTCTTCCTCCGCCATTGCTGCTCGGTGCATACGATGAACCTGTGCAGCTGCCGTTACTCGGTCCTCAGAGACGCAAATCCGTGGTCCCCTCTCCCCTTTGGGATTTTTTTCCTACGGCATACACGCGGGACATTCATTATGGCCCCACTTTAACCCGGCACGGGGCGTTGTCTAGTCACGTCTGCATGCAACCAAGCTCCGCCACTAAATTCCGAGGAGCCCGCCATCACGCTCGGCCATGTCATGTAATCAGTGCGCCGACCAGCTGTGAACTACCACCTGCCAAACACCAGCTCATCTCCCAAATAGACTGTGTCAAGTGATCTAATGAAGTTGCACACCCTTCCTACATTCAGCTCTCGGCTATATGTGGTGTCAACACATATCGCAACCTGTCGATCACTCAGCAAACTTTATGGCACGCAGCGCCACCCGACACCACATTTTATCCCGATCACGCGTTTGATGTGTTCGCATTAAAAATATGTTCATTCCATAGTAGTGACAGATTCTAAGGAAGGGGTTAATGAATGAATAAAAAGACCTGAACCTGGAGGCACCGGCCAAAGGCTCGGGTCCGTTTTAAAGATGTTCACATCATCACTCGGGCAAAACAAAGCCATATTGTTTTAAACAAGTCACTGCTATAGCGAAGGCTTTGTAAAAACCATCTCTTGGAGTTCGTGCGCAGATTGTCATTAAAGTTTACAAAAAAAAAATTAGTGCACTTAGAAGTGAATCTTGCGTACCGTAACGGCCACGGTGCTACAATCACTTCGGCGGCTGACAGCTAAGCACTAGTTCGGGGGATTGAATTCCAGCCGAGAGCGGCGAAATTAAAGAAAGAGACCCTTGTGTTGCGAAGTGTCAGTGCACGTTAAAGAGCTCCTTACTGGTACGCATATTATTCCGGAGCTCTCCACTAGAGCCCCCATTAGCTCAGGTGCCACTCAGGTGTCACTTCAGGAAGTACAACCCTGCGTACCGCTACTGTCAATAATATCTTGAGAGCGCAGCACAAAATGTGAGAAGAAGGCATAGGCGAAGATCAACCCACTTTTCAATACTTCTTGGTCGATCTCGAAGAGCTGAGTATAACGTCTTTAATTCCTTGTTTAAAATAAAAACAAAATATTTCATATCTAGTGGAGGAACAATGGAACAAAAGCTCTCGAAACCAATACTGTAGGTGGGCCTTCTATCGCAGTTTGCATAAACAGAAATACTAAGCAGCAGAATTCATAAACGAGAAATTAAAATACGAAAACAGGCAATGACAATTATTTGAGATTGTAATCTTTGCTTTAAGTTAAAGTCATCATCATCGTATTAGCTGAACTGCGCCCACTGCAGGATAAAAAAAAGACACTCCCATACCTGTCCAATTAAACCTGCCAGGTAAAGTAAACTATACATTCTCTAACATAGAGAAAAGCAAACTTTTGATGTATAGTAAAACAATCAGGCAGCAAAGACGCAATAACTTAAGCTGTCTATACTTTAGTAAAATATTTGCAAACTCCGAGCACACCATTCGACTATAAAAGAGGCGAGGGGGGGGGGGGGAGGTAAGAAAAAATATTAATAGTTCTTATGTACACAGAATTCCAGGAATAGGTTCAGTAGCTTTTCTGGTAAATTAACAGTACCAAACCTCCACCTTTTCTTTGTGGAACTGCTGCATTCCGTCGCCCTCTTACAGAAACACATAAATATTCGCCATTGTTATTGATATCTCTCGCTATCGCACTTCTACATGTAAATGAATCGACCAGGCTCTTCTTGCTCGTCAATGTGTAAACGAGGTATTACCTCTCTCTCCGAACACCGCACAAACAAGACGAATTGCAATAAAGCAAACGGATAGGGTGAATAGCCGCAGCAAGGAAGGCTTTGGAAAGACGCGGTGCGAATTGGAGGGGGAGCTTTCGCTTCGGCAAGACTGTGTGTTCAAGAAGAGGGCGAAAGTCAACTGTCGGCTGTCCCAGCTGTCGTTCGATCTGCAGCAGAACAATGGTGTCTTTCCATCGTCACAGACCGGGCAATGGATCGCAGAAAGATACTTAGTGTTTCCCCTTTGTTGACTTTTGCAGCCCCTCCTGAGTCGCGTGTGCACTGTGTGCGCTCTTGTTCTTGCTCTTGTTTGGTGGAAGTAGTTAAGAAATGGGAAAAGCGAGTTCGAAGTGACGCCTTTTCGGAAGATAAAAAAAGGCCCCTCGGAGAGATCGAGTGCCGTTTTGAAGGAATGGGCAGCTTCCTTGGCGCGGAACTCTCGTTACGTTCACAAGCATATAAGTCGAGTCTTCACAAAACTCATACATGAGTTCTCAAGTCCCAGAACTAAAGAAGCTCCTAAATAGTAAAAATCAGATAAGGAAACCTTGATCACTTGGCTCATCCCAGACCAGTTTCAAAGAACAAGACTGACATAACGTACTAACTCTATTCACAAGTCGGTTGGTTGGTTAGTTGGTTGATTTGTGGGGTTTAACGTCCCAAAGCGACTCCGGCTATGACAGACGCCCTAATGGAGGACTCCGGAAATTTCGACCCCCTGGGGTTCTTTAACGTGCACTGACATCGCACAGCACGCGGGCGCCTCGCTTTTCGCCTCCACCGAAAAGTGGCCGCCGAGGCCGGGATTCGATCCCGCGTTCTTTGGTGCAGCAGGCAAGCGCCGTAACCACTGCGCCACCCCGACATGTGGGTGTAGACCATAAAAGCTTATGAGCCAATTTTAAAGCAGCGAGTTTCTAAACGATTCATGAATAACCCCGCTGTAAACAAAACGGAATTTCTTGCAGCGGATATCGGAATCTGATAAACTCTGTTCCCGCATTTACCACCGTGCATGAGCAGAAAAAACATGGGGTCAGGCGATACGCAAGGGAGCACCTAATTTCCCCCCCTTGTGCTCGCGTCTGGGGTCTTGCTATATTCAGAAAAGTGTACCAGAAAAGCACAACGGCCTCGTCAGATGGCTGGAAGCTTGGCTTATTAAGACAACTTCAGGCTTTGCATCTTCCGTTATTCGTATGATAGTATTAAAATTCAGATGAGCAGAAAATTGGATGCTCTCAAATCAACGGACTGATGACGTTACAAAGCCACGTGACATTGGGTTGTGGGTTACCGGACGGTGGATCCATAAAGTTTTCATACATGTATACCAGACGTCACGAGACTATGTGACATACCCGAGTTGACATGTGCTCTGGCTGGCGGCAGTGGCAAATAACATGGCTGAGTGCTGATCGATCACTGGGGCATGAACGGAATGAAACCATAAAGTTCTTGCTATTCAATCGCCTTCCTTCACTGTCCGCCCGTGTCAAATCGTTCGGCATTGGTAAACAGCATTTCCTATTTGCCCCTTGCAACAGTCCGTCATCGCTGGTAAGATTTTTTTTGCTTGCACTGTAAAGTACTTTCTAATGCAACGCGACCAAGTGAAACATATAGTACTTCGCAGTTGCATCTCGGGACCGTATGGGTGTTAAAGGCCTGCTGCTTGCAGTGGCATCGCAATTGTATTAGGAGCTGAACATCGTGGTCATCAGAAGTACGCCTGAACACGACGTTCCACTGCATGGAGAGACCACGGATCGAAGGAGACGGATAGATGGACAGAAACACAGAATGAAAAGAAAAACAAAAGAATAAAAAGATAAATACGTATATAAATCAATCAGATCCGGTTTGGTAAGCTGTTTTCACGAAAATGTCCATAACAGCTTCAGCTTTGGGAAGTAGAACATTTGTGCTCATATTGTACGTGCCTTCCAACAACGCCGTGTAGCAATCACGTCAGCAAGGCGAAGATGCTGTTTTCTTTCCCTGACGCGGCTTCCATTACGTTGGGTACTTTAGCCCGAGAGGTAGCGCTCTCGAACATCGCGGAAACAGAGAATGCTCCTCCTCCTCTTCCGCCTCGTCTTCCTCCTTACATCTGGCTTCCATAAACCGTGTAATGGAAAGAGGCGAGCAGAGAGAGATGCATTAGCATCTTCCCCAAGCGCCGAAGCCAATTTGTCAAGCGAGGAAGGACCGTTAGCAAGGTAGGTTGGCACTTGGGACTGCTCCAAGGAATGCTGCAGTGCAGTCCCTACGCCGTGGGAAAGGGAGACTGGGCGTTCGAGACCGGCTTCTGAGGGAAGGACTATATGCCTGAAGCTTATTGCTGGTACCCCTGGTATCTGTGTTTTTCCTTCATAAGGGCAGTGAGAAGAAAGTGCAGTTTTACATGTATGCCACGTTACCAGAATTCACGCTGAGGGTGATGGCAGCGTGCGTTCAATATGTTGCCGACATGGATGTTGGTCATGAAGGAAAAATGCTTTTATGGACAAAACAAAGCGAGTTATCACTGTTTCAAGTCCAGTGCGGACGGCTTAGATGTATATTTTGTGTTCCAGCAGCGCGTAGTGATATCGATTAGAAAGCATTATGTAGAAAAGTCAATTCATTGTTTTTGGCTAAATGAAATGTTCTATTGAAATTTTGAGGTAATGCAGTTGTGGAGACTTTCAGGCCATCTTAGGATTTTCTGAATATCAAAAATATCGACTCATGATTTGTCATTGAAAATGTTAATCAATGATGGACTTGAGATTTTGTTTTTTCATTGATACTTCCTTAAGAATACATGGCATCTCTCAATGAAACACCACTGAAACACTGCTGAACTGCAGTTGTGTTTTCGAAATGTCGTTGAATTGCCAATTTGCTGAAATGGCTTTATTGCTTCCGTTTAAGTGACATCCAAAATATTCGCTCTATTTACAACTTTCTAGGGACATAAAATCAAAGCGCGATTTTGTCTATTCTTTGTGACAAATATCTTGACCCAAGCCGTATTTATTTTGAATACCGTTTCCCCGTGCAGAAAAAAAAAAAAAAGATAGTGTCACTGTTGTATATTCTGATATTCCCTGTGTTTCAAATAGAAAGAAAAGCAGAACTTCTAATATTTTCATTGCAAGAAAAACACCTCCAGTATAACGGGTGGTTTAGCATGACTAGAATGCATAGTCACTGGACATGTTCTTCAATGTAAATTCTGTTTGCGTCAAGTATTTTTGTAAAATGACATTAGGTTCCATGAGCACTTTTATGATTAAAAAATTCGATTATTAGTAGTAAAGGGCAGGTGTTGAATACCATTGGAATCTGACTAAAAAAGCTAGTCCTAGCACTATGGCAGTTAAAATAGCTTATTTTTTATTTCACAAACTTGCCATAAGGCATACTGTAGAAAGTTATATAAATCGTTTTCTGCCAGAAACTGGAGAAGGCTTTTGCTTTTGTTGCTGTCCGTTTGCCACTTGGAGAGATCCTCCTCCCTCGCTGCCAACAGTCCTACTTCCTCGACAATCTGTGTCCTTAACGCCTTTGACGTCCTTGTCCCTGCACAAGTCCATAGCAGGTGGCGAACATATCCACCTCTGCAGCCGGTGTAGAACACTTCGGGCAGGTGGTCGGTGCTATGTCTTGAGAGTCCCACCGGCACGTTACCGATGGGGTAAGGGTCGCCCAGCCCTTACCTTTCTAAGGGATGCCTCCTCCAGTCTACGTAAGTTATGAGGGAGGGGGTAAGTGCACGGCGGGATGGGGGCACGTGTACTTTTCCGCAGAGAGGATGCTAGGATGGGGACAACGGAGCAGGCATCGAAAGGTAGCTTGATGGGGTTGCATTAGTGTTTGGAATTTGGTGTGTGAGGCTGTCAACCGTAATCTCCTCAGCGTTCTTAGCGTTCTCAACATTATCTTGTATCCAGTGTATCTGGAAGCGTGTTTGTTTCCTTATTAAGTGCATGGATCTCCTGGCTCACATGTAGTGTCTTTGTTACTCTTTTTAGTTGTTTAAGGAGTCTGTGGGTTTCTGTTATGGACTCTGTTTTATTTATGACCTTCATAATATTGCCGATTGTATAAAGTTCTATCGCAAACGGGTCCAGATGTTCTCTTTCGTATTCATCATATGCACGTTTAGCTCTTCGTAAGTCGGGCTGGTAGCTGCTGTTCTGCCGCCATTTTTTTTTTTATTATCGACGTGTCTGTGTATGCAATACAGGTTCCTGGGAGTACATCATTTAAGCCACAGTTCAAAAAAGTTTTCGTGAAGCGTAGCGAATGAGGCCGGATGTGCGTGATGTTATTGTTGACATAATTATTGTACATTAAACTTGAGAAATATGAAGTGACGCCCTGTTTATCTGGATACTCCCGTGGTTATAATGTCCGATTCTTGCGTTGCCGGATATTTAGCTTCGGTTAAATTACATGCCTAGTTTGACTTGCGTATGCACTTCCTTACGACTGGTTCAGGCGCCGGTTTGCCAACGTCCTGGATCTTTGAAGCCGTACATACGCTCCCGACCTACAGTTATTGCCGGAGATTACGGCTGCGATCCTGCCGCACAGTCACTGGCAGTCATCTTTGCTGGAGCTTTGGATTAAAGGGATCTCTTTGTCTTCAGCGGTACAGGAGATCACATACCGGTTGACATTACTACGAGCAGGCGAGCGCCGATGTATGAAAAGTAGGATGACGACCTGAATTGAGCAGTCATTTTATATCTAACAGACGTTGCGAGCCTGTAGTTATGGAACCACGATGCGGACAACACGGCGTGGTTGGTCTTCAAGACATGCTTTGCCGGTCTCGTCGGCCTGTCTGCGGTGCGCAAGCCGCGCGCGGAGCTCTCAGTGTCTGGACTGCCGGACGCAGCTGGCTGATGAGACCTTCACCAGTTGCATCGAACATGTGCATGGGGAGCCTCTGAAAGCGCGTGAATGCTCTATGATAGAACGTTCCAAGACTGACCCCATTCTAAAGGGCATTGACGACGCTTTCCAGGTGGTTCTGGACACAAATCCAGCAAAGGTCTTCAACGTCATCGCTCAATGCCAAATTTATATGATGAACTCCGCAGAAGAAGTCTTTGCACAGATTCTTCACTCTCGCCACCACGGCCTCTTGCGTCACTGACACCTGGCATTGAGCAGACTGCTGACCCAGACCAAACACGTTTCTTAGGAAAAATTGGCCCGTCAACTTTCTCTGGTGCTACAGCTTAACTATACGACCATATCGTCAAGTGGCGATGTTACGGTCCGTGCAAAAATCAGATCGCCGGGACCTATGGCAATATTGCCATTTTCAGGACTAAAAGTGGTGTCATGAATGACAAATATAGCTTAGCGAGCACGCATGGTGAATGAATTCGCAAATAGTTTCCTTAAGAAGCTATACCATATCACCTTACACTCGCCGCGTGCCTGATACAATGCGCTAGCAGATATACATGACAGCACGAGCTATATATCGTATATGCATATATATCGTATGTACCTAAAACTAACGGCAGCTTGACAACTTTACATCACAAAACATGCACTAAACCACAAGCACGGACACACACGTTAGCGCGCACAGCATCATGCGGCAGGAGGCGGAAATAAATAAATAAAATAAAAAACTGACCGCTACCGGCTCATGGAAAAGAATGCATGGGAACGACGTAGTACCGGAAGATAGCGCATGGAGCTGTTTACGCCACAATTAGTACACGAAGAAAATCAGCAGCCACTACTGAATGAGTATTTCAGTGCGAAGTTTTTACTGATTTTTTTTAGTCATTTGCTGAGTGAGCTCAATAACTTAATATCTCTTAGAAAAGTCTTGTGTCAAGAAAGGTTAAGAAAATTTCAACGGAAACTCAAGAAAAAATTTGCAAGGTATATATTGATGACATAGTGAAGCTATCGCTAATAAGATAAGCATTCTATGTTCAGCGGACTTCGATAATGCGGCGTCCAAGTGTGCACAGTTTGGTCAGTGAAATAAAGAGCTCATCTCAGCGTCTATAGAGCACCAGGAACATTTAAAACTCGGCTAGATCCTGAAAGGGTAAAAATATTAAGTTAGGACCGTTAAATAACCACTTCAAACAAAATTCCTTCGTCGAATCGTGATGCTGCTCGCTATTGTTTACAGCAGTACATCTGCTTGTCAAACACGGGAACATGGGTCTGTCTTACATTGCAGCATATTAACTAATTTATTTATTTATTTACTTGTTCATTAGGCCATGAGTTCGTCCGGATAATGTATGGTAGGGAAAAGGATATTACGGGGTGTAGTAACAGGAAGTTTGAGATCACAATAACTATTCTCTTGTTTTATTGTTCACAAAGCTGTATTTTCTTAATTTCGTCGATCCCTTTATTTCAGTTATAGTTTCCAAAGGCTCAGTTCTGCTAGCTACAGACGCTAACTTATGGCTTGGGATTCTACCAAAATCACAGTGCAGAATTTGTGACACGCAACCTTAGCAGAGCGAAAAACGCAGGATATCTCACAAAACGCGCATCTTCCTGCAGAGCCTCTTGCGTCGTTTTATGAAGAAGGAAACGCAAACCCAAGCGAGCTCCGCCAACACAGCCCCGCATCGTGACCGAAAGAGCAGTGACTCAATCCAGACAGCTGCAATGAAGTAGTACGGTGAATATGATTTCTGTCTTTAGTTGCATTAAGATCGGGTAAATACTCGCTTTCCTAGCCCCAAACCGCGATCCCCTGTCTGCCTCTTCGTACGGAGGCTCATCAATCAAAGCTTGTATCATGAATGTGTAGGCAGATGAAGCAGCTTAAACATCATTCGTCCACAACGACTATGAGCGATATTTCAACCACGCTTGATAGGACCGCACTTCGCGCAAACCAATGCGCATACTTGACCGATATATGCCTTGGTTCAATTCATAGCAGGACAGGAAGAGTTTTGCTTTCGCCTTTCTTTCCTCCGCAACCGCACAGCGCTTGCAGAGAAAACATTATTACGTCTCGGGAATCGGGTACTTATGCAGCACTGTGTATAAGAAAAAACAAAAAAAAAACTGTCATATAGTTTCGGCGGGAAATAATATTGAAAAGTTGGAGCAAAATGCTACTGGCGAAAGCCTCTTGGGCAGCAATTCTACTTAAAATTTCTTAACCCCAGATGACAAGCGAAATTCTCTTAACTGCAGGAACCTCACACCTTAGCACGCAACCATGTTGGAAGAGCAACTAGTTTCGTCAACCAAGTGTGAGCCAAGAAAGATGCTAGCACGATAAAAAATAAAAAAAAAAAATAAACCAAAAGTCGAGGGAGGTGAACGATTCTTGTTACTGAGGGAAAGTAAATACTCCTAAGGAGAAAAAAAGGTCACATTCATGAAACGGTATTCGATCGGCCAACAAAAGGTGGCTATAATATCCAGCCTTCCGTACGAAAGCCGTCCGGGCAGAAAACTACGCAAGACGCTGGCCGCAGATGGCGGGTTGGGCAATGCTAAAGCCCGCTGTCCAGCCACCGCTTTGTCATTGCTAGCCCAGATTGTGCTGCCTTCTCAGTCTGCCTACTTACTATGCATTCCCTGCCTTAGCCCTTACGTGACCGCTCCAACCCTTAGGCGCCAAACCGAGTTTCGATTCAGTGCAGAAGGCCGGTTAGCGAAGTCTTCGCGGCAGCTCCGGGTGCCTTTTCACGTTTGAAGACGGTGCTTGCCGTTTCCATGGTGACACAGCCTCCACCGCCAGCTCTTCTACCGCGATGAATGGAGCAAAATCGCGATGCGTTCAGGAGATAATTAAGGACGCCTCTCTGCGGTATGGACGGATATTTTACCCGTAAATTTACCCAATCCAATTTTACCCGTTCAAGTGATTTCCTACAATGTTCCTCGTATTCAAGTCTGTTAAATGCGTACATCAAGCTTCAAAAAAGAAAAAGAGCCGAATTGAAAAAAAAAAAAAAAAAAAGAAGCATTTCGAGGACATTTAAGCTCAGCCTTTAAGTGCACGACGTAAAGGGGTTAATGAGTCACCAACGGCTCCTCTTGACCACTCATATACGGACATTGTTTCTTCTTTCCCAATCACATAACGCTTAACACGCAAATCATCCCAGCACAGTTACTACACACCTTGTCAACCGTCATCGTAATCGTATACAAGCATATAGTCGTTCGCGTGCGCTCAAACCTCAGTTACATTGCACTTCGCTCTCTGCTCCATTAATTAAAGCTTGTGTAATCACACAAACCCTCGTGAGCATACAGACGTAAGCGACCACATTACTTGAAAGACCACAATACACACTCAAAAGCCCTGCTTTTACCAATTCATACGGCTGTGCCTTTTTTTTTCGTTCACCCGAGCTTGGCAGATGCAAATCACATTGTGGTTAGTTTTGACCACGTGAAGTAGTGCCTCCTTCACACCAAAAAGGGTGAAGTCAAATGTGAAACGTCAAGGTGCCTGTACTGCACTGCTTGAATCACCAGAGCCGGGAAACGTTGAATGCAACCTCATTATCCGTCGGGCCAATAAGGAATCAGACGCAACTAAGATCTTTGCTTGGCTGTGGCGTCCGTATGAGCGTTTTTGCAATAAATCGCTCCTGGCATAAGGGACGCGACAACAGCGTCAAAGCTCGTAGATAAAGAAGAGATGCGGCAGACGCGTAGGTAAGGAAGTGCTGGAAGCAAGGAAGCGCGCGAGCACGAGCGTTTAATCGCGGCTGGCGTAAGTGCATGGAGTAAATAAATTTTATGAACAGAGCATGGCTTGCAATCTTTATTCTAGAAGCTCTCACCTCCGTACAAGTTAAGAGGAAAAGCCGGACCATAATTTCTGTCACCGATATCTCTGGCGTTGCACAAGCAAGATGCTGTGCATAAACCATATGCTGTGTGGTTGTGCATCGAGCGACGCCTACGCCAAGAACAAGGAAAATTGGGACAAAGTGTTAAAAAGTGCTTCAATACATGATCAGCTTCGGGCTGTCCAGGAGGCCCGCCCGGCGGCGGAGAGCTTTGGGCTCTCTGTGCCGACGTAGGAGCTGCCCTCTACACCTGGCGCCTAGCCAAGTGTCCTTCAGGACCCCTACTGAGGGAAATAAAGTTTTACCAAACCAAACCAAACAAGCAAGATCGACAATCTTTGATCGATAATGATTAGGTGGCACAAAATTTGTCTGTATTCTGGCTTTCCTTACCATGCTTGAGGAAGGTTTCAGATGCCTTTTATTACTGTTTAATTATCCTCTAGCTGTCTGAATTCTTTGTCGTTCGTTGTAGATAAATATGGTTGCAAGTTAATTTGAAATACGTGGCGTTTATTTTATTTAAGCTTGTTGGTTCCTTGCAAGTCACATTCAGCACGCTTGTCTGGAAAAGGTTACCAACCAACAAGCCTGATATGAATACTACCCGTGGAAGATGATTTGGCTCATATGGACGAATGCATGTTGTAAGCTTAGCTGGGCTTCCCCAGTGGAGCTTCCTCAATGTCTCAGACGAAATTGAGCTTCATCTGAGAAATTGTCTCGCTGTAAGTAAAGAGAAGTAAATGCTGAAAAAGCGGGTTTGTATTGTATCTACAGAAAGGCCTTATTTATTGCACCTCTATATATAACGATTCTCGAGTACACGGTAGCGGATAAGAAAAGTGCTTGAGAAACAACATCCAACGCCCATCGCACTCATAATCGAGAGGTCACTGCCCCCCACCGTGTCGCGTTGCGCGGGCACACACTCTCGCAAATCGGGCGCGCTCGTGTCCGCAACCACGCAACACCCGCGCAGGATGCCGGCAACTTGTGTCGCAACGGCGGCCCACACATGTCGCGAACGCCTCCGGCGTCACGAGATCGGAAGACTGCGCGGAAGCCTCTTTCGCGACCAGAGCTGAGCTTAGCAGAACCCCAACAATGTGGCTGAATTCTCGTGATGCCTTCAACCTTACATGAATATAACGCGCCCTTAAGTTTCATCGGCTTCAAGGTGTGGAAGGAGGTTAGGGGCCAGGGCAGTATTATCTCTCCGGCCTCGCGGCGGTTATTTTTGCTTTTGTTCAATCAATACACATGTCGTTTTTTTTTTTTTTTAATATACTTTCGGCTGCGAAAAGACGTGCTGCAGTGCCCGAACAGCTCTATGTCATTTTTAATTGCAATACTCTTATGATGGTCTTTTCTGGGGTGTGTGCGGAATTGTTAATAGAGCCGTAGATTAAAACTGATGCATTCATAAGCTTTATTAATAAGAAATATATCACGCAGGTGGGATGCGGAGACTAATACACGAAGAAAGAAAGGGCAACGAGCTGAAAACCAGACTGGCGGTGGCATGACCACCACGAAGATAAAAATAATATTGCAGCAAAAGGTCGCTGCACGCTTCCGAGTTGAGAATACAGCGGTAGCCTTAGAGTCATTTCCCCCCGAGCTTTCCTAATCCGTTTAGACATATACGCGTGCCACCACACAGGGTCCGATTGCGTTTTCTAAGACGGAATCTTAAGTAGGCTGTCGTGGCTACTGCGAAACCGGACTGAACAAGCTGACATTAATTGTTTTGACTCAAGGTTTCACCTCTCGAAACCTGATCTCTTCTTTTCGACGACCACGCACCAATCTGAAACAACCAGGAAACAGAGAACATGCACAAAATCGTTGGCAATTTCGGGGTCTGTTAATTCTGTCCTACTCTGAGCGTTCACGAGAAAAATAATCATACGAGGGTATAATAATGACTGCATGTCTTGTATGCTGTTTCCTGGAAGTACAAGCGCCCTAGCTTTTCTGAAAAATGTTCCATTCCCCTTGTATGCGATTTATAGATGTCAGTTTGTTACGTCACCTTGATTTGTGGCTGTCACCTTCGATTTAAAACTGTATATCACCCTGGAACATAAAGGGTCACTCGGGAATATGGTACTACGGTAGCCGCATTGACCCCACGCATGTTCGGGACAAGGCGGAAGAGCAGGGGCGACGGATAGCTGCGAACCAATGTCGGCTTAGGCGGCCGAGCACGTATCGGTGTTAGACGTTGCGGGGGCCAAGGCACGGGTGAAAATGATCAGTTTATCTTTGAGGATGCTGCGCAAATCCGATGAATCTGGCGGAAAATTCTGGCTTCCAGGGACTAGGATGGCCTGCTGTATGACTCCTCCATTATTGTGACACGCATAGAACGCAGATCACCATCAACGAGAACGCCGCCATCCCAGGGGGCTTGTAGGCGGTAGAAATGAAGTTCGTCCAGGCGTGGACAGGCGGAGGTAACGGGGAACACAGTGGAGATGTTCTGAGCCAGCCATGTGATTAAAGTTACCGGTGCTTACGTCCTTAGGAATACGGCAAAGGTGCTCTGATTTCGGAGCAGCGCCACTATGTGCGCCAGGATGTCTTCGTTTTAAAAAGCATGGGAATTGCAAGGTTGTTGCAGACGGGCAGTGCGTTTCTACATGGTCAGCTCAGGATGACCAGAAGTCGTGCCAAAAATTTTCCGTACCTGCTTTGTGAAGGTTGGTGAACCCGTATTCGCGATGTTAGTGAGGTAGAAGACGAAGTTCAGCCGTTTCGCGGGAGTCCTCATATCACAAAAGAGAAGTCCGAATTGGCAGCCCCTGGCAATTCGATCATGTCATGTACACTCGTGACGTCATACCTCCCGATGAGTGCACGGTCATGTCACCTGCTAGCTGTGAAACAAAAATCACTGGCTCTGGCTGGTGCACGGTAGCTGGCAGGTGACATGACCGTGCACCAGCCAGAGCAAGTGATTTTTGTTTCACAGCGCCAACACCGATGCGAACAACGTCGGTTCCGAATTTTCTGGTGGACGGGACATTTAACGTACGCTATCACGTTAAGATAACAGTGCACTGGTTGGAGCCGTTCAAAGAGGGGTGCGTCAAAGACACAGAAAGAAAACGCTCTTTAATGTCACAAACTACACAAGCGTTGAGACGGGCTTAAAAATGCGTGTACCTTGCGCAAACACTTTCAATGTTCCACTCGAAGTGAGCAGGAGCGAAGAGTGAGTGGTGAAGCGAAACGTAGCGGAAATGTAGGGGGCGTGTGTAAACATTAAGACAGCGGCAGCGCGTTAAATATCGAGAAGCAAGATGTAGCGTAAACTGACCCCAAACAAAAGAAAGGAAGAAAAATAAAATGAGCCATTAATTTGAACTTCTTCACGACCTGAGTATGGAGCAAGCCCAACACATTAAGGACCATTCCGCGAGCATTCGGGTACGTCATTAGTACCTGCAGCGAACTGCCGAGGTTTCAGTTAATTGCGATTTCGAGAGGGAAAGAGAATTAGTTGGTCGAAAATTGCAACAATATGGTCGAAAACTGAGCACAGCACTAAAGAAAAGAAAAAAAGAAACAAGAAAACTGGAAAATGCAAATGCCAGAAACAAAGCGACGGAATGCATGCATAAAGAGACGAGTGAAGGCGGAGGATGAAAGCAGCGCATCAATTCGCGAATCAGGATAGGAAGATCAAAGGCAATGAGCGCCCCAAATTAATGACAGCGTACTCTCGCATTTTGAGAAAAAGTGCCATGCGGTGCGTTTTCTATTGACGCCGTCTTTGTATCATTTTCGTTTCTCTTTTGTTTTGCTTTCACTGTGTAGAATCTTCTAATTGATGAGGTCGAGAAACGAGAGACGACGTAGCGCTTTTCTGAACGCGCGCAATGATCCCGTTCAATTAGTGAGACTACGCCAGAACATTAATGGATCCCACGCATCGTAACAAATTTTGTAGGAACTAATTTTATTCCCCACTCTTTCCTCGCGAGAAACCACACGATTGAAGAAGAATGACAACCCACGTACGCTAATCACAAAAGCTGCTGACAGTCACCGCTGTGTGGGTTGTCTCGGGCGGGAGAGATTACTAACCATTTTTTTCAAAGTTAGCGGTGCGCTTGCGGGTGCCACGTGGTGGTGTCGTTATTCCCGTATTGCATGCCAAGGGTGAAACTTTGATGACGTTACCACTTCGGTAAAATGTCACCACTATTCGAGAGACCTTGCGCCGTGTCCCGCCTGAGATCCTATCTGCACCCGCACCAAAAACATTTCAAGGGTTAGACAAAACGCAGCGTACTAGGGCTGCGAGGCTATTCTTATCTTCATATAACTAGTGGTATATTTAAATTAGACGCAGTTAGAAGTTAATGTCCATGATTCCTGACCCCTCTTATCCTCGATGGCTTTCCGTACAGCGCATGAACCTGTGCGGTGGATTAGTATCGAAAAGGATGGTATTGCATATCTGATAAAATTATTGAAAATGACATGCGAGGTTATAGGTTAAACAAGATCCTGCACGAAATGTACCGCCAGGGTACATTCGTAACTGGAAACGCACCATTATGTATACAGTACGTTCGTTAATGCATAGCCTGCCTTGAAAATTCCACCCTGAGCTCCTGGAGGGCGCTTTCCGAGTCGCAGCTCATTCGAGTCCCTGGTTTAAGTCTACTGACTATGGTATTTGGACTTAATAATATTAAGTGCAGAAACCTGACGCGAACGATGATTATAAAGCACCAACATTCTTGACCACCAGGTCGGAAGAGCGGGATCTAAATTAATCAGGAGTACCGACGTCAGCGTGCTTGTCCGCATAGCTAGTCGCGAGCAGTTACGTCTAACGCTTACCGAGTGCAAATTTAGTGAAGGAACTTACTTTAGTTTAGGAGATTACTCGCATAATCTACGGAGCGTCAGCCCTGTCACTTCCCTCGCTAACTGCCCCTGCGCCGGGACAGCGAAGCAATTCCGCACGGGACATAACGCTGCTCCAGCTCCAGTTGTGAGCACAAAGGGACGCAGAAAGAAGAGGGGGTGTGAAAAGCGGGCCCCCATTAAGGGCGACGACGTCAAGTTTTGTCCGCCGCGCACCAACGTATACGGTGACGACATCCGCGCTTCGTCACCATTACTGAAGCTCACTGCAACGAAAGTCCCAAGCCCGAGAAACTGTAGAGCGATATAACGCCGCACGCTGCGGACGTCCAGTTCACCAAGTTAGGCCGGATTAAAGCACCCCTTCCACACTCCCCCCCCCCCCCCCCCCTTTTATTTCAGGCCGCGCGTGTGAAACACTTTCGCCGATGGGCTTAACAGTTAGTAAGGAACGAACAAAGCAGATACTTTCTCGGTTCCTAACAAAAAGGCTCGGTTTAGTTTATAGGATTTAACGTCCCAAAGCAACTCAGACTGTGAGAGACGCCGTAGTGGAGGACTCCGGAAATTTCGACTACCCTGGGTCCTTTAGCGCGCACTGACATCAAACAGCACACGGGCGCCTATAGCTTTTCGCCTCCATCGAAAAGCGGCCGCCAAAGTTCCTAGCAAAAATTAAAAAAAAAGCTCGAAAGTTCGTGGGAATTAAGTGCAGTATATCAATATAATTTCGTTACCATGGAGTTCGGCCGATTGCAATTCCCACGGAACAGCTTTCACATTGAAGTGATCGGAATACCTAGAGAATGCAGAGAGATAATAATTGTGGGAGGGCAATACGAAGGGGAATAAGTCTGGTAAATCTTATATTGCGAAAAAGGCAAAAAATTTTATGCAAGCAAACGGTAGTAAAGTTAAAAATACACAGTGTCGCTTATAGAAGTAAATTATGAAGGACTCAAGTTCATCTAAGCCATAGCCAGTTGCGAAAGCATATTACAACTTCAAGAAATGCAACTGTGCCTGGGACTTGTGAGCACAGGGAAGTGGTTCTGATCCCGCGGCTGCAGCGGCCGTGTTTTGACGTAGGCGAAGTGCAAACACGACCTTCTGTTGTGCGATACCAGCTGAGGCTGTACGAAACTTCGGATGGTTCGAGTTGATCCGGAGTCATCCACTACTACGGCGTCCCACGAAGCCCCCACTGTCGCTTCAGCCCGTTAAACCGCACAATTCTCAACAAGTTGAGGTGTAATTGTAACGGACCAATTATTTGAGCTCTCTGTGCATGCCGCGATAAATTGCGCACAGATCTGTCTCGTTCTGAAATGTCACCATTTGAGCGTACACTGTCAGCACCTCATTGTTTTCCTGAAGTAAGCGCTTTCACGACTGAGATCAGGGAATTAAACGGCTACTGCGGTCAACTTTCGGGAATCCTAATGTACATGTACATTAGCGGGCGAATATGTCAACACGGTTTACACCGCACGAGAATTCTCGATTAAATTGGGAGAGTTTTGGCGCGCGTTGGGTGCTGTTTTGCAACGCTTCGCTTTTACTTTAATGTAAAGCTTTGCATGAAAGTGGAATACCATGTTTTGGGTTCCACAGGTACATTGATCGCTGAAGCATATCATAATTAAGAGGCAGCGACTGCGACGTCACATGCTCATTGGGAATCGAACCCGTTACCTCTTACTCAGGAAGTAAGCTCACTGAGCCATCGCTGTAGATACCCACTGGTGAAACGAAACTTGAAGCAACCGTAAACTGCACTAAATGGCGGCGCAGAAACGCGAATACAGCTTTTTGACATATCAGTTCAGTTCAGTCGTTCAGTCGTGTCCGACTCTTCGGGATCCTATGGACCATGTCACGCCACGCTTTCCGGTCTCTCACTATCTTCCTTACATCACATAACTTCATCTGCAGTGCCTCGAGGATGCCATCTAACCATCGCGTTCGCTGCCTACCCCTTCTCCGGCGACCCTCAACCTTTCCCAACATCAAATCTTTCTCCCTCGACTCCTCTCTTCTCATCAGATGACCAAAGTATCTGAGCTTTAACTTTAGAATTTGACCCTCCAATGAGCAGTCAGGGTTTATGGTCGACAATATCGACTGATTTGATCATCTGGCAGTCCAAGGAATTCTCAAGAGTCTTCGCCAGCACCACAATTCAAACGCGTCAATTCTTCGGCGGTCAGCCTTTTTCATAGTCCAACTCTCGCATCCATACATCACAACTGGAAAGACCATAGCACGAGTTATACGGATCTTGGTTGGCAGGTTAATGTCTCTGCTCTTTACTAGGCGGTCAAGGCTAACCATTGCTCTCTTTCCCAGAAGCAGGCGTCTCCTAATTCCATGGCTGCAGTCTCCTTCCAAGGTAATCTTGGAGCCCAAGAACAGAAAATCTGTCACAGCTTCCACTTCTTGTCCATTGATGCTCCAGGATTTGATAGGGCAAGACGCCATGATCTTTGTCTTTTTAATGTTTAGTTTAAGCCTAAACTTCTCACTCTGTTCTTGTACGCGCATCAGAAGTCTCTTGAGTTCCACTTCACTTTCTGCCATTAAAGTGGTATCATCCGCATATCTAGGGTTGTTGATACGTTTTCCAGCAACCTTCACTCCAGCTGAAGACTCGTCCAGACCGGCCTTCCTCATGATGCACTCTGCATAGGCAGGGCGACAGTATGCAGCCTTGCCTCACTCCTTTCTCGATTGGAAACCAATCAGTAAGACCATGCCCAGTTCTGACTGTGGCCTCTTGTCCTTCATACAGGTTCCTGAGGAGACAGATGAGGTGAATTGGAACTCCCATCTCTTGGAGAGCTTGCCACAATCTGCTGTGATCTACGCAGTCAAACGCTTTCGCATAATCAATAAAGCAGAAGTAGATGGGTTTCTGGAACTCTCTTGCTTTTTCCATGATCCAGCGAAGGTTAGCAATTTGGTCTCTAGTTCCTCTGCCCTTGCGAAACCCAGCTTGCATGTCCGGAAGCTCCCGATCTCATTTTGACATATAATGAGCAATTAATGCCCATGAAAGCAGAAGCTTGGCGGCACACGCTGAGCGTTTCCAATGAGAAAAAGAAAAGAAAAAAGAACTGCATGCGTGCTAGGCTTTAAAAATCGGGCACGGAAAAAGCCACAAACTTACAGTTCTTGCATGACTTTCTTTGGTAGCACTTAGCCATGAAGAGTTGAAACGAAAAAGTGTCGATAATGAAAGAAAACGGGCACGGGATAGGAGTTTTCTTTAAAAACAAATAGCCTGGATTTAGAGCCCCTTAAACCGATTAAGATGTGCGATTAAGATGGGGCCGGGTTTTGTCAATCCGCACTTCACCAGCTTTTACCCGTCGCCCCCCTTTCTCCTTGAGATAACAAATCAAATTTTGATTGATACATTGAAAGATGTGTTTGGTACGGTTTGGTATGGTTTTGCTCGGCGGATTCGATTTCATGGACTGGCAATTAGTTTGGCAAAGAGTTAAAGAAAAGGAAAGGCGCGGTAATTGACTCTCTCCGTGGTGGACGCGTATATTTACGATCGACAGTATGCAACTGAAGATGCATATGACGTCAGTTCGAATCTCCATCGCGAATTAGCTTCCATCTTTGTTGGTTTGTGGGGTTTAACGTCCCAAAGCGACTCAGGCCATGAGAGACGCCGTAGTGGAGTGTTCTCGAAATTTCGACCACCTGGAGTTCTTCAACGTGCACAGACATAGCACAGTACACGAGCACCTTGCTTATCGCCTCCATCCAAAAGCGGCCGCCGCGGCCGGGATTCGATACCGCGTCCTAGGGCACAGTAGCCGAGCGCAATAACCACTGCGCCACTGCGGAAGGGCTTCCGACTTCACTATCATGCAGTTAGATGCTAAATGGGAAGAGAAATGGTATGACAGCATTACACTTTTGTAGCCATTTTCAGCGGACTCATCCTGCGGATGCCACTGATGAGCAAAGCCTGACTGTTCCATTGAAACGTGTCTCCAACATAAGCGGCGAATAGTTCCCGGGCTAAAGCCACTTCGTTTCAAACTCTGTGGGCACTGACGGTCGATGGGATTAGGCACGTCTGAAAAGGAATTAAGGTTGCCAGCAGCCCGATTATTAGGCGCCGGACCGGAGACAGTCGTTAGCCCTCTCGAATTTAACCTGTCGTATGCTTGCCTCGACAATCGTGTATATCCGAAATTTCCATCCTCCTCATTTCACTCGATTAAAGCGAAGTTCACATCCGGACTAAACTCATGTGCGCCACTCGAGGTCTTTGTCGGGAAATGGATAACCCCATCGTCATTCTGGCGCAACCAGCTGAGGCAACTAGAACGGGAGAGAGAACGATTCCGCGTCTGAGTTACGGAAGTTAGGTTACAATATTTCCTTGATTCGAAAATAAAAAAAATAGGCATAAACCCGATGGAATGGCGAACAGCACTGCTGAAGAGTCCTGTTGTAGGGCGCTGTCGGCGTCAAGGCCTCTCTAATTTGCCTTGCGCAACGCCACTCCCAATGGAGCAGGCGCCGAACAGAAAAGAGGCGGCAGATTGCATTATGATCAATGGGGTTATAACCAAAAGTGAAAGAAAAGCGTCGTGATGGTCTGCCCAAGTAGAAACGGTGATGCGCGAAGCACGACTTCTTTGTATCGCTGACCTGCGATTTCGTTGAAGAAGTATAATCCGATGTCGCCCTGGAAGGCTTGACGGCCTTCGTTGTGAAGGTCGTTTTGAGGGCCGTGAAATTAGGGCTTCAGGTTCAAACACCGGACCTTAATTTATAATTACAGCCCTCGATCCTACCTTGAAGCTCGAAGCATCTGCCTCCTCTCTCTCCATCCCTTTCTAAAGCAATTGATACTTTTACGTCACATTGACGTCACACAAGTCTCGGTACCACTTCATGCGGTCAACTTCCGTGACAGGTGCTAAGAGTTCTCATGATGCCATATAAGGCTTTCGCCGTACTATAGTGTTAAGTGCAAAAGACGGCCTCGAACCATGAATAAAGGCCCAAAGGGCTGCGCCCGCAGCCCGTTTCAGTCTGAACTCAGGGCGCTTGCCCTTTCGCTCGGCGTTTCTAAAAATGGAGAAAGCCACTCATCTACGCGGGCTGTCAGGTGCAGGGCGCCAAGTAATCGCCTGGGAGGGGGAGCTAACGGAAAATACGCGAGACAAAATAGACTTGGTGGGTACTGCAAGGAGGGCGAGGAGAGTTTGGAGGGATGGGCTGTGATACCGCTGAAGCTGGCGGCAAAGCCGAGCAAATCCTTGTGCGCTAAGAGCAGCTTTAAGCGCTAGGGAACGCTCTCTGTACGTGGGACAACTGTTTAAAACAACTGGGACTTAATGAATGTGACGGACACTAAAACTGACAAGCGAAATTCGCTCGACAATTTTCACTTGGCGGCATGCCTAAAGGATACGTAAATGAAACTAAATCGTTGTTGCATATTTATCCCCTTGCCATTCAGTTGAGTCTGATGAACTCGTTCACCTCGTTCTATGTTTACTTCTCCCAAGTCTACAAGGAAATTTTTACGAAGCGTTTCCAGTGATGCAGCGGCTACAAAGTACGAACGGGAGCCACACTACGTATAAGCAAGTAGTAGGGATAGACTTTTGAATGGAAGCTTCGCAATAATAATAATAATAATAATAATAATAATAATAATAATAATAATAATAATAATAATAATAATAATAATAATAATAATAATAATAATAATAATAATAATAATAATAATAATAATAATAATAATAATAATAATAATAATAATAATAATAATAATAATAATAACAATAATAATAAAAGGTTTACAGGAAAGGAAAGGTGCAATATATATATCATACACTTTCCGTAGACACCTGACTCGCGCCATAAGGGAAGGAAGAAAGGTGGGAGTGAAAGCGGTGCCGTTGTGCAGGAATAAAGAGTAATTTAGAACACCTGGAGATCTTTAACGGGCACTGACATCGCACAGCACACGGACGTCTCTCCGTTTCGCCTCCATCGAAAGGCAGCCGCTGGCAGTCGGGTTAGAACTCAAGCTTTCCCTACTAGGCAGTCTCTACGTAGGGAAAGTGCTTTATCAGCCACAATGTCTATGTGGCGTTTGGATACTAAATACTATGGCCAGCTTTGAACCCGGCGGATATGTTAGGCTGCAACCAAGGTGCAAAAACACGTGTGCGTTGGGCAACGCCAGTGCACGCTGGGGACCTCTGGTGGATGAAATTAATCCAGAACCGGCCCCTCTCTTTTCACTTTTACTCCCACCTTCTTCCCTTCCCTTATGTTATTTTGGCAAGTGTTTACTATAGAATGCAGTAATGTGTGTGCACGAATACTAATTTCTCGAAACAGACTGAGGGCCTTCTTTGACGCCGGATAAAATACAAATACAGCATTCAACAAATAAAAAAATAAATGAACAGTTTATCAATATTTGCTGCGTACTTATTCGTTCGAAAGGTATATCTGACGAGACAGCGAAAAGAATGCGGCAAGATTTTATCTCTTAGAACTAAAGCTGCAGCCGTCGAAACACGCAACGGTGAGCACCACTACCAGGAAACCAGCATGAATTAGAATTGCAACTTAGCTTTTATCATCGCTTAATCTGACTCGCGAAGTTATCTTTTGTTACTGACATAAAAACTAGCACCACACTTTAGTTAAAGGGATTTAATATAAGTATCAGCACGATGACAAAGCTTGAGGCACACAATAATGAATCTCATTGTTTTAGCGATATGAACATCGCCCCAGGATAGAAGCACGTCGCGGCACTGACAGCGCCTACCAAAGGCGGAGCATGTCCTACGAAGACAGATGGCCCATATTTCTGAAACAGCCAGCGTTGAAAACCACGGCATGCTCGATTCGTACTTTGTCTGTTATTCGAAAACTATTCGAACACCAGATTTCCTACAATTCGTTTGAAACTATTCTTGAATGAGCAGTTTTGATTCGTACCCCGGGGAGATGAAGGATACAGGTGCCGACGCGCACGCACCTGTCAGGACCAGAAGTTTCGTTTTTGGTCGTAAATGTGGCGCACAAAGAGCACGGGGTGGCAAATCTGACGTCAGCACCAGCTGTTTCCCGCGCTTTTGCTTCGAAAAAAAAAAACAGAAAAGAGAAAATACCACCACCACAATCGACATACAGAAGCAGAAATTACGGAAGACCACTGCTGGAGAGCAAGACCACAACAACTGCGCGCGTCAGGCAATAAAAGAAGGAGCGCAAAGGCGAGAAGTGCGTCGCTGTAACGGACAGCACCGGAAAGAAGACTAAAATATAGCAAACTAGCTCACGGAGGTGTGAAGAAGCTGCGACGCCATCCGCGAGAAACAAGAAAGCTGTGAAGCACAAAATCCCCGAAACAGCCGCAGCGGCAGGTGACGTTGGTGACGAAGCCAATCCCAGGGGTCGACGCTGACGAACTTGAGCAACAGTCTTCCAGGATGCCATTGCACGCGCATTCAATATCTGCACGCGCTCGCAGCATCTTCTATCCTCCGGCCGCTCCGAGGGATCCGTGCATCGCGACAAACCACACTTCTCTCTTTTTCGAAGAGAGAGCAAGCGTGAGAGTATCACAGCCAGCCGCACTCTCACTGCTGAACCGACACGCGCACGGGCCACGCCGTCTCTGGTCCTGCGCCTCCGCTTGAGCGCGATACTTCTCTCACCCACTTCCCTCGCGCAGCGCTCCCTCAACGGCGCATGCGCGAAGAGGACCGAAGCAGACTCCTTCGTGCTTTCCTGTGCGCCTGGTCGTTGCATTTACTTGCTTCGCTGGACGCCGCACGCAACCGGGCATTTTTATTTTCCTTTTGTTGTTCTGTGAGCTTCATTCACTCTCCAGGGTCGAGGCATGGCACGCACCCGGGTTTTCTGACAGGACAGAGCGGCGGCGACGATTAAAGCGGCTCTCTGCCCGGAGGTAGGCAAGAGAGATCAGCTGGGCGGCGAAAAGCGCACATGCACGCTAAATAAATAAATAAATAAATAAATAAATAAATAAATAAATAAATAAATAAACGACGAAGAGCGAGATTTTGTCCTGCGAGTAACGAATGATTCGGGAAAATTCCCTTTTTTTCCACAATAAAGCTTTTCTCTCACTCAGTCAGGATCCATTGGTAATAGGAGAAAGAATCGCGAGGCAGGAATTAGACTGAGCCAAAAGGAAGTCGTAAAATAACTAAATTGAGATTTATCAGCAATGAAAAAATAGCCCTTTTTTAACAGACGCTTATAAGAACCACTGTTTCTTTTCTGCCGTATAATGAGCGTCCTCGTTCTCATTCGAGCGTGGAAAATTTTATGCGAAATTTAGGATACAACACTTCGCTTAAGCCTTCGCAGTGGCGCAGTGGTCAAAATGCCCAACTACTGTACTGGAGTGCCCGGGTTCGAACCCGACCGTCGGCGGTTGCGTTTTATGGAGGCGAAACGTAGAGGGATCCGTGTGCTGTGCGATGTCAGTGGTGGTGAACAACTTTATGCGCGCTGATCCCCAGGTGGTCGAAATTACTCCGTAGACCTACATTAAGGCACCTCTTTCTTCTTTCACTCCCACTTTCCTCCCAACCCTTACGGCGCGGTTCAGGTGTCCACGCAACAAATGTGACAGATAATACGCCTTCCTTTTCCTTTGAGCCAATTATTATTCATTTAATTTTAATCGGAATATGAAAAATCCTGGAACCCGGCGTAAAGAAAGATCAATTTTGCCTGACCAGACTCTGGGCCCCAAGCGAGAAACATAAGTACAGATATATGCTTACAGCAGCAACACTAGGGGAGGGGGGGGGGGGGGGGGGGGTGCAAGACAGTATACGTCAGTGTACAACTTGAAATGTCAGACCAGTGCATCAAGTGAAGCACGAAGCACAACGTATATCGCATGAAACAAAACAACTGAAAAGATCTGGAACATGAAACATCCATCAAATTAGTATTAATAAAATACTGTCAAGTACAAATAGTTGGAATAAAGTAAATTCTAATAACTCTTTAAAATCAGCGAACTTTTTAGAAATCATAAGATAATTTGTAGATTAATGGGAGTTTATTTATTAAAAATGAAACAGCACACAAGGTCGTCTGGATGCCGTAATTAGTTTTAATGCGAGGAAGGATGCATCGTGCATATATGAGGGAGTGTGGATCGTGTTTAATGAATATTGCATTGAAAGAACTGAGATCTGGTTTTATTCCTTTGTAAAAGTAAAATAAGGTCTTCTAAACGAAGCGTTTTTGATTTAAAAATTAAGGTAATTAAGGCAAGGTAAATTAAGGTAAGGCCATCGTCCGCGGTTTTAGAAAAAGTTTAATTAGACATTACACATTCACATTAGACATTCACCTGAGTGGCGACAAATGATCAAAAAAGGAAATGCACATGATTAGCAACAAAGGAAAGTGCACATAAAATACATCCTAACGAACAAATACATCACAAATAAGTATTTATATACAGAATAAAATTTGGCAGTTCGTGATGATGATATATACAATTTTCAATGGCAATGTACATGAAGATATAGACAGTGTAGAGTAATTTGCCGAATAAAATAGATATAAACATATACAGCAATCGCATGGAAAGTATGTATTGCACATGTGGGCTGCGATGGGAACAGCTCTGAATGGACATATATATTTGCATTATATTGCAGGTACCAAGGTGTGTTAAAAACCACTCAATACACGTCCATTCGACATGTTTGGATGCACATGTGTGTTGCGATGTATACAGGAGTGAGTTGACATAAATATTTACATTATATTACAGGTACTAAGGTGGGTTAAAACCACCGGTACACGTCTATCCAACACGGGAACAAAAGGGCAAGACCATTGGCGAAAGAACTCTCGTTCACCAAGGTAGAAACGTTCCTCAGCTAGAAAGCTTACGATCTCCTTTCGTTGACGCGCCAGGATAAGGAAAAGCGCACGTTGGCGCCGGCTCGATGCGACAGCCTCGCAACGATGGCGCCATAACGCGAAAGCGCCAGATACAATCAGCAATCGTGCAAAGCGACCGCGAGGACATCTACCATTTATCTGAAATCGGTTAATACCTAAACATCTGAAACCGGCATGAACTGCCCTCCAAAAAACACGTCCGCTGTTACGTAACTACCTTGGAAGACTTATTTTCAAGTTTGCCACACGGTCATTCCAGCATGGATGCTCAAGAAAAATAACGCCCAGGAATTTTTGAGATTCTTTTCTTTCCAAGGTTTGCAAGGCATGCAACGTAAAGTCTGAAACCATGAGCAATTTGTTTATTTCGCGGGTGAAACAATACGCACTTACTTTTTAATGCAGTTAGCTGTAGCTGATTAGTGTTTAACCACTGCTCCAGTTCTACCAGCCAACTATTAGATTTTCTTTCTAGGTGTTCGGCGTTTTCATCAGAAAAGTACATTAGTACCATCCGCATAGAGTGCAACCTTTAGTGCTGTTAATAAGATGATTGATATATAAAAAGGAGAGGGGCATATCCCGTATAGAAGCTTGCGGTAATCCGTACATTATCATTCCCGAAATTGAACATGTATCATTAATTTCAATTGCAGCGGCCGCTCACGCGCAGGCTTTTGTGGACGGTGCTCGGACACTCGCGCGCGTGCGACGCGAACTCATTGACCATTTGTATTTTGTAAATAATGTACAAAGCTCCCCCTGTCCTTTCTTCCTATATCACTCCACTCTGTACTTCACCTCGCTATCCTCTCCCTATCCCCTTTTCTTTCCAGCCGGCTGCCGCTCAAGTGCTTCAGACTTTTTAGATAGCAGTTGCTGCGGCCGGCCGCACTCTTTTCCTTCTTTTTGATTATTTAATAATAAACCACTACCACCCACCACCATTAATTTCTGTAAATTGAGGACGGTTGTGCAGGTATGTCATAATAAGCTGTAGTTGTGTGCCTCTAATTCCGTAAATTCTCCTTTTTTTTCTGCAGGATGTCGTGCCTAACTGAGCCGAATGCCATTCGAATATCAGCAAAAATACCTACGGTTAACGTTCGTTTCTCCAAGTGCATAGCGATTGCATCTCTGATCGACAAAAGCGCGTCTTCGGTTGGTTTGTGCTTTTGAAAGCCATACTAGTTGTCAGTAATTATCTCACAATTGGAAATTAAGTTTGACCAGTGTGGTAAAAATAATCCACTCAGCCACCTTAAAGAAAAAGGGGAGAAGTGAGAATGGACGGTAATAATTGAAATCATTTGTTGATTCACTTTTATGAAGAACGATCACTCATGCTTTTTTCGTATTGTCTGGAATAACTCTAGACACTAGCATGCGGTTGCATATATGCGCTAAGGGCCACAAAGAGCTCGTGAAGTAGCCTCAACGGGCCTAAAGTTTACGTTGTCGTAGACAAATGAATGATTGGATTTGAGGGACGCAATTACCTTCAGTGCATCGTTAGCATCACAAGGTTGCAGATATATTGACGATCTCTAGGCATGATGCATATAGCATTACTGCCCCCCCTCTTTGAAGGGAAGTCACCAAAGGAAAGGAAGTTCGAATTGAACATACCTGCACGCCGCTGCATTCGGTATCGTTAACGTTAACGGAAATCATGGTACGTTATGTGTTTGGAGTGAGCGTTCTAAAAGCCTGCCATATCTTCGCTGTGCCATGGGCATGCACAGCTTGTAAGTCAAGGGTTATCCTGCTTCTCGTTTATTTTTATTTTTGCACTTTACAAATCTTCTTTTACTCCTGTTTGCATAAAACGTGAAAACAGGCAAACAGTTTATTCTTTTCATTATTTTTTAAAACAAATATCTGACACCAATAGCTTCCTAGATTTTTTGGGCAGGGTGGAATCAGTTTGCGGAAAAGCCGCGTAATAGCAGTCTTGACCTGTACGTGGCTAAAAAGATGACGTAAGCTTTATCTGGATCAGTATCCTCATAAATATTTTGAAAACTACGAGTCATTATTAAATCGCAGAACTTGGTCATGTTAGCACCGTTCACCCTTCCGCATGGCTGCTTTACATAGTTTCGTTCGCGGTCTGTGATAGCCCTCGGCAGAAAGCAAAAAGTAGGTAGACGATCATAATATCGCAGGAAAAAGCACCACTAGTTACGTGATCGGCGTGATAATTTCTTACAAAAAGGTCTAGAGGTGTATGGTAAATGTCAGAGTACCTATTAGGCAATGTTGCAACGTTCTGAAAGCAATGAACATGAAACAAGCAGCACAGATTTCTGATATCAGCATTGAAGTCGTCTTTAAGAAGCAACTGATGACCTGTAATAATTAAGAAGTCTAAATCCAGAAATTCTAAAAAAAAAAGAAAAAGAAATCCGAAGCAGCTGAAGATGGAGTGTGACACGCAACTGCGAAACGCACATTGTTTTCGCTACTAAACACTCAACATGACGCAGACTAACACTGAATTCATCGTGTGCAGAATATAATCCTTGTCTTGAACTAGAAGATTAGAAAACAGAAGATTAGTCAGGCCTCTGCATGTTTTGTGCATATCAGAGGCACAAGATGGGAGTTTGCAGCGAAATCCAGGTCCTCCAGACGAGAAGCCACCTCAGCTTCTATAGCCAAGTTCAGAAAGCTTTCGCGTATAGGGTTCACCCAAGCACTGAGGTGAACCCTATGGGGAGAGGCGCCGTAGTGGAGTGCCGGGTTTGTCGGGTTTAACGTCCCAAAGCGACTCAGGCTATGAGAGACGCCGTAGTGGAGGACAAAATTTCGACCACCGGGGGTTCTTTAACATGCACTGACATCGCATAACACGCGGGCGCCTTGAGTTTCGCCTCGATCGAAAAGCTGCCACCGAGGCCGGGATTCGATCCCGCATCCTTGAGCAGAGTGGTTGAGCGCCGTAACCACTGTGCCACCCCGCAGGCAGTCGTGAACTAGGTTGTTACTGGCAATAAAAATGCGAACTTATGTAAGCCTAAGAACCGTACAGGGAAAAGCTCGGATCTGTTCGAACTACGGGTGACGGCTTCTGTTGGGTTCGTGCTTTTTTACTGTTCAAAAATACAATCGCGTAACTTTTCTCACATTTCGCTATTTTATGTTATCCTCTTTTTAAATTTCATTCAGCCACTATTTTCAAACCTTTACACTGCAATTGCAGAGCCAAATAACACGAAAGTGGCCAAGTCTATCACTCTCGAAAAAAAGGGACCCTTTCGCTTATGTCGACTTCTTAGAAGTTTGACAAATCTATTTATATCTCAGAGGATCTGCAGTCTACCTTGCTGGTAAAGGCAGTGATTGATGCTATACACCCCAAACCTATTTTTCCCTGGAGACGTAAGAAAAGTTTAACTCCTGTCTTAACTACTTCTCGAAACTTAGGTTAAACTGAAGCCTTTCTGAGTGAAAGCTGATTGAATTTCGACTCCATAATTTTGTATCCTGTTAGAGAATTGACTTCGCAGAGTTCGGTTAAAGCAGAGAAAAGTTTATACGATCAAGCGCCAAAAAAAGATTAGGCCGACGTATATAAATGGTGTATGGCGGCTTAGCAATTTATTTCTCTGAATCTTACTTTCAACCACGGTAACCATGAGGTTTTCTGCGATACAACTTCGCTGCTGAGTTTCCTTGGACATTTTTTTAAAACATCTGGGAGTCAAGTGCACAATGACGCGTGTTCGGCTTACATTTTCCGTTTTAGTGGAAAGAGGCGCCCTTGAGAGAAAGGTAACGCGTTCTTAGCATTATACCTGTATGTTTACCCACGGATCTTAAATTCACTCCCAGGAACATAGCATTGGTTCTTTCACATCGTGACCAACCAGCATTGGAAGGTGGGAACAAACCTACATTGAGAATTATAGTATTTGTTACCATCGCTATTCTGGCCGCTTCAGACTGCGCTCATACCGCACCCGAGACACCATACTAATCTGCTGTGTTGCAAAGATGTACAACAAGTCGCCGGTCTCTACCGGTGGCGCATTGCAGAAGGTTCTCCCGCTTCACGCCACCATTTGGACTTAGCCCAGACCGGATATCTCTTTTCTTTTCCAGCATCTCTCATTTAACCCATAAATTTACATCGGGAAATGCCAGTTTTATGCAGTCTCTCGGACCGAACGCAAAATCATGCCTGATTGTGTCGAGGCGTTGCTGCAGAAAGAGTAAATTGAAAGTCTTTTAGTCAGTGGGCCGCGTGCCTGTAATACTAATCAGAAAGAAAAACAATTCATGACGATTTTGCACCTGTTTTTGTCGCTTGAGTACGCTCCTAAAGAAGCACGTCTACTCCTTACCGCGTACTGACGATCAGAGGTGGGCAACCTGATGATTCCCATGATGCCACTTGACGGCATGAGGTTCCTCACGAAGTAAACTAACCCCTTCATCACCTGCTGCAAGAGAAAGTATGAAATTTGTCGGTATGCAGCGAAATTACAGCTTCCATGGATAAATAAAAGAACCATTCTTTGAGCTACATTATTGCTGCCGCGAACCAGTGAAAGCTTTATTTGTTGTTGTTTTCAACAACGTGATTGTAGCGCATGGAAAGGCGGCTTCATCACTTTTTTTGAAGAGCGAGATGCTCCGAGATTTTTCGCCAATGATTAAAGCAAAGCACAACTGTTTCCGTATCGTTCCATACGCTCAGGTCTCTTTGGGCAGTTATCTAGATGGATGTTCGCCCTCTTTAAATTGAGCACTGACGAATGCAACCGGCATTCTCTCTTCGATGACCAGCGGACCCGTTTGCTGCTATTGCCGCCGCTGATTTGCTTAATTCTTTGGCGGGTGCAAGTCAGCCCAATAAAGAGTTGATTTCAGTGCTACACCTGTCTGTTCGTTTATCGTCTATGGCGTTGTCACCACCAAGTGACAACACCTACACAGTATCGAGAACCCTGATGCAGCGATAGCGGTAATAGGCAACCGCGACGAGTTTGCCCACCTTTGCTGATGACGCTGTCAACTGTTTTCACTCGTCGTCGCACTTGTCATCTGCTGATCTCCATCCAAAACGTTTAACATATTGACAGATAGTCAACACGGCTTTCGGCGCGAAGTATGAACAGATACTGCGATAGCGTCTCTTGTAGATTACGTTAGGCTGGATATTGAGAAAGGAATGTTTGCAGGAGCAGTATTCATAGATTTTAGTAAAGCGTTTGATTCCATCAATCACTTCATCTTGTTTCACTAACTAGAGTCATACGGTATCACTTATGTTCTTCAAGAGCATTCTCAGTGACCGAGAGCACATGGTATCTAATAACAACCACACATCTGACATAGTTTCTGTTTAACAAAGGTGTTCCACAAGGTTCTATTCTAGGCCCTGTATTGTTTTTACTCTATATTAATAATGTACCGTCCTGTTTTCAGCATTGCAATAGTATACTATACGCAGACGACTCTACCATGATATAATCGCACCAGGACATTAATCAGCTCATACATAACCTACAAAATGACCTTAATTTTCTTCAGCGCTGGAGCCACATTAACCGCCTGTTCTTGAACGTCACTAAAACTTGTTTTCAGATCTTCCATCCCCCTCGGAAGTCATTGCCCAATACACCATTATTATACCTCAATTCTGCAAGATCGAGTTTCTTTTCTGGGTATTATCACTGAGCCTCCCTTAAAATTCCAGCATCATATAGCTGAAACATGCAAGGAAATTGTGTATGGGTGACGCGCACTAATTAAAGCCCGAAGCTATTTCTAAATCCAAACTTTATTATCCCTGTACTACGCATTCATTCATAGCCGCTTAAACTACGATATCTCATCCTGGGTTAACGCCTGTCATATTCATCTCTGACCATTAAGAAAAACTGCAAGCGCATCATATCCTCTTCCCCTCGAATGTCGCCCTCACGCATTTTGTTCGTAGATTTAAACGTTCTACCTGTCTCGGTCCTTTAATTTTGTTCGTAGATTTAAACGTTCTACCTATCTCTGCCCTTTATTTTTACAATAATGGTATGCTATATTTTTTAAATCTTCATCAGCTCCCGTTATAAGCATTATTTCTCCCGTTTTCTCACGTTTTGCGCTGCGTATTAACTTTTTACTACCTAAGCTGGGAAACAATGCCTTCATTTTAATCCATATCAATTTGGAATGCTTTGAACATTGACATCAAACTCATACGCTTTCATTGTTTAAGGTCAAATTAAAGCTTTTTCTTCTTAATGTTTGATTTTCATGCTATTGATCCTATTTAGCGCGGCATCTGTGAGTGTTTTATTGTAACTTCTCCTAAACTAATTGTTTGTATTTAAATATTTCGAATACTCATATTACACCATGTATCTATCTATTTATTCCCTGTGTTGCTTAATAATATGATGTGTATTTACTATTTAGATGCTTATTGAAATTTATTTTTATGGGAAGTCCCACCCGCGATCTTGTACCATGGGACCTATCGCTTTATACGCTTGTGACTCGTTTGGATTGCCTAATAAACTTTCTACTTTCAACCTGGAATGTTGGAAAATACCAATGCAACAACCTGACAGAAGACCACTCGTGACTCCTGGCGACCTACTCGACTACACTTAGTCCTCAATTCTATGAAGTGCCACTTCGGAGAGCAGCAAACTCATGTTCTTGAATGCCTCATAGATAAGGATGGGATGCGGCCAGAACCGCAAAAGCTTGCTGCAGTTCGAAATTTTCCATGTACGCTAAATTGTCTCCAGAGACGCCTCGTGCTATAAGCATTATTACACCGCTCGATACCTGGTATCGCACACCTTGTACACCTCGTCACAGTCCTCCAGCATAAGCACTCCTAGCTTCTGTGGACACGTGACGATCGTTAGCCTTTCAACCAACTGAAATTTTTCTTGTCCTCTGCAATCCTTTTGCACCACTTGGATCCTACCATTGCCACCGAGATCCACACTGATTCCTATGGCGTCGGCCTTGTAGTGGTGCTTACCCAGATATGTGGCGGTGCGGAACACGTTATTACGTATATTACATTGATAAGTCCGAGATCAATAACACCGCGACTGAGCTGGAGTGACTAGTTGTTTTCTCTACTGTATACAAATTTCGACAATATCTATACATGATAGTCCGTTTACGATAGAGGCCTATCATCAATCAGTATTCTGACTGGTAGGCCTGCGTGATCCGTGCGGCAGCCTGGCACGTTGGGTCTTGCGCCTGCAAGATCATGAATTTTCTTCCTTCTGTGCATAAACAGGGCCCTTTTAAGAAAGAATACCAGGCAGTCGAATTAATCCGCAGAACCCGGAACATGCTCATCTACATTCAACCCTTATCACGGGTTCCTTTGGAACACCAAGCAGCTGTGATTAAAATAATGTGTAACTTTCCGTATATGTCGAACAGGAAAACTCGCTTCTTATATCGCTGTTGGTTAGGTTATGCACTCCCTTATGTTTAAGACATCAGAAACGTCTGGGAAGCTATTACCCCGATTTCGCTAATGCAGCAAAATATTTTACAACGGAAAACCGCTGCTTTAAAAGTGTATTCAGTATGTCTGTGTGCGAAACAAAATATAAGAATTCTAGTGTTGAACGTTTGCGTGCTTCTTCAGAGAGAAATCAAAAGAAGAAAGACGGGAATACTACTCACTCGTCCTTGCACAGATAGCTGGCCCGGACAACTCACTGAAAGAACGCACTCATCTCCAGTAGACGTCTGTACCTTTCGTTTTTCCTTTCTGACAGTTCTTCCGGAGTGAAAGGTAAAGACACAACCCTGACCATTGAATAGCGCCTGGCTTCAAAGGCAGCCGAAGATGTCTCGCCAGCTGATACTGAGCGGAAGCGAAAGAACGAAGTGTCCACGAAAATATTAAAGTTTCATACTAGAAACTGGTGTAAAGAAAAAAAATTCTGTGCCTCGGATTCGCCAATGAAGTTTTCGATCAGCCCGCCGATAATGTTACACAAGGGAAAACGCCCTAGAAGATGTAACAGAAAAGTAAATATATATGATGAAAACACCAATAATCTTAGAGGGCAGTACATGCATTTATATGTATTTCTCGGAGATGGTTTCTCTAGTGGTCAAATATGCACAGGAAAACACCGCACTTCAATTCGTTGAAAGGTCGAGCGGCAAGAAGGGGAAAAAAATCAGTGCACGTAAGTATATACGAAGAACGGCAGAATTCAAAGCGCGAAGCCTTTGCTGCTCTCGCAGGACCAGGAACTCAGACTGCACTTGTAGCATGTAGAAAAACATCTTTTACTGAGTCCTTCGCATCAAGGTTTATTTTTATTCTTTTCATTGTCTTCTTGAAATGCGTTCTGGCCTTTTAAAATCCGAGTTTCCTTGGTTTCTTGGCACCTGCCATTTGTATTCCAAAAATCAAAACATATAACTACATCTATTTACAATACGCAACACTTTGAAGGACGAGAGGGTGCGACGAAGTTTCCGACCGGAAGTGACGCTGAAAACACCAGCGGCCGTACATATGGGTAGAGGAAACTGAACGTGTCTTGGCTTCGAGGACTGCCGCTGGCTTTCTGTATACGGGGATAAAATGAGAAGCATATGCAAATACAAAGCTGAAGTCTATCGTATGTGCTTCGAAGGGCATTCAATATGTTTTGCTTCTTTCATTTTCGTGAAGGCACTAGTACCTTCTATTTGCTGAAAAAGAGTAATAGAAGAAAGACATTGCAAACGTTGCCTTGAATACGTCTGTGCACAGTCAAGAAATTGAACGCGAACTTTGCTGAACGAGATTTACCATGGGATATGTTATGCGAGAGCAAATCAAGTGTGCACAAAGCACCACCAGTGTTTTCCAACTTCAAACATTTTTTTGGGTCTTCCGTTTACAACCCATGCTTCACTGTGCAAGAAGAAGAAAAGAAGTATTAGCGTCGTCTGAGAAACATTTTATGCATGCAACAACTAATTTGAATAGCTCATCGATTCCACTCTTCTACAACGCTGTATACGTTCGTTCAAAGCACAGGCTGCCAATATTTAGGAGACAAAACCTAGTGAGACGGGATACAGAGAAAAGATGTCTTGCCATATATGGAAATTTTAACCGACGGAATAGGGAGCGCCGCGGTTGTGGAAATAGGAGCAGTCCCGCAAAGAGCAGTTTCAGCCGTTAGGGCATGCACTGTTACTCAGTTTTTGTGGTACAATTTTTGTGGTTCATTGAAGAGACGTAGGAGATATGGATGATATGGGAGAGATTAGAGGCAACATGATAACAATGATCAGAAGAAGCTCCACGCCCGGCGAAAGATTTTACGGGCACACTGAGTGTTACAGAAGGTCAGTATGTGAAAGTGTATGCTAGAACCCAGTTGGCAATGCTGAAATTGTGGGCTCGTATGTTTAATTGGAGAGTATGTTGACATCGTTTCTATTTTTCGTACAAGTGAGTCTCGTATAAAAGTTGGTTGGAAGACCGCAGTTAACATTCTCCTTTGAGAGGGATGTACTATGGTCTGCAGTTATTCAACACGGGTATTGAACTTCCATGTTTAGTTTGGTTTATGGGGTTTAGCGTCCCAGAGGGACTCAGGCTATGAGAGACGCCGTAGTGGAGGTCTCCGGAAATTTCGACCACCTGGGGCCCTTCAACGTGCACTGGCATCGGACAGCACACGGACGTCTTGCTTTTCGCCTCCATCGGGAAGCGGCCGTCGCGGCCGGGAATCGATCCCGCATTTGGGCACAGTAGTTGAGCACCTAACCACTGCACCACCATGGCGGCTTCTTTTCCATGTTTATACTTTCGCGGACATCCCCTTTGCCTGGTGTGTTTGTGCTAGAACAAAAGCCGGTTAACTGAGTGCCTTTTTTATGCTATTTTAATCGTATGTACTTATGGCTCTGTCTCGATAACTTCATTTAAGGTCCAAAAGCAGGTGATCTGTGTTATATTGGAAATGTCACCAAATTGCGTTGGCGCGTTTAAGCGATTCAAGAGCTATTCCCTGCCGCATTGTTTGAGCGAAGCTTTCGGTTGACCTCTCTTGAAAAAGCGGCTAAAGTGTTGTCAGTAAATTATATGCCTGATATGAAAACGAAAAACGTAGCCTGCACTGCCTAGACAAACGTGTGGGATTCGGCACCGACGGTCGCATTTCGGCGGTGGCGTGGCGCAAAAACGTCCGTGCCTTTTGCGATTTCAGGGCATGCCAAAGAAAACAACGTAATAGAAATCAGTTCGGCACTCCCCGTCACGACGGCTCTGACAGTTTATATGCATACATAGGGGAGGTTCAAAAACAGCTTGCCCAAATTTATTTCCTGCCTTCTTGCCGACAAGAGTTATTCAATGGCGTAACCTTTCTTTAAATAAAAAATGCCCCTTGGCGCTGATAACCACATATTGATTATTTGCACAATAGCATTATTCTTTTTATTTCACTGTTTTTATTCATTCTCATAACTCGTACCAGCCCTTTAGACCTACGGAATTGAAGAAAGGCTAGCAGAGTTGGCATAGAAAAAAGACCTTTGAAAACATACTGATAGCATTATTTAGGTAAAGATCAGCATGGAGCTGTTTCCTATCTGTTACAGTGTGAGAAAAAAAAGAGAAACAAAGCTTTTAAATTGTTTAAACGTGTTAACGTTTGGGAAAATTGTTAACTTGCTGCTGTATCCTTACCTTGAGCGGAAAAGCAACTATCGACAGAAAGATGACAAACACACAAGCCCAGCTTTTTATCTTATTGTCCTTACCTTTTCCGCTCACGACATTATTTCTAACCATCTGCTTTGGCTAATAATGTGGTTAGTGATTAGCGATGCGCAACCGTGTTTGTCTTGCTGATAGAGTCGAGATATTCACAGGGGATCTGCTCGAACTTTGCAGTTTCCGGATTTGGCACGTTTATTATAGGTGAACCAAAAAAAAAGTTATCTATATTTCCAATGGTGAGAGTGTCAGGTGGTCTGTTGATTATTCTGATCACATTGCGGTTCACTGCGCATTTACGAATTGAAAAATCTTTATCGCTTCGCTGATAATGGACCATTCGCCGGATAAAAAGCGGGTCACTGTGTCTTCCTTTCACTGGTTTGTCCACAAAAACAGCAATACCCGGAAAGTTTTTAATAGCCGCGGAACTTGCTATAGCAATCAGAATGGTCTGCAGCCCCTGAGCTTCGGCTAGCAAGTCAGGGAGCAAACCGAGAGCGCAAAGAAAGGGGCGAGGTGTCCCGTAGCCCGATTCCCCGCCGTCGGCAAGAGACTGGTTAGATATCTCTTGATGCAGCTGTGGGCGAGGACTATGACCTCTCTTCACGGAACGACGTGCGCAGGGAAGCAGAGAACGGAAGGTACGTGCAGTAAGGAGATGCATTGCCGAGTACCCTCCCCTCCCCCATACACATACTTATAGGGAACGCTTCCTGACGTCCGCGAAGTGAAGGAAGATGCCGGCCTTAACAACAATCTTCTTGACGCAGTGGTGAGGGTGTGGTAAGTACGGTGTGGTGAGGCTCTGACAGCGAGTGTGCCACCAAAGAATCTTATCTAAGAGAGCCGACCACGCCGTAGAAAGCAGATCTGGCTACCGTTGCTGCCGACGACGGATCCTGAACAGTGCCCACAAGGAGGCTACTCCCTACCTGGCAAGTACTGAAGTAATTTTAAACTTTTGCCGAGAATTTTCGCCCAGCGTTTCATAATTACCTCGAAGCATGCCGAGACACCTGGCTTGTCGCGCTCGGACATCATTTGTGGCTTATAGTTGGTTTTGCGTGTCTGGGATGGGAAAGCATGCATATGTCGGACGCCCTTAAAAAGACAAAATGGAGCGAGCAATGGAAGGTTGCACAATGCTTGCTTTTCGTAGGACGAAACTTGGGAGCAACCTATTGCATCTGGTTCGGTTGTGGCACCTCTTAATCAGGCAGTCGCGGATTGAGGCGGCTGCACTGAGCGCCCCACTGAATCTCTGCGTGGCAAAAAGGAGTCCGCTGCTAGGTGAAATTTTAGGTTCAATACTTTTCTGCCTTTGACATGTTTTATTACAGCCAAGCGTTAAAAATCAGACTTCCTTTACATTTGTAATTGGTCAGCGGAGTAATACAGGATGCCGAGTACCATTGCGCTTTGTTACCGGCTGCTGACTTTTCTTGCAGCGTTAAGCTGTATCTCCAGGTTTAAGGGGTCTCCTCGGACAAAGAGTGAGCCAAGCGATAATGAAGTCATAGCAAAAACCCGAAAAAAGCAAACCCCTCCCAGTAAACATTCCCAGCAAATTGTGCACAAATATCAAGAGAAGAAAGGTAGAAACTGCACGCCTTCAAGCAATGCCAGCAGAAGGCAAACCACAAAAACGACCCGGAAGTCAAAATTCACGTTACAAAGCCTCGGCGTGACGCAAGGTTCGCCAAAACGTGGACACTACCTATAAGCCAGCCGCTAATACGTGGTAGGTGACGTCCCACTGTGACGACAGCAGTTTTCCCATGCGCTGAAGTGGTGATCGGCGGCGGCTGTGTGCTTCAGCTTGGGCGTGCGGGTGAAATGGCGCCAGGAGCGCACGCATCTACAGAAACGCGTTGCTACGGCTGCGGAGCTGGTTACGAAGGTTACGAGGGACAACGGCGATGCCGCGAAACGCAGAAACAGGCGCCTAAGAGCTGCGCTCTCTGAGAGCCCTGTGGAATCTACACAGTAGAAATGCGAAAGCCCAAGCATTGCTGGTGAACACAGTGCATCACGTTTGCTCTCATTACCAACTAAATGCATCGTCATTATTATTGGTAATGTCATCATTGTCATTGTAGCTAATTGCAGCGTCATTTTCGTCGCTGCTATGAACCTAACGGTAGACAATGAGGATTGGGATGTGCATTGCACGATCCCGGGGCGTGGCGCAGTTGGTTAGGGCGTTTGGCTGGGGATCCAAGGAATGGAGGTTCTATTCCCATTGGAGACATTATTTATTTATCTATTTATGAAGCTTGGTACGAGGGACAACGGCGACACCGCGAAACGCAATTGTTGTTGTTGTTGAGACTGTAGGAAGAAAAAAAGAAAATGCACGGGCCTGCTACTGACTCTGTAGCTGAGCCACCTCCGCTGCTTCGTGCGGACAGAAGAGAAAATAGAGAAGAAAGAAAAAGAAAAGGGAGAGAAAAACGCGCGCCGCAACAGCCGTCGTTCACCACCGAAGCGGTGGTGGGTGCAATGACGGCCTACAAAAGATAATAATTCGGTGGCAGGCTAGCGGCGTTGACCTACCTGTCCCAGCCTCATCAGGGCCAGGAACAGCCATCCTTCACCACCTCCCTTCCTCCTCCCATGCGATGTACTGTGCTGTTTTAAGTAATGGTTGATCATGACTGCATGATAGCCATGCATCACTGTTCCCAATTTGTGAACAATATGGAACAAATAACTAGTTACGAAGAGTGGGCGGCATTTATTCTCGACCTTAAAGAAAACCTCACAAAAACCCTTGCCACCACGGAAGACCACTCAGCTGTTGACAACCATCTCTTACACCTTTGGGAAGCTAGACGTAGTCTCATAAAATGGTGGATGAAACAAAGGCACAATCGAAAACTCAGAATTCGAATAGCGAAGCTAACTACTCAAGCAGACCAATACGCATGGGACCTCATTCGCACCAATTGGCTTGAAAGGTGCGAATCCTTCAACGGTCACCTAGACAGCAAGAGTACGTGGAACCTTCTCTGATGCCTAATTGATCCATCGAAATTGAAGAGTGAACAACGTAGAAATTTGCATCAAGCCGCACACAACTTTCAAGGCACGGATGACGAACTCGTGGATGAACTCACGCGTCGCTATATCTGCACTTCGAGAGACGCAGAACCCTCAAATCCAGAATACCGGGGGGAACCAAACGAAGACCTAGATAAAGACTTCACTTTTGAAGAAATCATAGCAGCACTAGCAGATATGCGCCGAGGTACAGCCCCTAGACAAGACAAAATTGCGGTCGGACTTCTAACCAACCTCAGCACGGAGGCACTGCAGCAACTTACGGATTACGTTAACGAATGCTGGCGCATCGGCACCATTCCACAGGCATGGAAAAAAGCCAATGTACACTTTATCCTCAAACCCGGCAAGAAAATCAGCATTGAAAACCTACGCCCCATATCCCTCACGTTGTGCGCGGGCAAACTCATGGAAAAGGCAGTCCACGCGCGTCTCTCCAACTGTCTAGAGAACAACGAACTACTGCCACACACGATGTTTGGATTCAGAGCACATCTGTCCACCCATGATGTGCTTCTGAAACTCAAACGCGAAGTCTTTGATCCAACACGCAGAAACAGTGACCGAGCACTTCTATCCCTCGACCTCAAAGGAGTGTTTGACAATGTCAAACACATTGTCAAATACTCCGCAATCCTCCAGAACCTCCAGACCACAGTTCGTGGTCTGGAGGTTCTGGAAAGACAGAACGGTCAACATCAGCATCGGCACTAAACAAATAACGCAAGTGAAGATGGGCACGAGAGGCACTCCGCAAGGGGCAGTATTACCCCCCCCCCCCCCTTTCTGTTCAATATTGCACTCCGAAATCTTCCAACTCTTCTAAATCAGATACAGGGCATACGACACGCTCTGTACGCTGACGATATAACCATCTGGACAACCACGGGTAGTATGGGAATGATTGAAGAAAAACTACAAACAGTGGCAACAACAGTTCAGAATTATGCACGAGCGTGTGGACTAACCTTTTCTCCCGAAAAATGTGAACTCCTAGTCTTCCGCCAGCTCCAAAATAAAGCCACGATCGACATCCACATTGACAACTCACCCATAAAGGAAGTTCAGACCGTCAAGATACTGGGTCTGTGCATCAATAACAAGGGCGACAATCACCTCGCCATCCTGAAACTCCGCCTCGTGAGCGAGCAAGTCGCCAGGATGATCGCCACAATAACGAAGCGGAAATCAGGGATGCACGAAGAAGATACTCTCCGACTGGTGCAGGCCTCCGTCGTGAGCCGAATCGTCTATTCAGCACCCTACCCCCATCTCAAGAAGTTTGACATCAAGAACCTCGACGTCATAATCAGAACAGCCTACAAGAAGGCCGTGGGCCTTTCTCTTATGACATCGACGGACCGGCTTTTAAGACTGGGCGTCCACAACACGGTAGACGAGCTGGTAGAGGCACACCTCACGGTGCAGGTAGTACGACTCTCCACGACTCAACTGGCCGACAAGTCTTGAACGACTTGAACATCAATTGTCCCCGACAGCTAGACCGTAAAAGCGACATCCCAGCCTCGTGGAGAGGACAATTCAAGGGAACTCCATTGCCGAGGAATATGCACCCCGATTTTCACCAGCCAAGACGACGAGCATGAGCGGAAGCTATAAAAAGGCACTGCGGCGGGCGCGAGGGCGTGTTTTATGTCGATGCTGCGGGTCCAGAACAGAAAATGGTGGCCGTTGCGGTAGTGCACCGAAATCAAACAGTAAATGGACTAATATTGCCCAGCCAAGACACACTGGCTGCGGAAGAAGTGGCGATTGCCCTAGCTGCAACACACACTACCTCAGAATACACTCTTAGATTCACAGACAGCATATCGCAATTACCTCAGGGGCAAGATTGCACCGCTAGCAGCTAAAATCCTGCAAGATAGTTACACCCGTGGCTACTAACCGACGCATAAACACCTAGTATGGGTACCAGGTCACCAGGGCATCCCAGGGAACGAGAGCGCACACGCCTCAGACCGATCATTTCTCCCCCGGGCACCCAATACGGATCTCGTGGAACCTCCAACCCCATTGCTAACCAACACTGAAATACTTCAGCACTTAAGATTATCTCGCCGGGTCTATCCTCCACCGGCAAACACACTAGACAAAGGGCAGGAGGTACACCTCCGCAAGCTACAGACCAATACTTTTAACAACCCACGAAGACTACACGCAATAGATCCAGAGTCATTTGACTCACAATGCAAATTCTGCGCGGAGAAGGTGGACCTGTACCATATGGCGTGGGCATGCCAGCGAAGTCAGACTGTCACTATTAATACCCAGCCAACGCAGGAGGGGTGGAAGGCAGCTCTGACCAGCTTGGACGCAAGGGGATCAAAAAGAACACATCGAATGAGCGCGGACAACAGGCTACGCCAATGGGGTTCCGGACTGAGGACTCCAACCGCCGCTACAACCTCCTAAACATATTTATTAAAATATTTTTTCCACCACCCAACTTGTGAAAAAGTTTACGGCTCAAGAACAGCTTTTGCACCATACTCAGTGGGTTATTGTTTATCGCTAGCGTTAAAATCCATTCAACATGAGAATAACTCTCATCCTAACCATTCTAAAACTTGTTGAAATCGTGGTGCGCTCTGGAATGCCTCGTGTCGCGCAGATCAATCGCTTGAGTTAGCAGACCGCCATTGCTGCGCTTGGCAACAACCACGCAGATCGATGGGTTCTCTATGATGGTATGATGGCTAGATGAGTAGATGTGCCGACCGTGTATTGCCATTCCCCGTGTCGACCGGCCAGGTGCAACGCGTAGTTCCCTGCGCCTCCACTTCATGACGACAAAACTGGCGTTGGTGTTCTCCGCCCGGCGCTCGCCGCCGAATCGTCTGCTACTTGTCGGACTCGAATCGCGTGTTTCGCTAACCCCAAATTAGTTTAATAACATTGTCTGTTCCAGTCATTATTACACGAAAAAGTAGTTGAAACTCACACTTTCGCGGTCTTCCATTGAAACAATAGCAGACGACAGTTACCTTTTTTTGCCGTCTGCCACAGTTCGCATGTAGGCGCAGTAGCGAGCCGCTTTCTCTGAAGAGTGATCGGAATGAAGACATAAAAAAGACAACTTATTTGGCACCATTCTGCAAACCCGGTTACAAGTCAACGAGAAACGGACCGAAAGCTTGTTTTCCGCGCCGCGGGATCCCGAATTATTCAAAAGGTGGGAGCTTGCTCTTCATGATGCCGACAATTAAGAGGCTACAGCCGTAATCCGTCGTTTACGAGTGCCATTTTTGCGAAACGTACGGAACTGCAAATGTGTCATAGTTCGGGAACACTACAATAGCAAGCAACATAGTGTCTTCCACGGCCACACGATTGACGAAAGATATGCCGTGCCTTCTGTACTATCGACATTCCATGCTTTCCTGTGAATTAAGAAAGGTGCCCTTTAAATGAGAGGCGTGGAGAGGTTGTCACCGAGGCAAGTAACGCTGTTAGAAACGACAAGGCAATATCAGACGATGCAGTAGCTTCAAGCACAAGTGAACGTGCATAGCATGAGGTGTCCGTCCATTTCACGGCGTTTACTGGCGGGTGCCCTACAGGGACGCGCACACGACTCAATTAAAGTTTCAGCTGCTTTTGCGTTTTCGACTGGCAGAAAAAAAAAAAAAATATAGAGTATCGCTCTGGTAAAAGTAATACAAGCTTCTCTGAGCGTCGAAAATCCGAGCCGCTGTGTTTGTGTAAGGATTGATGCAAAGCGCCGTAACAAAGAATTGGAACCTCGCCCTTGCGTACGCGCGAAAGAAAATCTGAACTTGACACTCCTGGTTTGAACGACACACGGGCATGCTGTTTTCTATGTGCGTCACTTTCTAGACTCGAAAACATTATTACTGCGAAAGCATTACTTCGCTATGTTCACAGATTTTTGTCCGCAGACCGTGTCAGCAAAATCGTGTCCGCAGCAGTTGTGAGTAATTGATAAGTGTAAGAGGTTAATGAGTGGTGTCAATCAATAGAGGGTGACGTAATGTTATGTCCGAGCAAATAATTAGGCCGGCAAGTTGATTAGGTAATTAATTGCAGACAAACGATGTAAAAGTTGTCTGCAGCAGTTAGTAATTGAGAAGTGGTAGAGGTTAATGAGTAGATTCAATCGATAGAGGGTAGCGTAATGTTGTGCCTGAAAAAATAATTAGGCCAATCAGTTAACTAATTAATTAGAGGCAAAAAAATGTCAAAGTAAAGGCGAAAATGGTAACATTAGCTGATGGCTTGGCGCCACATTTGATTCTATCAAATACTAAAATAGCTCATTAAATCAGTTATTTCAGGTGACGTCAAGAATGTGACGTCACGCAACCTAAAAATGGACCCAAAAAATGGCATAGGAAGGGATTGGCACTCAATTTGAAAGTACCAGAGACTAAAATAGTTAATTAGGGCAGTCAATTAGGGCAGTCAAGGACGTGACGTCACGCAACCGGAAGTAGAGCCGAAAAGGGCCTAGGAAGGGATGCAGTTCGCCCTCGTGTGAATCCGACATAACCCAGTTTGAGTATGGCCTACTCAATGGTGAGTTTCAAATTTAGGTGAGGCAGTCCGAAAATTTGCATGCTTAACGCATTCTCCGCGCTTCGGAGCAATGGAGCCGGTTGAAAGAAGAGGTAGGAAGGGTCTCGCGGAAAGCTATCGGAACACTGCTCGCCCCTGCCGAGCAGGTCATGATGATGCGGCTACTCACGAAGGTGACCAGGCCACCATGGAGTTTGTAACAATTTCATGCTTACATCTAAGCATCACGAGAGACGCAGTAGTTTTCTTCTTGCATTGCATTTGAACCCACGTCTCCGCGGATAAAGCGGATTCGTTATTCGGCGCTTCTCACCACTCAGCCATTAGGCAGCGTTTATTCCTGCGTATAAAACGCCAGCCTCTCGCTCTGTGCTTTGGGTATCGCCGTGTTCAGAGACTATCTTTCGTCATCATCATCATCATCATCAGCCTGATTATACCCACTGCAGGGCGAAGGCCTCTCCCATATCTCTCCACTTAACCCGGTTCTGTGCTAGCTGCATCCACTTGACCCCTGCGAACTTCTTAATCTCATCCGCCCACCTAACTTTCTGCCGCCCCCTGCTACGCTTTCCTTCCCTTGGAATCCAGTTTGTTACCCTCAGCGACCATCGGTTATCCTCTCTTCGCACTACATGTCCTGCCCATGTCCATTTCTTCTTCTTAATTTGATGTAGCGTTAATCAAAACGTAAGAGCATGTGGCCACTTGCCCATGCGAGCCCATGTCCGAACGCAGTTTTGTGTGACGGTCTCCATAAGCATTATGTAGTACGTATGCACAGGTAACAAACTGGATTCCAAGGGAAGGAAAGCGTAGCAGGGGGCGGCAGAAAGTTATGTGGGCGGATGAGATTAAGAAGTTCGCAGGGGTCAAGTGGATGCAGCTAGCACAGAACCGGGTTAAGTGGAGAAATATGGGAGAGGCCTTCGCCCTGCAGTGGGTATAATCAGGCTGATGATGATGATGATGATGATGATGATGATGATGATGATGATGATGATGATGATGATGCACTGAGACGGGAAATAAAAAAAAAGCAGTGCAAGAGAAGCGCCATCTCATGATCATGAAGCAAGTTGGGTGGAACGACTGTAGATATGAACGACCAGTGCAAGAAAACAAAGAACTCAAATTGCGCGAACAAAATCACCTGGTCAAAACATTGTTGCATCGCAGACAACATGCGAACAAATTTTCCTCCGCGTACATCGCATCGATCGGCTTCGGTATTTCGACAGTACAGCATGATTTTGTAAAAAAAAAAAATGGCTGAGGGCATTAAATTTGTCAGCAGAAATGGCCTACTGGCAGCTTAATCACAAGGTGCTAAATAGCAACGTAAGGAAAGGAGTACGTCAGGGTTTCTTAATGGCAAACTCCCTTGAGTTGTTGGTTGTGTAAACGACAAACTGAAATATTTGTACGCTTGCAATCTTACAGTTGACAAATTTTACGAGCGCTGCGACAGGAGACGGGGAACAAGAAGAGACGACAGGACAAGAGCTATTTTTTCCCTGTCTCCCGTCGCAGCGCTGGTAAGAGTGATGAAGATGAACCAAATAGCTCAGATTTCCGTGTTACAGTTGAGCAAACTGTACTTTCCATGAGATTTTCGTGCAACGGTTCTCACAGTGACGATCCTTTTATTCTTCGTGCAGCATCAACTGGCGCTTTCTTGGTTCTTCGGATGGCGGACATCGTGACAACCACCACGGCCGGAGTGTGCGCGTTCGCCGCACTCCTGTTCTTCTTGGCTGCCCTATGGCTGAGCCTGTGGTGGTTCTTCATCAGCAAAATCGCATTCGTTCGCGAGGTATTGGGAATGGATGCTGAGCCCGATAGGATACCACCACAGGCACGTTCCATTGTGCGGGCCGGGCTTCGAGATTCAATAAATTTTTGTAGAGTTTACCAAAGTATTTTTGCACAATGTTGAGAAATTGTTTTAGCATGTTGCAATGCCAATGGGAAAGTGTTGAAGGTGCCTTGAAATTTTGCGAAAGAAGCCCATGCTTTATCGTCGAGTCACTGTTGATTCATGTTCAGTTGCGTTTCTCTGCTTTATCATAAATATTTTGTTGACAATTTTGAGAACTGCAACAGCGCATGAAGAAATCGCGAATTCCTCGTTATTACGTCGGAATACCGCCATTCGCAGCAGCAATCCGACGAGACTTTATTGTTGCAAATTCGTGTAGCTGCGGCGCTACAAAAAATTAGTTGTGTGCGTTCAGGTATACTATCCTAACGCGAATCTATGCCGGTAGCTGTTTTCTTTTTAAGAACATGAGGTACGAAACCCTTCGAACGGCTTAGGTTCCAGGATCTACAAATATAATTCAAATACACGACGACAATCTCCTGAAATTGGATAAATGGCACGCATACATGTGTTACCCGCACAGAAGTTCGAGGCAGCACAGCATACTAGCTGCAGCCGACGGAAGTATTTGAAAGGCTTTCTCTGACTTTACACAGCAGGAGTTCTACGAGTCAAAAAGCTCCATCATGTCACGTCACCTGGAAGCTTGTACGTTTTGTATGAATGGCTGATATCATGCTTCACGGCATTAGACGTGCGGCGGTTTCTTTGCATTTTTGCGTCATTATTTTCCGATGTGCGTATTTTTCGTAATTGATATGGCAATCAGGATTAAAGATTTTTTGCACTTTTTGCAGTTCGTTATAGGTTATAATAGAAAATTTTCCCACAGTGCATATTCGTGCAGTGATTGAAGCCGTCGTTTGTTTGTGTCCTGATCACCCTCAACAGGTGTCGCTTTTGAACGATATTAAACATTGCGATTTATTGTCGTGAGAGCGCGTACAAAGTAGATGAGGAAGGGGCCGTTTGTCACCAATAAGGCATTAGCTTCCAACTGGTAGTTTTTCAAAACTGGTGTGGTTGCAACCGTGTTCTCATGAAAGCCATCTACCGAAACCCGATTGCAGAGCAATGGGAGACTCTGCTGTCCAGCGACCGCTGCGAAGATCAACAAGATCTCTCGTACAGCGAGGACTGAGGGCATCCGACCATTGGGTAGAAGTGCTCGACGGAGAAGACTTCTGGGGATGCAACAACGAGACACCTCTGAAGACGCCCCGACAACCGCCCAAAAATAACATAGGGCTAAATAAACTTTTTCCTTCCTTCTCCGCATGCGGGCGTAGAGCGGAAGGGATGTTGTACGATCATTACAGATTAGACATTTAGCTTGGCACCACCGCGAGACGTCAGCTGCGCATGCAATGATTTGCCCCTGTGTACCGAATCCGCCGGTATTTGGCTAAGGTTTACCTCGATGCATTTGCCTTTGCGGCGCTGGCTATCGAGGCGCCGTACACGTGACGGGAACGTGGCGCCATCTGTCGTCATCAGGGTGATCTGCGCATGCGTGCTAACGCTCCTGCTGTAGCGTCAGACGACGGTGGTCAGCGGTAGCTCTAAATTGAATGTCTCTAGTTTAGTGCTACTGTCTACTGCTACCGCGCGATGCCATTTTGAAGCGGAAGCTTCAATGCGCAAGCTTTTCGGGCCGTCAGCGTCACGGAGGCTTTCAACTTCAAGTGACCTTGGAAGATATTACGCTTTCCCTTTCATATGAGCTAATGTACAGTCTTTGTCGAAAGTGTAGAGGCCAGGGACTCTGCTTCTGAGCATCTTCGTGCAGCTTGTAATGCATGTCCAGTGTTCCGAATCTCTTGATGGTAAGATTTTTGTCCTACCCTCTCCAGAGGTAAGGACCTTCACTAATGCTAAATCAGCGCCGCTACACGGCTTAAAGGCAGACCCTCCGGGCTCTACACTTTTAAAAAAGGCTGTACAATTCAAGCTAAATGTTCACTACGCTAGACAGAACCGGTCTTCGCGTGGTAATAAATTTGACCTTTAAATGACCTCAACCTAATGAAGTGTGGCCACGATTTCGTCATGTCCACCCGAAGGATAATGTGCCTTTCCTTCCCCAAAACCTAACGCATTACCCGGGTTCGACCTCGACCGTCAGCGGCTGTGTTTCGATAGAGGCGAAACGATCGAAGTGGCGTCCATGTGCAGCGCACGTTAAAGATCCCCAGGTGGTCGAAATTACTCCGGAGCCCTTCACTACGGCACTCCTTTCTCTCTTTGATGCTTTCACTTCCACCTTCCACCCTTCCCTTACGGCGCGGTACGGTTGTCCACAAAACTTTGACAGATACTGCGCCTTTCCTTTTCTGTGAACCAATTATTACTATTATTATGCACGACTAGCCCCGCCGCGGGGGTACAGTGGTAAGACGCCCGACTACTGTGCCGGATTTACCTGGTTCAATCACGACCGCCAGCGGCTGCGTTTCGATGAAGGCGAAACGGAGAGGCGTCCGTGTGCTTTGAGATTTCAGCGCACGTTAAAGATCCCCGGGTGGTTGATTGGTTGGGAACTTTGAGATATTCACGGGGGGGGGGGGTCCGGGGGATGGGGAAGTGGGATGTGGGGAGGGGTGGGGGGGAGATCGTCTTGTCGTCTTGGCCCGCACCAAGCAAACAGCCCGGTGAACGTCGGCAGGTCGGTAGTCCGGTGCGCAGCCTCCGGTGCAGCAGAGTTTGCGGGTGTTCCAGGCGAAGCCTGGTACTGCGCCTCTGCGAGGCACAGGAAGGACTGCTGGTGACAGCAGGACGCCACGGCAATTGGGGCAACCGCCGCAGTAGGAGGGGACCGCGATAGACTGCTGCCAAGGCAGCAGCGCGGCGGGTGGCGCTGAGGAGACCGTCCGTAGACAGCGCGCCGAGGCCCGCGAGCAGGGAGCCCACGGGGAGCTGTCCCGGAGCATCCGGGTAGCAGCAGGAGGCGGTGTCAGGATTCACGGAAACACGTGGTCCATGGCGGCGAGGTGGAGCCGCCTCGGTGCACACCAGTGGTGCTGCGAGGACGGCGGTGGCTTGCACGTGGCAAGCGTGCTGGCTTGGCAAGAAGCACGAGCGCAGCGAGGACTGCGGCATCACAAAGATGTCAGCAGGGAGCCACCGCGACGACGACGTCGGGCGGCAACTGGGGAGGCCGCCTGGAACTGCTGCAGCAGCAGCAGCGCGGCGGGTAGGTCGTCAGGATCCACAGCAACACGTTATCCGTGGCGATGGGGGAGGCAGGGTTCTCGCGTCACCGGGGTGCAGCGAGAGTTAGCCAGGATGTGTCCCAGGTCCGAGAAGCTTCAGGAAGCCGCGGGCGGTTCTGCAGGCTGCTGTCCATGAAGTAGAGGGGGGGCCGCCGCCGCCGCAGCAAACGACGGCGGCCCCGAGGAAATCCTTTTTCGAGGAGTAGGGCGCCGCGGCCGCCGAAGCGGCCCGCCGAGCTAGGCCTCTAGGAGAGGTAGCGGGTGGCCGCTGACGCGGCCGACTGCTGGGAAGACCTCCTAGTAGAAGGAACTCGCCAGCGCTGGTGAGCGCGCGATGAGCGAGGACGTACGCCTGCCGCTACGGACGGTAGCGGGCGCAGGCGAAGGTGCTCGGCGGCAGCGAAGCTGGCGCGACGGAGCGAGGCGCGACGATATCGCGGGAGGCGAGCAGGGACACATCCGCACACCTCGAAGGCCTGAACGAGAATGCCGGGTAGCCGAAATTACTCCGCAGCACTCCACTACGGTTCCCCTTTCTCTCTTTCCACTTTCATTCCCGCATTCCTCCCTTCCCTGACGGCGGCCCCGTCGGGGTAGTGCAGTGGTAAGACGCCCGGCTACTGTGCCGGAGTACCCGAGTTCGAACCCGACCTCGGCGGCTGCGTTTCGATGGAGGCGAAATGAAGAGGCGTCGTGTGCTGTGCGATGTCAGCGCACGTTAAAGGTCCCCAGGTGGTCGAAATTACTCCGTAGCCCTCCACTACGGCTCCTCTTTCTTTCTTTCCACTTTCACTCCCACCTTCCTCTCTTCCCTTGCGGCGCAGTTGAGGTGTCTACTGTGCCGGAGTACCCGGGTTCGAACTGTACGATGTCAGCGCACGTTAAAGATCCCCAGGTGGTCGAAATTACTCCGTAGCCCTCCACTACGGCTCCTCTTTCTCCCTTTCCACTTTCACTCCCATCTTCCTCCCTTTCCTTACGGCGCGGTTGCGGTGTCCACAGAAAACAAGTGAGACAGTTACCGCGCCTTTCCCTTCCTATAAATAAATCAGTTTAAATCAGAACCCGACCTCGGCGGCTGCGTTTCGATGGAGGCGAAACGAAGAGGCGTCGTGTGCTGTGCAGCGCACGTTAAAGATCCCCAGGTGGTCGAAATTACTCCGTAGCCCTCAACTACGACTCCTGTTTCTCTCTTTCCACTTTCACTCCCATCTTCCTCCCTTCCCTTACGGCGCGGTTGCGGCGTCCACAGAAAAACAAGTGAGACAGTTACCGCGCCTTTCCCTTCCTATAAATAAATCAGTTAAAATCAGTCCACAGAAAACGACAGACAGTTACCGGGCCTTTCCCTTCCTATAAATCAATCAGTTTCTTTTCTTACGGCGCGGTTGTGGTGTCTACAGTACAAGTGTCCACAGAACCAATTTGCAGGACTATTGTGCCGGGCTACAAGAGTTCGAGCCAGACCGCCGGCGGTATATTTACGATAGGCACTGCTTGGAACAAAGCTACATGATAATGAATTCAGCAAAATATGTTTCAGCTCTGTCTTTCATCCAAACTGCCTTATCCTAATCATAATGATATATAAGAGAGAAGTTCAACTACTTCAGCATTGTGACCACGCAAACGGAACTTCGACCCCACGCTTCGCGTCGAAATGTCGTTAAATGAAACACTTTCGGCTATTTTCGTTCAAGATTTCGTGAACTCGCACTCTTCGCACTTCGAAACACACTGTGTTCATTTTGTTAAAACAGCGCTAGAACACGGTTAGGTAGAAAGAGGCAGACATGTGGCGCTGATGTGCGTTTTTCTTTTCGATCTGTCCATGTTCTAGCGTTGTTTTAACATAAAGTTCAACCAACTCGCCCAACAAGCCACACTGTGTTCGCCGCGCAGCCTAGAAATGAGATTTTCGCGTATATCTTGGACTCATAAATCGTAAAGAACTAACCACAGTTCATGCTTGCTGACACGTACAAACGTAATCATATGAGAACAAAAATTACTCCCTATCGTTTCACAAATGAGCTCCCCACGCATTTTTCTAAGTTTCCTCCATGTTTGAACTCCCTTTATACATGTTTCTAGATTAGACGATTTATCTCTGTCATGATTTAGTTACATGAGCTTGAGAACTTGTGCTATTCAGATGGAGGCAAAGCTAGCAAGAAAGAAATGCATTCTGCTTTCTTGCGAAGTAATGAGATACACAACGACTGCCAGTTTGTAGAAGGCGAGAGCGTGCAGGCTTGTTGTCATGAAAGGACGACGAGGCTTTCGTTTCAGGTGCACAGCTTTGAACTCCTGTATGTTTACTACCAGGGAGAATACGGTGACGAAAAAGAGACCTATCGCTTCTTTCACAGTGATTGGATTAGCACGTGTCCTCGCACTAAAACATTTTGGCGAGTTCTAGAAAACAAAGTAAAGCTTCACGACAACTGTTCTCATTTAGCTTTACACGCGTAGAAACTCTGCTGAAAAAAGGAGTTTGTAAACGTTGAAAAGCAGGTTGTTTTTCGCCGTGCTCGGATACGCTACTTGAGCATTGTATTTCAAGCAAGCTCTTAATAGTTTATGTTGAGAGAAATAGAAAAATGTTTTTTTTTCGGGAGCAGTCTCTCAGCCATGCAGTTTATTCTAAACGTTTCTAATTACGTAGAAAAATTAGTCCCTAATTATCTTTTCTTAATTTGACCAGTCGAGTGGTTAGTGCCAACAGTAAGTTCGAAGCCCTGGACGATGCAGTGCCTAACAGTTTTTGGAACACAGAAGCTCATTTTCTGAACCCAGTCAGCGCAAGTAGAACCGTCTATGTTTTCCGCGCACATTCGAAACCGAGAGCACGAGACGCAAAAAGGAGAAGAGGCACGGCAGCTTCAGTCCCGTACGTTTTAATCCGCTGCTTTCTTAGCAAATTTGCTCCATCCAGGCCTGCTGCCGCCACGATGCGCCCTGTGTGGGTATCTAAAGCCGATTTAGATCATATTATGTTTCAATGCGTGGACTTTCATTCTCCAGCCACTTAGCAACTCTCCGACCTAGAGCGAAGGGAGGCTGCGGGGTCCAGCTCTGACCCAGCCTTTGACTGGCGGATTGGGATTTGGGAGTCGCTGGAACCTCCAGCTTTCGGCCACAATACGTAGCCAATAGCCGATACGTCATTAGGATGTACCCGCCTGAAGGCTCTCAATACTGCACAAAGTTTTATACCACCACGACCACTGCTAACGTGTTGAAGCGCAGCGCCACATTTCAACTCCCTAGATTAATGCGCCGTTTAATGCGCTTACTTTCGCTGCATTGCCCTAAAAAATAATGGTTCTTTTCCTAACTTCCATCAATCGGAAAAGTAAGTCTTCCTGATGCGACACAACTGCACATACAGTTCGAATTGTGTGCCGTAAAGTCATTGCGACGCGCCATTGATGGACGTGCGCTTTCCACCGTGTTTCCTGTGCATATAATAGGCTAAGTTTCGTTTTGTGTGAAAACCAGCGCTAATTACGTTATGATATTAGCGACATATTATACACGGAGAAACGTTAGATGTCCCACTTTGCTGTTGTTCCTTGCAGATTCACCTGTCGGCATTGTGCTAACACTTGCCGTTGTGCTAAGATGTGCTAATTGGTTAGACTTCTTGGTACTCATTACATAGCGAAGTGGTTGAAAGATTATCTGTCATGCGTTACCAATACGTACTCTCTCGAGGTACAGTTCTGGCTCAATATCTCTTCTTATTTTTCATTAATTATAGCGCACCTAATGCCGATGCCTCTGTCCGTATGTCTGCAAATAATTGCATCACTTATAAAGTAATCAGTGCTCTCGATGATCAACTGGCACTAAACAATGCACTTGCGAGGATATCAGCTTGGTGCGAGACATGGCATGGCCATCAACGACAGTAAAACACTCCACACGTATATAACTCGAGAAAAAAAAAAAAAAAAAAAAAAAAACAGCCTCTCTCTTTCTGCAATGATCTGCACGACACTAAAGCAAATGAATTTATTAAATTTAAATATCTCTGTACTTATACTTATAACTGGAGACCTGAAATGGGATAAATATGTCTCGTATGCTACCATGAAAGCGCTGTCTGCCCTCTATTTTCTGAAACATACGTTAAAAGCCGCCTTACCTGACACAAATTTCTTTCGTACAGCTCACTTGTCCTACAGGTGCTCTAGTATGGCAAAGCATTTTGGCTTCCATATACTAAGGGAAGTATAACGAAGGTAGAAAGCATCTAGCGCTTAGCATCCTGATTTATTTCCAAAAAATACGATCGGGACTCTTCATCCACAGAACTCCTGGCAAAGGCTGGATTGCCCACAATCAGCCAGCGGGCCAAGCTCCTATGTTTAAAACTTTCTATCAGCTCTTCAGTAATTCACTCCAAACTGACAGCAGCAAGTACCAGTCTCTTTATATCACGATAGCTACCAAGCACAAACTAAACAAACACCTGGAGGAATACAGATTCCTCATAGACGCATTCCGTTATTCCTTTTTCGTGTGCAGTTCGGGAAGGGAACTCTTTGCCACATGACCTCGTGAACTCCCCATCGATGACCACATTTATCAGTAATCTCTCAATGGTTCTATTCCAAAAGAGAACCATGAAGTAGAGCAAGAAGTGCTTATGATTACTGTGCACAGCTCAATACATCTTTTGTTCGGTTTTGGCGAAGTGTTTGTTGTTGGCTTCTTCGCGTGAAATTGTCTCTGACGCAACCCTTTATGCTACCTGTTTATGCCTCAGCTTTTTCATTGTTAACCATTGTTCCCAATCCTGTCATAGCCCCTCAAAGGGGCTAGTTGTATCTGTAAATTAAAAAAAAAAAATGATGAATACAATCAGAACACTTAAATTGCATTGTGCAGGATGTAATTCCCGAATACGCTGATAGCGACAGTGTGAGGCTTTCGCACGTTTTCGGCAAACGAAAATCGGCAGGAAACAACCTTTACTCGGCAGCGTATACAGTTTGTTCAGTGAAAACGCATCACTGTCGCCTAAGACCATAATTAAGAAACACGTGTCACAAAAATTGGCGCTGGCATGCGGCTGGCCGCTGCCACTTCACGAGACGTCATACGTCGTGGCCAAGATAGATGGCGCCTCACGTTCTCATTATGAAAGCGGCCTCATGAGTTCAAACTGCGCGTCTAAGCAGATTTCTCAATGTGCGGAAGCATTCCTGAGGGTCACATGACGTCATCACGTCATACTCTAAATGGGAATTTCAAATGTCCCCTTAATTTTTTATTCCCTCCAAAACTGCTACTTTTTTATTTGACAAATTCAGTTTTGCTATTTTTCAGCATCTTGAATACTTATCCTTGTTATTATTCTGTGCAGTATTTTGCCATTTTCCACTCTTTTCTGTTGTGACCTGTGGCCTGAAAGGTGTGTCCGATGCATGAATAAACCCTTACGCATATGTGGTGTGTGGCTTAGAAGACCGTATGACATTTACTTCCTGTATTGAAAATGAGCTGCCCTGCTCCTTATGATGACGACAGACCATGTAGCAAAAATAGGTCGTGAACAGAGTTCCAAAAAATAAGCCTCTGCTGTATCCTCCCCTCCCCCCTCTCCCCGGTGGACAAATTCCGCGCGTAAATAAATCGTACGACAAATTTTTAGATTTTATCGTCGAGTGCATCGAGAGTGGCTTATACGGACAGTAGACTAGATATACCTTTTATTGATTTCATTAATTTACAAAAACTGTTGGCCAGGAGGACTAAGTACAAAAATAACACAATAATTTGGAAAAGTACAAAAGTGCATGAATTGCGGTTAGACAAGTCACTACGTTTATGCATGTCGTTGCGAAAGTATTGTACACTTAAATGGTCTCGAGAATTTGCTTGAAAGAAAACACTGGCAAGAGGTAGGGCGTAGGGCCACTAAACTGCAGACCCGCACAGATAGCTGGGTCCTATACGCAGCTGCGTGCGCCAACTTTAGTTAGCTTTTTGGCCATCGTGGGCGCTCGGCTGATCTGTTTGCTTGCTATCATCATCATATACCTATGTTGTGTGCAATTAATTCAAGTTCATTTGCTGAGGCTTTTGCGCCTATCTCAAAATCAGCAACTAAAACAGCCATAATGACCTTTTTTATAGGAATGAAAAAAAAAAAAAAGCTTCTTCTCTTCTGCCTTATGCTTTTTGTGCGCGTCTGCATGGGTTAAATGATAATATTCTCTTCTAATAAAATAATGGCGAGGTGTGACAACAGACCCATAACAGCGCAACACTGCCGATTTTGATTTTATCGTACTGGCTAAATGCATGAACTATAATAGGCGTGCTGTACCTAGACTAACCGACTAACTCCAAGATTTGTCTCATTTATGGATGAGGCGCGTTGGTGTACTGTGGTCTCGACGAGCAAGAGAGTATCGCCTGCAGGAGAGCGGGTTATTGATTTACTTACGACTGCCGTTACTTAGCTTCCGTACTTATGTTATGCGCCAGTGTAAATATTGGTCATACAGTAGCATTTATAAAGTAAGTTCCTTGTGAGGTGATTTGAGAAGTGGATGAGTGAATGAGAAGGTGGCTGATTTTCTGGAACAGATGAAAAACGCTCTCTACTCCTTGCACAGTTGAAGAATGCCTGACAGGCTGCGCCATCTGACAGACGACACAGCAATCGCCATCCCGTGCCGGTAGTTCTGCTGGTCGCGTGCTACAGGCGCTACCGATCAAAGTTTGTTCTAGTAACGTTGCTACTAATATCGCAGTGTAAGGGTGGTTTTTAGTCAAATAAGCAAGAAATCTTTGTGGTGGCATTAACTTTAAAAACAAGCGAGCTATCCGCGAAACCATCGAGCCGGGACGTTGATTGCCTCGCTGCCTGTCAAATGGCGTAGGCTGTCAGCTCCGCTGCTCTCCTTCCCCCTGCGAAAAGTGTGCAAGCGGCTGCGAGCAGCTTTTGTCGATTCCGAGAAATCAAGGCAAGTACCGATAACAGATATCCTCTCAAAGAACGTAAAATAGAATATGCCACTTTCTGAGCGATACATGCGCCGAAATACAGGCCACTTGGTTCTCGGAGGAATTTTTAAAATTCTGGCGCCAAATACGGAAGTCTCTGTGTACATGCAATAATTTGCCACTGGCTACTGGGGAACTTTTCTTCGTTTTCAATTCCACGTGATAAGATGTTCGATTAGAAAGCAATTATGATACTGATGGCATGATTTTGCAGTGTTGTAAAGGAGCTAGCTGAGTTTTACAAGTGTTTCCCGACGAAGACATGATATATAGGTTGACTACGAATGGAAGCAAAATAAAAAAGATCGTAAGCAGCAGGAAAATAATGCTTTGAGTAGTATACGGATGTCATGTGAACAGTTTTGTTTTAAGTGGGCTATATGTTCCTTAGAACTTCAAAAGGGAAGGTAGGGCAATCACATTAATTGTACATTGTTTAGCCGCTTGTATGCGATAAGTGCATAGAGAAGTTAATTACAGGAATTTGTGGCATAGCCTCTGACTACGAGATAAGGCAATGTAAGCTTTTTCGGCAGTTACGGTGGTAGGAGAGAAGAATTTTATCAATAACATTGTTAAACTTAATTTGTTAAGAAATGTAATGATCTATCAGTGATTTCAGTGGTCGCCTAGTGTGGGCTTAGGGCAGATGATAAAGCTGAACTGGAAGCTCTTCCCACTGGTTCGCCGCCGCCACCATCAAACTTATCACTGTGTGGCCAGCATATTTTCTGCTCGCTGAGCCAAAAATGAACCAAAAAACTACGATAGATAACACAATGTAGGAAATATTTAGGCTGTTTTTAAATGTAAAGCATATTTTATGATCTTTTAAACACCTTCCTACATTATATGCAAGGCAAAATCTCGAAAATGATCCGTCATATCGCTTCACGGGTAAGTAACCGTGCCGCTTAGTACATTTGCAAATTTCTTGACCGGAATGTTTTGCAGCGTAAATGCTTGCGGTAGTAAAGACGATATTATTTAATGCATTTATGCTTTCTCGAAGCTGCTACCCTTCTATAATGGCAAACAAACAGCTGTTACAATGGCTTGGGATGATGCTGTGCAGAGATAGTTCCATTGCGACATCGTCCCGCGCCAGAAAACAGACGTCAAATTTGTCCTCAGCGAAACAAAAGATAAAATAATTTAAAGGCAAATAGGAGCTATGAAGCCTCTGACATTTACATATAAAGAAACACAAGGCAAATAAACAATAAACAAACACTAGCACCCTTTGACATTTACTGCACGCGGCGCTCGCCATCCAGAATAAACCAGGAAGGGCCGTTGATGTGGGAATGGTCACCGTTTTATTTAATATACTATGTTCGCTTTCTTACACCAAAGCAAATTTGCGACGTGTTTTCAGGCGATCGGGTACAAAGGAGATGCGTTCGTGCTCGACTGACGAAATGCACGGGAAGCACGTAACAATCGCAGGGAGAGCTGGCCTGAAGATTACTCAGAAGAAGCAAGACACCTATGTGACAGTAGGCACGCGACACAACGTACCATCAGAAATGCTCGAGACGCGACGATTTTGCTGTTGTTTATAGCAGTAACAGCAGTTACAGCACCCTAAATAGTGCCGCCATCTTCCCACGATTTACGTTGCCAGCTTCTGACCTTGCATATCGGCTAGATATAGCAAGCATAAATCGCCTGCCAACCATCTAACAGTATGACGATGGCGGCAATCACGCGGTCACCAGTCGAATGCCTTGGCTGAACGGGCAACGTTCTCTCTAGAGGTTGTGTATTAACTCGATCGCTTAGGGTGGCCGCCATCTTGGGTTGCATCACGTGACCTAGGGTGGACCTTAGAGTGGCAGCCATTTTGGGTGGCACCAGGTGACCTATGGTGGCCGCCATCTTTATTGGCATCATGTGACCTAGGGCGGCAACCCACTATGGTGAACACTGCTTCGGACTTACCGAAATTCTAACTCAAGGCCTTGGGGGTCACGTGACAGATCCGGACAAATCGAGGCGAAATCACCAAACGTGAAAAGTGTTTGGCACACGGAGAGCTTCCTTGTTTGTGGGGAGGCCCCTGCCTCCGCAAAAACGCATACAATCATGGGACGTCATATCGCCTAAAGCATGTAGGGCATAAGTATGGGGTAGAAGTAGCTTTTTCCGCACTCATCAAGCTGGGTAGCATTTGTGCAAAGGTGGACAGAAAATTACGAGATCAAGTATCACCAAGCATTAGCAGCAAAGGATACCAGGTTAAACATGATGCACCTCTTCTTCCATGTACAGAAGGCGTCGTAAAGAATGCACCTTCCCCGTGTGGGACAAACTACATTGGGCAAACAGGCCTGTACATATGGCTACAAGCCCATAGCAATTCCTTGGGTAAAGGTCCATCCTCAAACCTGGCACTGCACCATAAAAATGTCGCGTTGCGCTCGCTTTCATCGCCATGTTCGTCAAAGCTTTAGTCCTGTACAGGCACAAATATAAATTGACAAGAGAAATGAAGGAAGCCTACCTCATTCATAAGAATCATGACACATGCGTAAGCATCCCTTCTGTTAATATTCATCGGCGTGAAATTTCATATCTTGACAATTCTGATTGATTTTCAGTGTAACGTTTTATCTATGCACACGCGCACCTGGTTGCAGGACCATTCTATATATATTTGTGTATTTTAATAAACGTAGTTGACAGTCAGGGCACGTTCCACCTTATTTTTTGGCCGCTGTGTTTCGCGCTGTTTCTAAAAAATGTCTTGCCAACTAGTTCGGCTTTCCGTGTTAGTAGGATGCACCGTCCTGTGGAGGTTTGCGTGATTCTATTGTATTGGGCTTGTCGGTGGGCCTCCACGAGCTCCACATTCGTGAGCTCACCTCATGTTTCCTACTTCAGCCGCAGAGTTTCGGGCCATCACAGGGACATGAAGTAGCGCGATCTTCGTTGCCTCATCCATGCCTTCGTCCACCGACGTGTGCTTTCCCTTCTCCGTGCATGCAACTGCCCAAACATGGCATAACGCTTTGTATGCCTTGATCAGCAAGACATACATCGTCATACTTTACCTTCCTTTCAACACACCCAAAGGCAGATTACTAGGCCTGGGTCTCCACAACACGAGTCTTCATACTCTAGTTTAGCCTTTAACAAATTATTCAGTGTTCAGTAAACGCACAGCGTGTTATAAGTCGAAAATGAAAAAAAAAAAGCATTGATATTTCTGCAAAGCTTTTCTATAACCCAGGGATTATGAATGGCGCAGTATACACACTGATTGGATTCGTCCAAATACTTCTATTGTGCATGCATGTAAACTTGTCAAGAGAAAGAGTAAGGATCAGTTTATAATTTCAAAAGAATCTCGTCTGCGTCACTTACGCGCTTTACAAATTCTTCACTGCTGACAAATGTCTTTAGAAATGAGTGGTCATGCTAAACTGAGCAGATTTTTTAGCAAAAAACAAACTGGATAATGATCTGTGAAATCTGCCACTAAAACGCCTGGATGAAGTTGAACAGGACATGATCAATTAGTGCGCATGAATTTCAATCCAAGCACACAACGATTAAAAATAATTATTTGTGAGTCATGTCTTAATCCATAAAAACAGCGATCATATTGAATGACAGCATTGTTGCTGTCGTCTTATGTCTCATAAGTTCATCTAATTTAATATCACAACATTCTTGTTTTCTGAGGCTAGAATGTTAGGGGAATTGAAGAACTCAGAGCAAACATGAGGAATAGGGGATGACGGCGAACGGTAGATGCAGCAAATAATAAGGCTGTTTCAATTTGCCAGCATTGATGAGCCGTGTATTTTGATCCAAATATACTCGTTGTTTTCGACGTGTTTGTTTTGATAGTTTTTTGTTGCTTATATATTCAGGGAAATTAAAATGGCGACACAACCCTGCATGTGGTTAACTGGTCGAGTGCATTAATTATTCAGATCAGTAGGATGAAAAGCTGAAAATGTTTATATCATCCCACGGTAACCCTGCCTTAGACATACATATATGGAAGAAAAAGGCGGTTCAATGTAGTACGTTAAGAGTGAATGTTTTTCATCGTACTGCTTTTTAAGGCGTTCGTGCGTCAAATAAAGGATTATAAGAAAGGTATTGAACTGATCTCATGAATGAAGGAGATGACAGAACTCAAAGATCACAGTGATACCGATGTCGCAGCTTCTGCTGGATCGCACATAGGTCCTCTTGTAAAGAAACGAGATGCACGGGGCTGGTATCTCTCTGCCTCGTTTTAATCTGGCGGTTGTTTGCCCTAAAGAATTTCCATAGCTTTTCTTTCTTCAAGGACAAAGCCATAGAGGGCAGTTCCCAACAACTTGCTTACTCGACTCCGGTTCGAGTTTTCTCAGGCAGAATGATCCCCGAGAAAGGGAAGCACCTTGCCAGCGCCAATGTTGAGCTAGACTCCGTGCGCATCCACAGCCCTTTTCATAATCCTGCAAACGATATCGTGCGTTGAACCTTGACATGAGCCTCGCAGGTGGTGATTAAACAACTGTATAAATTTTGTATCTTTATCTTAGCTTTCTTGTGTTGAAATTCACTACACACGGACGTGTTAAAAGCAGCAGAATTTAAATCCGTGTCAGTTGGTATAGGTTCTAAATAATTAAACAGTCAAAACTCGAAGGATGGAGATCAGGTGAGGCATACGCAACGGCTGGAATAGCAACTTTTCTTTATCGAAAAAATACAGTCTTGCGAGAAAAGCATGGGAGACCGGAAGACTTTAATGTGAAACTGTCTGTTTTCAATAAAGTCCAGTCGTGTTGTGCGCGCCTAGTCACTTCTCTGTCCTTTCTGTTTTGTAGGGTTTATTGTTCAAGAACGAGTACAAAGCCGCGAGTACATATTCTTTGCTCCTGCTCCCCAAAAGGTTTTCCCCTTTTTTCGTGACTTTGCCAGCGCACAGGCCTGAAAGCATCGAAAGCCTCCCATTCGTGTGCTGGACCAGCTAACGCTTGTCGTAAGTGTTTCTGTAAACACTTTCGCCCGCTTTTCTGGGCGGTCCGAGTGTAGCCATTGGATGAACTTCGCTGCAAGCAGGAATGACAGGCCAATTCTTCCAAGCTAAATTTTGTCAAGAGCTCTGCGTGCAATCTTGTCGCGCACCGTCCTCGAAAAGTACGTACCGAATAATTCTCGGCTTCACTATTTTCAGTAACACACTGACGTCATGATGGAGAAGCGTACAGGCTTTGCCAAAAGTCTAGAAACTAGAGGATCGACTCATAAGCTGTGTATAATAGAGCTGCGCTCCTTAGGACTCCGTGGAGGTCGTTCCCATTGCATATGGTAGGACCAAAAATATTACATTGAGAAGATTTGGAATGCTCTCAACGTAAAGCCACAAAGTGCGGCTCAGAAGGACATCCCCTGGGCCCTAAACTTTTGACAAAGACTGTACATGTGGCATCTCTGCGATATAACTGCATCGTGTTGATCGATGGTTGCATCATCTGTGATTAGACAACGGCGGACTGATATGATAGAAGGATCGGGCCGAGGAGTCCCTCGAAATCAGGTCATGGGATCTTCGTGTGAAAGCGGAAGCCGGAACCTGCCAGCAAGTAATCCAGAATATGATAATGGAATATGCCTATAATCTTACTGTTTGTAATTAGGTGACGCGAGACGCGGTCTTTCTAAGCTTTCAAGAAATGGAAATGTAACTTGCTTTTTCTGTCTCTGGGACAGAAAAGAGCACACGAGCACAAGCCCTGTCTCTAAGGTTCAGACGGGGAAAGCTTAGAGGAAATTTCGATAGGTCACGGAGCGAGGAGGAGGAGGAGGAAAGGCAGGGAGGTTAACCCGTAAAAGAAGCCGGTTTACTACCTTGCACTGAGAGGAAGGGGTGAGTGGATAAAGACAACTAAACGATCCTCATTAAGCTCTAGAGCGCAGTGCTTCATCGGGGGGCCAGAACTAAGCATGTGCAATCGCTTGTCAAAAACATCTTATTGGAAGGAATATTCAGGTGTTTTCCCGCTTCACGGTAGGAATATATTTGTTGTTTTTTTCCGTGTTTAGAATATATGAAAAAGCGTTGGCGAGGAGGTAAACTCATGACGTAGAAGACCTGTTATTGCGCTCATCTGACCATTCCAGACAATACAAAAAGTCGAGCGTTCATCTCACATTAAGCATTACGACAATGCCTCATGTTTTGGGACAACCATAGTGTTTGACCCAAAGCACATTCTCAGAGATTTTTTTTTCTTGGCTTATTCGCACGAATGCTGGCTGGAAGAAGCTAACCACCTTAAGTTTTATTTTGATGGCTTGGACAATAATAGTTATTCGTATGAATAAATATAGAACGAATAATGCTAAATAATATTAGTTGGTGTAGCCACTTCTATATTGGGTCTGCCCATCAATTATGCTCATTTAGAAACTCATGCATTCTAGTGTTTAGAGCCGCTTAGTAGTTGTGGCCATGCGCAGAAGGCCTTGACCACCCGCACCTTTAACCAGTTCGTGACGGATAAACAATTTGGTGCCTCACGAAGATCACATCTGCAAAATATCTCGTTCTTAGCGAATGTCTCAGTGAAGATGAAGCTAGAATTGAAGCCTGAAAGTGAAATGACTGACCTCAGTACGTAACCACTCAGTTCCAAGTACGTCTTGTGGAATGACGTAAGGTGTCCGGACATAAGTAAACAGAGCACGCTTTTCCGTTCACATTATAATCACGCCTTCTGCACTGCAGATAAGAAAACAATATCTGTTCAGGTGAAAGAGTACTGGCGTCTACTACCGGTTCGCACATACCACGATTGCCAGTTTCAATTACGCAACGCGTGAAAAACTTTAGAAGAAAGTTGTGGGATCCGTTTACTTTTGTTCGCACTGGTACATATCTCAAATGTCATGCTTTACGTCATTTTTCCGCATTCAAGTCAGCGTAATGGACTCGCATGTTTATTTGTTTTGGCAAGTTGCCTAAATGCCATCAATGAAAAGACGTATAGAATACATACAAAAATGAGAATTCGTCGCTGCAGGTTTCTGTGGTCCTATCTATAACATAAATCCGTAAATAACAAACCCTTCAACACACAATGTGCCTAAAACGTGTGACGCTTGGAGTCGAGCTCCTCAAATGCTGTTTACTCCGTGTTCTTTTTGTATCTTGATGTCTGCGCAGTGCCCTCACATGTTTAATAATTGTTGCAATTCAAAATGGCATTACTGAGTATTTGTGATCGCTTCTTTCGGCGGCTCTATCATATTACAAATCGATGCCTAACCTGCGTGGCGCTTGCAGCTGTTCTCCTTTCATTTCAAGCAAACTCAAGGTCTGAATCTCGTGCAGCACCGCCACGCATCCGTTGTTGTTAAGCAACTGTAGTGTAGTCACGTGATATGGTACAACTTTAGTCGCGTGGTATATATTCGTTGTTGCTTTGCGGTGGCGACGCTGGGTTGACATTTTGAAACTATAGCTCACATGATCTTGGATTGCGCAAAGAATGACCATAGGAAACGTAACTAGTGGTGCTCATGCTCTAAAATTTTATTGCTTCCCCTACTTCCCCTAATACTAGCACCAGATCGTTCACACTACTACTGGTGCTGCTAGTACTACTACTACTACTACAACACTAACTGCTGCTACTACCATCACCAGCAGTATAAAGCCTTACCCCTAACTCTGCTATTCAGTTCAGTTCAGTCGTTCAGTCCTGTCCGACTCTTCGTGACCCTATGGACCATGTCACGCCACGCTTTCCGGTCTCTCACTATCTTCCTAACATCACACAACTTCATCTGCAGTGCCTCGAGGATGCCATCTAACCATCGCGTTCGCTGCCTACTCCTTCTCCGGCGACCCTCAACCTTTCCCAACATCAAATCTTTCTCCAGCGACTCCTCTCTTCTCATCAGATGACCAAAGTAGCTGAGCTTCAACTTTAGAATTTGACCTTCCAATGAGCAGTCAGGGTTTATGGTGGACAAAATCGACTGATTTGATCTTCTGGCAGTCCAAGGAACTCTCAAGAGTCTTCGCCAGCACCACAATTCAAACGCGTCAATTCTTCGGCGGTCAGCCTTTTTCACAGTCCAACTCTCGCATCCATACATCACAACTGGAAAGACCATAGCACGAGTTATACGGTTCTTGGTTGGCAGACTAATGTCTCTGCTCTTTACCAGGCGGTCAAGGCTAACCATTGCTCTCTTTCCCAGAAGCAGGCGTCTCCTAATTTCATGGCTGCAGTCTCCTTCCGAGGCAATCTTAGAGCCCAAGAACAGAAAATCTGTCACAACTTCCGCTTCTTGTCCATTGATGCTCCAGGACTTGATAGGGCAAGACGCCATGATCTTTGTCTTTTTAACGTTCAGTTTAAGCCCAAACTTCTCACTCTCTTCTTGTACGCGCATCAGAAGTCTCTTGAGTTCCACTTCACTTTATGCCATTAAAGTGGTATCATCCGCATATCTAAGGTTGTTGATACGTTTTCCAGCAATCTTCACTCCAGCTGAAGACTCGTCCAGACCAGCCTTCCTCATGATGCACTCTTCATATAGGTTAAATAGGCAGGGCGACAGTATGCAGCCTTGCCTCACTCCTTTCTCGATCGGAAACCAATCAGTAAGACCATATAGTTTTGCTATTACTACTGTGACTATTACTGCTTCTACTAGTACTATCCCAACTTTACCGCTGTTATGGCTATGATCACATCATTAATGCTGCTTCTACTACCACTACTATAGCCGCTGCTGGTGGTATTACTACCACGGCTACTATTCCCACTACTACTGCTGCTCCTGACTAAAACTTCGCTGTGCCTGTTGCTACTATTTCAGTTGGTACTATTATACTCGTGCTAATACAACTTTATCACTATTACTGTTACTACTACAAAACTACCATTCCATTACAGATCCTACCTCTCCCCCATGGCTATTGTTTGCACTATCGCTATATCTGCTGATAGTACTACCGTTACATACACGTTCGCACTACCACTATCTCTGCTGATAGTACTACCGCTATATACACGCACAAGCCAAATGTACAAGGGCTTTATGTATGTGATCCGAGTTCAAATCAAATCAAATCAAATCGCATTCAACTTTATTTTCCTTAATACAACGTACAAGGATAGAGCAGCTACACGAACAGCTTGAAGAGGCGACTGCCCCACTCATGACTGCAGAATTGCCACATTGCGCTTATTGTTCGCAGAATCAAAACAAAGGCAAACGGATATTTCACAGGAGGAAAAAAAAAATTAATAGCTCCACATGAAAAAAAAAAAAAAAGAAGAAAAGGGCAAAAAGAACACATAGGCCGCCAAGAACTGGCATGTTGCAGAAAGAGTTATTATATTAACAAAGCAAATTACATCAACATTCTTTGGTTTTAATGACCTGCGGCCAGTTTGGTAACATCAGTAGACTATAGCGAGCATATTTACTGAGAAAAACTGGTAGCGTTTATGTTATTAATTGAAAGAAATAGCTTTTGCTGGTGTTTGATAAGTACCCTTCATACGGATGACGTGGACTTAATGTGATTATACTTTTGCTTTCACGTGCAAATATTTACAGAAAAACTTAATTTTTACGGCGTTGCGATATCATAAGTCAGTGGTTTGCAACATTCCCAAACAGTAATCATTAGAAAAAATTTAAAAATACATTTATTGTGAGAAGTATGCGGTACGTAAGCTATTATTCATATTGCTTTCTCTTGGGAAAGCAATAACTTGTGTAATTTGGTTTTGGTAGTAGTTCTCTATTCCAACTAGGCATGCGTGAGGTGAGGGAGAATTGAGAAATTATAGTAACGGTAGCTTTACTTGTCGGTGTAGCATATGCCCACATTTGTTAATTATGCCTATTTCTGGGCACAATTTCTTCCAGGGTTCATTAACGTGGTGATGCAAGAAAAGTGACTACAAAAATAAACCTCAAGAACTTTCATACTATCTACTATTTCCATCGTGCGGTCATCGAGTACATCTTTAAACGAGGAAACATACCTGCTTTTTGTCGATATAGGAAGGCTTCAGTTTTTTCCCTACTTTATTATTAACAAGTTTTGTCTTGACTATACTTATCATATTTTTTTTTTTCATATTTCCTGAGATCAGTAACTCTTTGTCATCAGCATAACATACTAAAAAAGTTGAATGATGCCGTTCGCTTCTTCCTCTTTAATTTCATGCAACTCCAGTAGTACTGTAAACCACAACAGCAGAGCCTCGACAGTCACACAGAAAAGCCTCAAATTAACACCACCAGAGGCGCATTGTAATGCCAAGACCTTAGAATATTTTTCACACCAGTTAAGTGAGGATTAGTTGAAAATAATGTAGAACAGTGTTCCAAACATGCCAGCTCCTCAATGCCAAATTCTAGTATAGTTTTAGCTTGCTTATTCCTCTAATTTAACTTAATTATTCCACAAATAGCACGACCTTCCGAACATGAAACTGAATAGGCGGCAAAAACTTCGCGACGCCTTCTCTTCACTGGGCGCCTGTTCTAGGATCTGGCGAGTCTTGTATAATGTGTCATAATAATAATAAAAAAAATTTACCGTGTGTAATTATTTTTGCATTTTGCAATTTATTTGTTTGTTTTGTAGCTGAGTTGGCCAATAAGGGTGCCAGGGCGTGCTTATGTCGTTAATTAATTATTATTTATGTCAATTTGCACTATTCTCCGCTGAGGTAGCATAAATCCCACAAGCGGAAGCAGAGTTAACGCTCGAGTGATTCGAAAGGGTATTGTCTATGCATGCATTTTGTGAAAAGCTTTGAGAGAAATTACTGCCTCTTCTCCTGCTCTCTCTCCTTTTACGTAACCGAAGATATAGTAAAATAGCAGAATTGCAAATTTAACAATTGCGCCATAAATTTACATGACAATTTTTTATTCAGGAATGTGTCTGACGATTTTGTTGCATCTTCTCCTTGCAGCAATGTGCGTTGCAATATTCTAAAGACTGACCTAAATCTCAAGCTTTGAAGACGTGTATAATTCCTGAATAAAAAAAAAATTCTCTACAGGCATCTCACGCAAGCACTGTCTGTGTCGCTTTCTTATGATGCAATTAACTGAGAAAAATCAGTTATATCGACTTACCTACTACGGGTTACCAGAACATGTTTGATCCAATTAAAGTGCAGGACGAGGGAAAAAATATTTGGTCAAGTATTTGCTTCTCATCCGATTATTTTTTTCACACATACGATCGATTTATAGAAATTAATCGCAAATGACGTTGTTTTAGTAGGGTGCTGACGTTGCCTAATTCTAGAGACGTATTTCAACATTGTGGTTTCTTACACGGTAGCTTTCACGCAGCATTTCTTTGATGGCGATTGAGTTTCATCGAAAAACAGTTTTCTCTTTTACTTTGAACTCGCATAAAGTAGGAATGACAACAGAAGGAAGAACCATAGTCCTGATGCTATATCCTTCGACACCTTTTATTCACGCAGACATCGGATGAATCAGCTCGTTGGTCGCCAAATATTCATACTGACAGCGCTGTTGTGTGAGACGCAACTCCTTAATACTGGGCTCTCCTTCATGGTGAAACTAAATTTGAACGAGGGCATCGCGTGTTTTACATCCTACTGGCGGCTATGGTCCCATGGCCGACTACGCACATAATCCCATTCCCAATGACGAGCAAGACATTCAACCTCGGAGCGTGATACCAGGCTCAAGATCAAAGTCGAGTTCGAAGTTCAAAGGTCAAGGTCACTAGAGTAATTTGTTAACGCAATCTTAAGCAGCCTACTTTAACCTTCGCATAGATTTCGGTAGGCCGAGTAGTGACAATGAAAAGTGGACAAGTCTTGTCAAGCTCTACAGAGCGTGATGCTCCATCGAGAGCTCCTAAAAAACTAAACTTATGCTATTTCTTGTAAAGAAGTCTGCTACTACAGCAAATATTCAGGTGCTCTCCCATTTCATTGTGTGAGTATATTTTCTTTTTATTTCGTTAGCAATACTGCGCCGGATTTCAGCCCGTCGCGTAGTCCCGGGAAGGGCCACGTTTGCCATTGAGGCGCAGCCGAGCCGAATACGGCTTTAACTCAGCCGTATGAACATGCCGTAGTGGCCTGTAGGGGTAACGTGAATGCCAGGATTCTGACACAACCGTCCCATGTGAAACGAGAGACCCAAGTTGGCAGCTCCTGTCGGCCCACATATAAAGCCCCGCTTTAACTAAGCCGTGGGCTGACAGGAGCTGCCAACTTGGGTCTCCTAATTGTTTCACATGGGACGGTTATGTCAGAATCAGCCTGCCAGGATCCTGGCAATCACGTTACCCCTATAGGCCACTAAGGCACGTCCATACGGCTTGGTTAAAGCGGGGCTCTATATGGGGGCCGGCAGGAGCTGCCAACTTGGGTCTCTTGTTTCACATGGGACGGTTGTCAGAATCAGGCTGGTCCTGGAAGGCTGATTCTGACATAACCGTCTCATGTGAAACGAAAGACCCAATGTGGCAGCTTCTGCCAGGGGACCATGGACAAGGACTCAGACCCCCCCCCCCCAAAAAAAAAACAAAAAAAAAACCACTAGAGAAGGAGGCACACTACATGCTGAACCATAAGCGCAGCTATGAAGGTATTGCTAACGCAATTCAACCCGGTTTAACCACAACCAAACCACAGCCAATTTAATTTTTGCTATGCAATCACAATATATGGAAAAGCGAAGGCGAGGAAGTAACGTCATGTTCTATACGACGTGTTACTGTGCACATCTGGCCTTTCAAAACAGTACAAAAATCGAACGTTCATCTTGCATTAGGCATGCATGACAACAATGTCCCCTGCTTCATGAAGGCCGTATAATGTTTGACCCAGAGAATTCTCAGAGTTCTTGAAGGCTTGCTGGCAGGAATGCTGTCTGGAAGAAAAGAACCCCTTAACTGTTTCGTTTTTATGATTTGGACGCTGGCACTTATCTGTGTAAAAAATATAGAACGGTTAATCCCACATAATCGTGAGTGGGTGTAGGGGCTTTTGTATTGGGATAGTTTATCTTTTCAACTCATTTAGAAAGTCACGCCTTGTACTGTGTATAGCTAGTAGTTGCGGCCAGACGCACCTTGGCCGAAATGCCTCGTCCACACGCAGCTTTAGCGAAGGCTTGTGGCAGACGAACCATTTGTGTGCCTCAGTCAAATAACATCTGCAAAACGTCATGTTCTTCGCTGCGTCAAATACTGAGATGGAGCCAGAATTGGAGCACGAAAATGAAATGAATGACCTCAGTAAGTAACCAATCAGTTCCAGCTTCCTCATTTGAAACGACATGCATCTCAATGGTGTTACTCGTGTCACTTTTTCGCCTTCGGTCTGCGTAGTGAACTAGCATGTTTCTTTAATTTGACAAGTGGCCTAAAGGCCATCATGAAGAAGGCATTACTGAGTATTCGTAAACAAAAAAAGTGAGTGTAGGTTTAACACGGCTAAACCTAAACCGACAAAGTGAAAGCGCGCGACTCCTCCTGGGGTATCTGCGAACCTCAAGGATACCACAAACAGGTCTATACGACACGGAGGGGTCGAGTGCATTTTGAAAGGGAAGGTTATGCGTAGTTAATAACCGTTCAGCGACGTCGTTCAGAACTGGCAATCCAGGCGGTAAATGCGTGTGCTTATAGCCGTAGCTAACGCTGTAGAGCGGGGCTTTAGCTTTGAGTAAACTATATTTACAATTCTAGACGACACGAAGGCGTCGTGGGCATTTTGAAGGGGGAGGCCCCAGCAGGCGAGCCAGATAGGGATCTCTCTAGGAAAAGGGTAAGTAGAGGACTGGAAGGCTGTGTGGAATTGTGTCACGCAAGGTTGTATATTAAGGCGACAGCCTTTAATGGCTCATGCTCGCGGATCGTATCCGTCCGTCCGTCCGTAACGCTTTCGTTACGTGGGAGGCGGTAGCTGGCAGCTGACATAGGTGAGCACTAATTGGACGTAAGGCTTCCTGACATTACGTTTGGCAGAAGCTGCCAAATCGGGACTCTCCTTTCATATGGGAGGGTGATGTCAGGATTAGCCTGCCAAGGCCGTTGCATTCACGTTATGCCTGAGCCACGCTGGCACGTTCATACGGCTCGGTGAAAGCGGGGCTTTATATGTTGGCTGGTAGCTTACGCTATCGCGTCATCTAGAAGGTGGGAGTGAAAACAGAGAGAAAGAGGTATCGTAGTGGAGGGCTTCAGACTACAGCGTGATAGAGGATTTCGCCTCATCGCAGTTTAGTGATCCTAAGTGCTCCCTGGAATTTTTATTTGTGGAGATATGTACCGCTACAAATTAAGCTTGCCAGATGTGTGAGAAGGAGGAGGGGGAGGAGGCGTGCGGTGTAGAAGAATTCTCATATCTAGCAGCATAACTTGCTTACTACTGGTTTCACGTGTGGCCAATACCCCTCGTGGGTATTTGCCATTATTTGAGGGCACAACAACAACAACAACAAAAAGGGAAGCAGCAGCACAAGAAGATGCGAGCGGTGCCGGCTCCGCGCGCAACACGTGCGAAGAACAAGCTAGCAGAGCTGAGACCGCGAGCCGCTAGGCCAATTCAAGGCCATATGAAACGCCGACCAAGCTACTGAAGGACGTAGGAAAGTTTTCGCTCTAAAAAGCGTACAGCAAACAAAACGCCTACCGTGCGTGGCGCTCGGGATTCCTCTCCTGTCATTCGTACGTAGCCAAGCGTGTTTTACTACAACTTATCGCGATACGTTAACCTTACTCGATAGTCTTATTGATCAACGCTTGATGAAGGGCGTTCGAACATACACGTACATCATATTTTCCAAGGCACTAGTAATACCTTTACAACTTCGTTTTCCATCATCCCGAGGTAAGCGATCCATTTTCATTTTTCATTTTTAGGTTTTTTTTATTATGTACTCTCCTGAGATTGATGATGCAGGCTTGAAGATGGAAGACTTCACCCCATTCAACGCCCGTTTTATGAGTTCAGCTGTTGTAGAGCTGGCGCAGAGTACTGAAATCATAATTGAAAAATGGTAGCGGTAGCCCGATGTCCAGTAGCCAAACACTACCCACGCGTACATTTCGTGCTGAGAAGCATCCAGATAAATGCGATAATGCCCATTGCTCATGGCTGCCATCACCAATCTTGCTTGCGACACGTCCGAAAAGGCGCCCACAAGCTGCGCACACAAGCAAAATTTATCGGTCCATGTGGCGCCAGCGTTCTCGGACTGGAACAGTAAGCCATTCTGTCAACGTTGTGTGGTCACGTGGTCACCTGGAAACTGAATGAAATGGGGATCGTCACAGGAACGTGATCAAGAAGCACTGAGGTGGCAGGCAGAATCGCCGAAACCACGCGCACGTGTAAGAACGCCGCAGGGCCATCTAGCACAGAATCAAGATGCGGACTGCTACTTTGGGCCTCGCGCTGGCGCTAGCGCTGGCTTTCACTCTTTCAGTCGCAGAAGGCGCCGTCACCAGTTTTGCAGAGTTTCGCAAGGGCCTCATCAATATGAACCCAGCCAAGATGACGTCTCAGTGCCGAAAAGGTATGAGGGCAGACACCGGCTGACCGTAGCGCCATGCACTGCCATCGTGTTTGCCGTAGCTTCCGCTTTGAATGTCTGTCGTAACGTACGTGTCTGTCAAAAGATAGCTGATTTCATTAAGATAAAAAGCGAACTTGAAGTGTCTTAGTATTTCGCACGCACTCAGACAAAGCGGCTCGAGCTGCGCATCGAATCATCATATTGACCCTTTATCTTTTTTTATCCTGCAGAACTTGAGGAATTCTCTTAAAGGGTCTAAACGAAAGGACATTTTAAAGCAACGTTAAGGCAGAAAGCGAGTGCGCTATAGGGTGTTTTTGAAATGAAGCAAATTGTCAGATCGAACAGTTTTCTCACTGTTTTCAGGTTGCTACGCTAAATTACGCAGTAGTTTAAAGTTATCCTGATAATTTAACAGTGTACACCTCGTATACGTTTCCATCTTCCCTTGCCTCAGAAACAGGGTATTGGTTTAACTCCCTTTTTACAAGGCATGTTTCTTTTCTTTTTCTTTTACCTTGATTCCACCCCCAGAGCTGTTTTCATATTGCCTTATAATGGCTTCTAAAATGACTACCCTTGCTACCGAATAGGATTTGACTTCCCTCTCTCTCAGATATGTTAATGTCTCCTGTAGAGCTATCGCCCAAACCTCCATCTGCCTCTGAAGCTCTGTATCATTGACCCCAGATGCACCAATGACTGCGAAATAGCTAGGAATACCCCGCACCTCCACCAAGATGATACGTGGCAAGGAAAGGCCAAGAGATTAGTCCAAGATGACACCGAACACGGCACACAGAAACACACTAGCGTCAACCGGGCACCAACCGACACTGCTCCAACGTCGTCTTGACCAAAACTCACGAGATTCTTCTTCTTCCGTCCTTATGCAGATACCAGTGCATGCACCGCCTAATGTAACAATATGTATTGACTCTAAAGAGCGGTCCTCTTTAACAATAGATGTTTTTCCCGCCCAGGGATCTCGAAGCCTCCCCAAAAGCCCACCAGAGCGATAGCTCACATTTTAGGGCGCTCGAATGCTGAACATAAGTATGCTTGTTCGACCTCGGCCATGGCGGCCATATTTAGATGCATGCTAAAAGCAAGTATCCATCGTGCTCTCATGTGTCACTACACGTTTAGGAGCTTCAGGTGGCCGCCATTTCCGGAGCCCTCCACTACGGCAGCCTTTAGAGCCTGATTCGTTTTGGGATGTTAAAGCATAAAATCTAACATTTTCAAGAGCTAAATTCTGAATCTGCAATGCCTTCACAACATCTACCCCTATTGCCAGGCATACATTTTGACATCACAACAATTGTAATCGCGCCGGAATTGAAACCCCCCCACATTGGTCACGTTAAACGTGATGCCATTTGTGGAAACTGATTTCAGTATTTAAGCTAAATGGCGCTTGTACTCAATCGGATAATCCTGCGAAGTTTCGATCTTTCGGAGACCACTCACATGCTGATGATGCATCCATTATAGAACATTTAGAAACATGCTTTATTGATTTTAATGATGATGATCTAAACACACTTTGGGACCGTTTTAAAGATATGTGCAACTTCTGCATAGATAAGTTTGTGGCGAGCAAACGTAAACCTATTCGTCGAGAAACGCCATGGATGACGCGTGAAATAATCCAGTTAAAACGAAAGATAAAAAGGTTAAAAAAAACGGCGCTTGCACTTAGGTAATCTAAACAATTTAAAGGAAAGCCTTGCGCGTGCAGTGTACACGTCGAAAGAAAACTATTTTAATACTGTGCTGCCAAACTTCATTGTGGAGGAGCCAAAAGAGTTTTGGAATTTTATAAGTGAAAAAAAAAAAAAAAAAGAAACCACTGTTGCAAATTCTGGTTGATGGATCAGTAGTTACTGATCACGGGGATATTGTGCACCACTTCAACGACTACTTTCGCAGTGTGTTTTCGAATTCCGGTGCTTGTCCATCTAATGATACAGTGTTTCACCCCCGTGATGTTAGTTTTATTTCATATCCTGGCGTAGTTTCTATGCTATTAAATTTAAAAACCAAATCTTCATGTGGTCCTGACAACCTTCCTAACGTGTTTCTGAAGCGCTATGCTGAATGTGTTGCAAAGTTCTTAGTTATTCTCTTCCGTATTTCATTACTTCATGAACATTTACCGAGTGACTGGAAGGTAGCCAGGGTTGTGCCAGTATACAAGAAAGGTGGCCGCACGTTATTGCAAAATTACCGACCGATATCACTTACATCGTCATGTTGTAAACTAATCGAACATATTATTGCCAACCAGATTAATTAATTTTTAGATGCGCATAACGTCCTCTCTAAATTCCAACACGGGTTTAGAAAAGGGTACTCAACAGTAACGCAATTAGTGACAGTAATACACTCACTTGCTTCATGTCTTGATAAGAACGGTCAGACTGATGCAATATTTCTAGATTTCAGCAAAGTTTTCGATAGAGTCTCTCATGACAAACTAATATTAAAACTCCGAAGCAATGCCCTACCTGAAAATTTGATCATATGGATAACAAACGATTTAACCAATCGGTACCAATTTGTAGAAGTTAATGAGGAACAATCAGGTTGCCTTCCGGTCAGCTCTGGGGTGCCCCAAGGAATCGTGCTGGGGCCATTAGTGTTTTTCTTTATTAATGATATTACAACTGACCTTGATCACAATGTGCATATTAGGCTGTTTGCAGGTGAATGTGTGCTTTTTCAAGAAATAACTTCGGTTAATGACCAAATCCAACTTAACTCCTCTCTAGCTAAGATTTATGAGTGGTGTAAAACGTGGGACATGAAAGTTAACCCTGATAAGACCGTCGTTATTCGCTTCGCTCGCAGAAAAGCTCCGCTCTCTTTTATCTACAGGCTAGGTTCTTCACCTTTGTTGGAAGAGGCCAAGTACAAGTATTTGGGTGTCACGCTTACTAATACTTTTTCATGGAATATACATATAGATAACATCTGCTCTTCCGCTTTACGTAAACTATACTTTTTAAGACATAAGCTTAAAAATTCTCCCTCGAGCGTAAAACTACTTGCTTACAATTCACTAATTAGACCGAAACTTGAATATGCATGCGTTGTTTGGGACCCGTTTACTAAACACAATATCACCCGTTTAGAAAAGGTACAAAGAAAAGCTGTGAGGTTTATTTATTCTAAATTTTCTCCGTATGACTCACACTCTGAATTATTGCAGGTTATTGGTATTGAATGTTTTGAACAACGAAGAAAAAATTTACGCTTGCAATTTCTTTCCGCGCTTTGGAATCGAGACCTAGCTATTAACCCTTCACCATATCTGTCGCGTTTATCATTGAGGCATACGCGCCATCATCATCTTACCTCGCTGACGCCGTATTTCGCACGAACTGATTTATAAAGTTTTCATTTTTTCCTCGCACAGTAACTGACTGGAATGATTCATTATTGCCTTTCTCCACACTTTGATGTTTATTACCTTTGTTATTATTGTTTTGTTGCCATGTTACCACCCTGCTTGGACCTGTACAAGGTTTGCAGTATTGAATGAAGAAAGAAAGAAAGAAAGAAAGAAGGAAAGAAAGAAAGAAAGAACGAAAGAAAGAAAGAAAGAAAGAAAGAAAGAAAGAAAGAAAGAAAGAAAGAAAGAAAGAAAGAAAGAAAGAAAGAAAGAAAGAAAGAAAGAAAGAAAGAAAGAAAGAAAGAAAGAAAGAAAGAAAGAAAGAAAGAAAGAAAGAAAGAAAGAAAGAAAGAAAGAAAGAAAGAATTAAACTTGAAAATGTATCTAAAAATTTTTGTTTTACTTTTTCAATTTTCAAGAAATTTAGATGTTCGAACACATCACTCGCCTGTTGCGAGCCGATGCACCACAGACAAGGCCGCGCAAGCCACGCACGGACAACTTAGGAAGAAAGGAGTATTTATATGCAGTTCGAATGGCCTTTCCCGCAGTGAATTTTGTGAGTGTATGCTACAATTATGAGCACAACTAGAAAGGGAGCAATAACTAAAGTGGCCCGATGGGCCCACTTCCTTTAGTACGCTCCATCCTATAAAACAAAACCAAATAATGAGATGATAAATTAAGCATGTAGTAAAGGGCATGTTTTGGTTCATATCCCCTTTGTTTGAATTAAATGGCATAGTGGTTCCGGCCTGTGGCGGCCAATGGACCCCCCCCCCCCCCCCTTTCACCTGATGAACGGTTCTCCAGTAGGTAAGGACAAGCAGTAGAAACTGCGCGTTGTCTCAGATTGAACTCTCAGAGCTTAACCTTCGTTAGGGTGTTATGCATATTCATGGCTTCCGTTTTCTACGTTTTCGATACAGGTTTTGCTAATTAAACCTTGCGTATTTTGATTTCTCACTCCGCACACACCTCAGATGACCAAAGACTGCTATCGCGTCATACCATTAAGGAGGAGGTTAACTAAATATCCCCTAACTTCTTAACTCAGTTCTAAATGCGTCCCATTCAGGACGTTCTAATAAAAAGCGAATTACATCCTCATCGCCAGGCCACGCACATATTCTGGATTGTTTGTGCAGCCAATGCTGTGTAGAATGTGTTAAGGATACTCTGCTCCCAAGCACGTATGGCGAATCGGAGCTTTTATACTTGCTTTGAAACACATTGGATTTGTAAATAACGACAGTGAATCAGTCCGACATACATCGAAGCTTGCGTGAATTACCAAGACTCGCATATTTTCGTCGTTATCGGCACGGTTAGGGCTCGGCCAGTATGAAATGCCAACAATGGAAGGCCAGATGTAGAACGTTGTCTAGCCAGTTATTTATTCTTGGAGTTCCCAGAAATAAGCTCGTGTCCGACTGTCAGCGGGAAGACTATGACAAGCAGCTCTTTTTTAGCCCTGAAAGATTCCTCAAGTACATCGTGCATTTTCCTTAAGATCTATGGTATTACTGTGTGCTCTCAAGGGATGTTAAATTCGACTGATGAGGAGCCAACGAAGCTTCAAGTACGGATATCTCGAAACGAATATATAAATTACAGTGGCTAAAACACAGGATAAATGTGATCTAAATGTGCTATTTGTTTTCGGCTTAGATACTGGTAATTAATCTGTGTGCACTTATCTGCAAGCAGTTTTATGCGTAGCATCGCTAAATTGGCCTACTCCGAAGTCTTTAATACGTGTCGTGAATAAGGCGAACTAGCATATAATTAGCTCTCTCAATGAAATAACCTTTGCTTCTGCTTCTATCGCCTTCTTTTTTGTTTCGAGCTTCTGCTTTTCAAGATAAATTGCCACGATGCCTTCATGAATGAAGTCATCGAACGAAGTAGTTAAGTGTCCGCGATCTGTAGAGTCCTAATAGCGGGTGAAAGAGAATTAGGACTCGTGTTCGGGATATCGTACCTGTTGCAGAGGAACCTTTAATGGTGTGCATCTCGAGGCACCCATGGACAAAAATGAATCTCCCACCCAGATGCATCCAGCAATCTTCACTTTCCAGAATTCTACACCAAACACCGCGGAGGAGTGGAAAAACGATAGCGAGATCAAATTCGAAGACGCATTGGAAAGCGGACAAAGCGAAATGTGCATCCAGTACTGCAAACACAATCTGTCGCATCACTCACGTGATCGCCTTCGCGTGGTCATTGTGCGTTTTTATCGGGCTTGAGGGTCTCACTGGAGCTAATGCTGCCGGTTCTTGCCACGCAAAAGTTATGAGCTATCACTTTTCTTTTAAGGCGAAAGCCTTTATTGCCTCATCGTTGTCGACAGCAAGTGTCACGCTTTTGTGGCGGCTGTGATTGGTCGAGACGGGATGACGTCATGGAGGTCTCGACCAATCACAGAGCACCACCACAGTATGCGCGAATGCGTGCCTTATATGGCCATATGCCAATCAATGATCAATTAACAATTAATTACTAAGTGCTAATTACAAATTACTAAGCACTAACAACTAATTACGAATTAAATATTAAGGGATAATTACTCAATAATGATAAAATAATTAATTGATTATTAATTATGATATATTGACAGGTTGTGTAATTATTAAATAATGATTAGTAATTACTAATGACTGAGTACTTAAGTAATGCTTACTAATTAATGACAGTTGCGTAATTATTGCTAATCACTGTCGCGAATTCGGTAAATTCAACCACACAACAGTAAACGTAGAACAACTGCGAAGATACAAGGAGCGCGATCTCGTCGCTACCAAGCAGAATTCACCGAATAAATGCACTCTAAGAATGTAAATTAACAGTCGCTCGCTTTACTTGTAACAGCATTCTTCATTACATGCGCAACAGTCGCGTAGCAGAATGCAGCACTCAGGCTTTCGCCCTTCATCAATTTAGTCGCCAAAGTGTCCTCGATTTTTTTATTCTTCGCAGTGATGTTGAACTGCGCCACAAATATGATGGGCCTGCTCCGCAACATGGATATTGTTGAACGGCACTGGGACGACTTCGCGGTAAGTTTTACAGTGCTAATGCGCGTAGACCTTGAGCGACACTCTGTGCGCAGGACTGCGCCTTCTGACAGAGACGGTACCGCATTGCATGGTTTGCTTTTCAGTCATATAGTTTACGCGTTACGGTAGCCCTGAAGACCAAAAAATGTTAATCGGTCAGGAGAATAGCTGTCATTATCTTGCAGAGAGCTTGCAGAGAGGCCTAAGTACACCACTGTAAGAATCTAAGCAGCCTGGTTACTTTCGGTATAGTACTCACCATACTTTCGGGCAAATGCGGTACATGGTGCAGTGTACATTTCGTGTGATGAAATAACTGATCAGTGATCATGCTCGAGTTAGATTTATATAGATGAGAACGTTTGCTCAAGATACTGTTTATGTCTTTTTCATGCCACATAATGCGCTTGGAATTATTGCGTAGTTTTTGGTTTCGACAATGCCAAGCCGACGTTGTTCACGTTTTAAATGTTATTGCAAGGTCAAGTTCAGGCCCAATGTTTTTACACCTTGAAGAAACGTTGAGAGAAAACAGCGTACGGATAACGAAAAAGGGAATTTTTGAAAGGTTGAAAGGACAGAAAGTGTGTGTATATATATATATATATATATATATATATATATATATATATATATTGTGAGACAGCACTTGCACAAAAACGTCTATTCTATTCCAGAACCAGCAGGCACACAGTGCGCGACGCTCCGAGCAGCAGTCAGCGATGATGATGATAATGATGATGGATCTATACAGATGAAAGAGGTGAAAGTTCACGCGTTGCGCTCACACAAATCCCCCCGACAAAAGAGCGGCCACCCTGGTCGCTGATTACAGGGATGAGGGACGACGGGCATGGGGCTTCATGCGCGAGACGTGGACGATCTCTTCGGAGCGACGACGTCGATCTGCGACGGTGTGCGAGGGAATAACGCGATAGTTCACCGGAGACGTTTGTTGGAGTACTGTATAAGGGCCAATGTAACGATGGAGAAACTTCTCACACAGGCCAGGAATGCGGATTGGTGTTCACAGGAGAACTTCATCACCGGGGTAAAAGGAGGGAGTTCGATGGCGTTGATCATACAGGGCTTTGCGTTCTTGTTGAGCATCTTCAGTGTTCAAACGGGCAAGTTGGCGACACTGGGCCATACGAGTGGCAAACTCTTCGCCCAGAGATTCAGACGTAGAGGGAGCAGAGAAGAAAGTAGTGTCCAGTACTGTCGATGGTTGACGGCCATAAACTAAAAAGAAAGGGCTATAACCAGTAGTGCGCTGAACAGCGGAATTGTAGGCGTAGGTGACGAAAGGTAAAACGTTGTCCCAGTTCCGGTGATCAGGAGCGATATACATGGATATCATGTCGGACAAAGTGCGATGAAACCGCTCGATGAGTCCGTTGGTCTGAGGGTGGTAGCTAGAAGAAGTCTTATGGACGGTGTTGGCTGCGCGCATTACTTCCTCAAGGACTTGAGAAAGAAATGTCTTTCCACGGTCGCTAATGAGAATACGAGGAGCACCATGACGCAAAACTATCGCACGCAGGAAAAAATCGGCGACTTCAGAGGCGGCACCGGAACGAAGAGGTGCGGTTTCAGCGTACCGCGTTAGATGGTCGATGGCAGTGACAACAAAACGGTTGCCGTCTGACGTCAAAGGGAGAGGACCAAACAAGTCAATGGCGACCGTGTCAAAAGGCACAGATGGGCAAGGTAGAGGTTGCAGTAGGCCAGCAGGAGGGGATGTTGAACGCTTGCGATGCTGGCAAGACGGACATGATGAAATGTATTTGACGACGCTGGCAGAAAGCCCAGGCCAGAAGTAGCGGCTCTTGATACGGTCGTAAGTTTTAAAGTGGCCTAAATGTCCAGCAGTGGGGTCGTCGTGGTAAGCCTCCATAATTTTAAAACGAAGGGAGCGAGGGGCAACGGGTACCCAGCGTTGACCCGTAGGGTGATAAACGTCGCGGTAAAGTGTTCCATGGTGAAATCGGAACCGACGAAGCTGACGGCGCAAGTGACTGTTTGGGACAACTGATTCTCCACGGAGGCGAGCGATGATTGTGCGGCAGTAAGGGTCAGTCAGCTGCAGGGACGAGAAATCAGCATTATTCTCGAGTGGAGCTATAGCGATGGGTGCAACATTCAGGTGGCCAGCAGAAGGCGGACTCGGATGGCAGCAGAGAGAGGAGACCGTATGTGGGGCCGCGTCAGTAGGTAGCAATGGGCAGCGGGAGAGGGCGTCAGCGTCGAGGTGTTTTCGCCCAGATTTATAAGTGATGGTGAAGGTGTATTCTTGAAGACGTAGTACCCAGCGACCCAGTCGACCCGATAAGTTCTTCAGCGATGACAGCCAACAGAGTGCGTGATGATCTGTGACAATGGTGAAGTGGCGGCCATACAAATAAGGTCGAAATTTTTGAACCGACCAAACAACAGCGAGGCACTCTTGCTCGGTAATAGTATAGTTACGCTCAGCTGCAGTAAGCGTACGACTGGCGTATGCGACGACTTGCTCTTCAGACACTGCGTTGCGTTGCAAGAGAACCGCGCCAAAACCGTGGCCACTGGCGTCTGTGTGAAGTATGGTGGGCGCGTCAGCGTCAAAATGGCGAAGCACAGGGGTGGAAGTGAGTGCCTGCTTGAGAGCTTTGAAGGCGTCTTCACATTCAGTGGACCAGGTGTAAAACACTTGGGTAGACACGAGCTTGTGTAGCGGGGCAGCAATTGTTGCACAGTTCCGAATAAAACGGCGGAAGTAGGAGGCTAAGCCAAGGAAGCTGCGAAGATCTTTCTGACGTTGGGGCCGAGGAAAATTAACGACAGCCGTAATTTTTTCGGGATCAGGCTGGATTCCTGCCTTACTGACGACATGGCCGAGTACTTTGATGGTCTTACTGGCAAAGTGGCACTTCTTGGTATTCAGCTGAAGCCCCGCCTGGGCAAGGGACGTGAGGACATCAGTGAGACGCTGCAAGTGCTGAGTGAAGTTTGACGAGAAGACAATGATGTCGTCGAGATAACATAGGCATGTTTTCCATTTCATGCCGCGAAGCACGGTATCAATCATGCGCTCAAAGGTGGCCGGTGCATTGCAGAGTCCGAAAGGCATCACGTTAAATTCGTAGAGACCGTCGGGGGTAGAAAAGGCAGTCTTGTCCTTGTCTGCATCGTGCATAGGAATTTGCCAGTATCCCGAGCGGAGATCGAGACTGGAGAAATACTCAGCGCCTTGGAGACAGTCTAATGCGTCATCAATACGAGGCAAAGGGTAAACATCCTTGCGCGTGGTCTTGTTAAGTGCCCGGTAATCCACGCAGAAGCGGACTGAAACATCTTTTTTGCGAACGAGGACCACAGGTGAGGACCAAGAGCTCGTGGATGGTCGGATGACATTTCGAGCAAGCATGTCAGCAACTTGCTCCTCAATGATTTTTCGTTCTGCTGCTGAAACGCGATACGGCCTTCGTCGAACAATAGCAGAGCCGTCCGTCTCTATGCGATGAGAGGTGATGGAGGTCTTCCCCAACGCTGAGGCGCACACATCAGAAGACTCTCGGTGCCGCAGGAGGACGTCTAGCAGAGCTGTGGACTGCTCGGATGTAAGGTCAGGGCTGATGGCGGCTGCGAGAGCAGAGGATGTCGGAAATTGAGGCTTGGCAGGAGGCGGTGGTGCGCTGGAAAGTGTGTTGAGGGGAACGGGATCAGGATATGGTGCCATGGCAGCGACGTGACCGCACACGGGTGCCGAGCAAGTCGGGGAAGGCGGAGTGGGTTGCCGTGAAGTAATCTCGGCATAGGTTGGCAAGGAATGTTGGGGGGCGTTGGGAGGCGGCGAGGGAAGTTGGGAGGCAATGGGAGGTGGGGCAGGTGCCACAGTGCAGTTGAAATTCGTCAGTTCATCTTTGATGATGCTGCGCAAATTCACCGTTGCTGGCGGAAGAGTTGGAGATACTGCAGAGGGGTTGGTGAGGCCGTAGAGCTCCTCCCGGATCATGGTGCGGATTAGGGACCGCAAATTTCCATCTATGAGGGAGCCACCATCACTGGGGTCTTGCACGAGGCGGCAGGACTGTAGCTGGTCCAGACGTTGACATGTGGATGTGATGTCAGATACGGACGACGGGTTTTTAAACACGAAGGCATTGATAGCAGCAGTGTTGATGCCCTTAATTAAGTGGCGGACACGCTCAGATTCAGGCATAGCAGCGTCGACACGGCGACAAAGGGCCAGAACGTCCTCGATATACGACGTATAGGACTCGCCGGGCTGCTGGAGACGAGCTTCAAGTTTTTTCTTTGCCTGCTCTGAGCGACGAGCCGGAGTGCCGAAAATTTTCTTTAGCTGGTCCGTGAATGTAGGCCAGTCAGCGATGTCATCCTCGTGATTGAGGAGCCATGTTTTGGCGACGTCAGCCAAGTAGAAGACGACGTTTAGCAGTTTATGAGCGTCATCCCAGCGGTTAAATGCACTGACCCTGTTGTAGTTGTCGAGCTAGTCGTCAACATCTTCACCGCGAAGGCCAGCAAAGATTTGGGGATCGCGCTGGCGGCTGGTGACAGTCCAGGCAGGGGCAGCCGCAGTAGGAGAAGGAGACGCCGGGGGTGAGCGAGCACCGTTGCCCTCATCCATAGCACAGGACCGTGGACGCAAGCGAAGGCCTGAACGGAGCTCCAGGGAGAACGGTAGGCGGGTCTAAAGCGAGAGGTGGGGAATACGAATCGCACCTCCGCCACTTGTGAGACAGCACTTGCACAAAACGTCTGTTCTATTCCAGAACCAGCAGGCACACAGTGCGCGACGCTCCGAGTAGCAGTCAGCGTTGATGACGATAATATATATATATATATATATATATATATATATATATATATATATATATATATATATATAGAGAGAGAGAGAGAGAGAGAGAGAGAGAAAGAGTTCAGGACTATTTCATGAAATTTGCAAATACATGCGTCATCGCGACCAAGAGCGGTTTGTCCCAATGGCCCCTTGTCGAAGGTAGGTCGATGGATTGAACGGACGGTTGTATGGACGAATGATCGGAAGTATTTATGAGCAAGTAAGTCGGTGGAAGGATTGATGGGTGAGTGAGTGTATGTATGGATGGGATGAGTTGGTGGATGGATGGAGTGGGTGATAGTGGATTAATGGAGTAACGGGTGGATGAATGTATCGGTGTGCGGTTGGGCGGCTGTAAAAGGACGAGAGAAACCTTGTGTCGTTTTGCGGCCTTGACTCTATCATGCGTTCTAACTATGTGTGTACGCTAAGCAAACATCAAGCGTGTGCACTTCTTGCAGAATGTGCCCTGTGTGAGTCGGTTCCTGGAGTTAAAGTTTCCGGACTATTCTCAGGATTGCGTCAAGTCAGGTTTATTCGGAAAGGTGAGCGACGTGTGTGGGTAAACATATAAGCGAAACACTGTATTTTTTAAAACAAATACAAAATTCGCTTTCCTGTGCTAAAAAGATAATTAAGGCTGTTCTTGACAAATCACATCTTATGCTCGTGTCGATTACGCCCAGAGCAGGTGAGAGGCAGAGACTTGTCACATCCAAAGTCCCTACACTGTCCAAGCAGTACCGACCCTACAGCGCAGCAAATTTTGCCATCTTCCCCTCAATACGTGGCTTCCGAGACATCTTTGCTACATTCATATTCCATTTTAACGAAATATGTTGCAACAACGGAAACAATAAAATTTCCTGTTGCGAAATGAGAGACCTTACCACGCAGTTCCCAATAGAAGTGAACTCTGGTCATAATATACTGTGGTGGTTCGTTGGGTTTAACGTCCCAAAGCAAAAAGAAGATACTGTGGGCAGAATCCGCTTCCAACGTAGATCACTAATACACTAATAAAGCCGCCATCACTGCAAAACAGAGTTATTATACAGACTGATCATTATTGTTGTGCAGGGATTTTGTTCCGCGCCAAGACTGAGAAGCCGTTGAGCTCGCCTTCATTGCACTGTGTCTCAATCAACAGCTCCCTAGTTCACTTAGCAGCTAACGGGGTCTCTATTGTCTAATCCCCAACATCCTCACAAGTAACCTATCCCGGTATGGAATTCGCGGAACGTCTCTTGAACTCATGAAATCTTACTTATAATGAGCAGAACACAAATTGTATGCATGGGAAAACACCAATCGAGTTTTCTGCCAGTTAATAAGGGCGTACCGCAAGGAAGTCTCTTAGGACCACTTTATTGTTTTTGTTAATGACATTTTTCTCGCCAGTAGGACCGTAAATTTCATCATATACGCCGATGACTGTTCTGCACTTATGACCAGTCCGGAGGCAGACATGTTAATTTGGCAATGTGGAGATTTTCGTATTAGATTATCATCGTGGTCCAAATCGAACTGACTGAAAATGAATCCATCGGAAACAAAAATAATGATTTTTAAGAGCGAAAAATAAGATGTTTCACACGAATCTTGTCATGACCTATGAAGCACCGAACATTGATATCGCAGAATCATATATATACTTGAAATTACATTTAGCAGCACGTTAAGCTTAGACTTGCATGTTGCTAATACTTGTCTGAGGCACTACAACCAATACAAATGAACCAAAAAGTTTTACAATTCAGAAAGAATTATACGGTACATCGAGAATCATGAACATCTAGCTCATACCGGCCCGCATTCCGTAACCTATAGTGTCATTCCTGTTTCCTCATTATATGATTTTCGGATGTTGCGCACATACGTCTGTTTGAATAATTCATTTCGTGACATTTTAATTGCCACCGCTTCACTAGCTACAACGCCATGAACCAGTCGTCTCTACGCGAAACACCGAAAACTATCACGTTCCTCATTTTCGAACAAATTATAAGTATCAGTCATTGAAACTCAACCTCCCATCACTGCTAATCAAGCATTTATTTCATTCTAAGCCCACAACAAACGGATTGCGGCAGCAATTTCTGAATGCGCCTAAAAAAGAATTAGGCAGAAATCGGGCAAAAGAAAACGTATTATAAAACAAGCCTAAATGGCTGGCATTCTCTGAATACATTATGCCACTTCTTTTCTAATTTTGATCTTGATTGTGTGATTATGTTCTTAAAGACTGTATCAAAAAATCAAATTTTGTATTTGATTTTTTTTCCTAACGTTACTACTGTAAAAAAAAAAAAAATCAGTTAATCAATAACATTGAAGCAGAACCACTAATATACAGACTCACTTTTAAATTATATGTACTTGTGTTTTCTTTGTATGTAATGTGAGCACAAATTATTTTATATAATATTAGGTATAATAGTTGTTTTCTTTCTTTGTGTTATTGCAAACATGTATTTGCACTGCTCTATCTTGTTATAGTTTCTTGGGCCTCATCAAGCTGCCCCGAGCAGCTTTTTGCCTAAAGGCTCCAACCATGTATTTGGTGAAATAAATTGAATTGAATTGAACAGAAGTGAATGGAAGAGTATGTACTCCTAAGAGAGAGCAAAAGAGAGAGAGAGAGAGAGCAAACTTTATTGGTCAGTGCGATGGCAATGGTCGTGAGTTTCTCAGCCGCTCCAGGTTGCCAGCAGCTAAGTCTGTCGGCAACCTCTTGCGTTCACCCTACTTCCGCGCACTGGACGTCCGGGTCCCGCCTGGCGAGGACAGCTTACCATTATTCAAGCGAGGGAGATGTGATCAGGTCTGCCGGAGCCGGTTCCTAAGCGCAGTCCCACATTATGCTGTCTAAGGTGGCGGGCTCGCCGCACGGTTGACAATACAGATTTACTATGTCAGCAGAGATACTGGAATAAGCCCAGGGGTCTGCTGCCCCACGTGTGGAGTTTGTGGCTTTCAGCGAACATTTACGTCATCATCATCTAAAAATTGACGCATTTAGAATTCCAAGGTAAATGAATGTTGCTGTGTTTCTAACCATCTTTTATTGTTTCTTTCCATCCAGGCGTGGGATTGCTTGGCTTCTGCGGAGACTATGGTGAAACAGATATTTCCCGCACATATCTGCTTACTGCACTTTTAGCTTCAGGGAGGCTCTGTATGACAACGCAGCATACAGCCATCGAACATGGCATATATTTGCAGCTTTGAGCATCACAGGGACTTACACGGGCTAATATATATTTATACACGCACTACATCTCTGGATACTGCGACGCCATAAGGAGATTATGAATTGTGGGGGTAAATAACGGTGTAAACAGCTAAGTCGGCTTCCTTGAGAACTATGATTATGAGCTACTGACTTCAATGTTCGAAATACTACCTCGCCGTTAAAAGATAAAGCAGAGAGTTCTGGCTAGGATTCTAGTATCGTGCGAAAGTAGTGTCGCACAAACTTCAAGTTGCTACCGGCCTGCATGGTGCACTGCAGCTTCAGCTGTAGATGTAGCGCCAATCGGAATCCGCTGAGTCAATGTGCAGAATTTTAACCATAACCTTCATAGCTAGATCACAAAGGCCACGGGTGTTACCATATTTAAATCTGGTCACAACGAGCAAAAGCACCGGCTGTGGTGACTCCGTGGTTAAGACGCACGGCTGGTGTGTCGTTCAAATCCACTGCGATGTTGTTTTTGTTGTTGTTGTTGTTTTGTTTTTCAAAGTGAAAGCACTTAACCGGTCGTGATCAGTCATTGGTCAGTCATAGACTCCAGTACTATCTTCGCTGGCTGGAGAACTTAAAATACTTGTTCTGGAGACCAGCGCGTTTGAGCCGCTATACCAGACTCAGTTTGGATTACCCGCGCGAGGCAACATGGTTGTGACTTCACGAGACAGCTTATTGAATCCGAGCTACGACATTACATAATGAATTAGATGAGGCGTTACATAATTTGGTCAACTCTGACCATCAGATTGAGTATTTTGGCATTGAAAACGTCCATGCTAGCTGCATAAAATACTACGGAGGTCAGTTTTGCTACCGCTAATTCCTCTGCGATCGGGGAACGCGGGTGCTTTCTCAGATATAGATCAATGCCATGCTAATTTTAACCTGAAATCGGAGTTTCTTTTTATTCGTGGTGTTAGCTATTAGGCATAATGAGAGAGGGACAGGAGATGTGGGAGGAAATTAGAAAAAGAGGAGCGTAGACTGGTCTCTCTTTAAAATTCGTAGAAGTAAATCGTGATTAAAGCTGCTCTTCACTTAACTGTATTAGGAGTTATGCATGCTAGTTTTGCTGTTCAAACGTCTGGTCTTTATTCAGAGGTCAATATTTCATCGATTCCCCACTCCTCTAGGCTTCCCTGGGAAACGAGAATGACCCGGTATTAACGGACGCTTACGTAAGTACTCTTCCTACATTTACCCAGCATTGATGCCTCTGGTGATCTCCAGAGCGTTGTGTTGACCGGCGTTAGAAGGTAGGAATGTGCAGAGTGCCCACACTATGGAGAAATAGCTACGGCTTTTCACATGGTGTGGGCATGCCAATTAAATCCATTTATCGATAAACTTCCTAATCCCAATTTGGAGGGGAGGAGTGGGAGGCCATTCTGCACAGCGAGGACCCTGACCAACAACTAGGGCTGGTTCTCAGGGCCCACGCTGCGGCGCAGCCCACTGGACTGCCGGAATAGGCGGACCATCCACAACCCCGAGAATTCCCATGCATGCAAAAAAATATATAATAGAAATATTTGCAAAGGGGAGTTATTATATCTTACTGCATTGCGATACAACACTGTCAGTCGGTTGTAACATTCCCAAACAGTAATAATTAGAAGATCTGTAAAGAGATCTTTTGTGGGAAAAGCATACGGTAACTGAACTATCATCATAGTCCTTCCATTTATAAAAGCAACAACTCGTTTAGGTTGGTTTGGTATCTGTTCGATATACAAGTTGGGCCCATGTGGGGTGAATAATTAGGAGTTATATAACAGCAGCTTTGCCTGTCGGTGCAGCGTATGCCCGCACTTGAACGGCCATTACGCCGGTTGCGTGGCACATTTTCTTGCAGGTTTCATTAGTGGGGTATACTAAGTCAAGTGGGTAGACAAATTAAGCCCCAAACTAAGTCACGTGACTAGAGAAATAAATCCGAAAACTGTCATACTATCTACTATTTCTATAGAGCGCTCATCGAGTACAATTTTACGTCAGGTAGCCTACTTCGATATAGGAGAGCTTTGGTTTCTACGCATTAATTAAAGATGAGTTTTGGTTTGCCCATACTGTGAAATGCGCCGGTGACTCATCACAGTTTTGCTCTGTTTCCTGTGATCGGTAAATTGTGTCGTCCGCGTAATATAGGGAAAAGTTGAATATGGGCGTTCTGAGCTTCTGGTTTAATTTCATGCTGCTCTAGTTGTTCCATAAATTACTTCGGCAGGGCCTAGACAGTAACACAAAGGAGCCGGGAGTCGACATAACTCAAGGCGTACTGTAATGTCAAAACATTCGAAAGTTTTGCACGACAGTTATGTGGGCATTAATTGAAAATGCTCTAGATCTGTGTTCCAAACCCTCCAGCAACTCGCATAGCGTTTGACTCAATGTCAAATCTTTTATTATTTCGGCTTCCTTATACTTCTGCCTTAACCTAATGATTCAACACATAGCGTGAACTTTCGAAAAAAAAAAAAACTAAATAGGCGCCAAATATTTCACGACATTGTTTTTTCACTGGGCTCTTGTTTTGGGATCCGGGGCGATCTGAATATACATATGTATACAGCGTCATAATAAATTGCGTTCTTCCGGCATTAAGTGTTGTAATTTTATGTAATAATAATAATAATAATTAATTCACAGGAAGGGAAAGGCGCATAATCTCTCACGCTTGTTTTGTAGACACCTTTACCGCGCCGTAAGGAAAGGGAGGAAGGTGTGAGTGAAAATTGAAAGAGAGAAAGAGCAGCCTTGATGGAGAACTACGAAATAAATTCGACACCTGGGGATCTTTAACATTGCTTTCATATTTTGAAATTTATTTATTTTGTTGCCCAATAGGCAATTAAGACGAGAGGGTGTGATTATGTCGCTAGTTACATGCATGATTTGAACCATTCTCCGCGCCGTTGGCATAAATCCAATGAGCGGAAGCGCTGCTAACGTATCATGGATAAGAAAATGTATTGTCTACACCAGCTTTGCTATCCATTTGCAACTTTACCGCAAATTTACACGTACTTGCTTGTTCAGGAGCGTGACTGACAATTTCTTTTCCTCTTCTTCTTCCAGAAATGTGCGATGCAATATTCCAAACCCTGACTTGGATTTAAAGCCTTGAAGACGTGTATATTTCCTGAATAAACAAAAATTTGTTGACAGGCCTTTCTCGCAAGCGCCGCGTGTATCACGTTAGTCGCAGTATGTACATACAATAAACAAAAAAAAATATTCGATTTATGTAGCTGCTGCGGGTTTTCTTATAATATATGATCTAATTAAAGTGCCGAACGAGTGCAATTATATCTTCAGAAGTATTTGCTACTGATCTAATAGTTTGTTCACATGTAGTACAGGGTTGTCAACTCTTAGGGGGAACAGGCGACAACGTGGCCGTACTCTTCGGATCTCTACTTCTTCTCACCCGACTGCGCACCGAAACAAAATAATAGCCCATGCCAAGCACTAACTGCAGATCTCTCCATGCCTGTCCCTCTTTGGTTCTATGCGCGGCTGTGGAGCACATGATCGTATTTTTAATAGGGAAACGAGCTCCTAGAATGTTCCACTTAAGAGACGACGACCATGTACAATAGAACTAGAGATTTCGCGTCAAATTACACTGCAATAATAGCGTGCTGAATACGCCTAGTTGTAGTGACGTATTGCCATATTGTGGTTCTATAAACGGAAGCTTTCCACGCAACATTCCTTTATGGCGATTGAGTTTTGCCGAGAAACAGTTTTCCCTGCGGCTTTGAACTCGAATTAAGTGCGAATGACAACAGATGAAACATTACCCGCCCTGAAGCTATATCTATCGATACTTTTTGTTTATGCAGACGTTGGGATAAATTGGTTCGTATGTCGCCATCTATTCATACTGACAGTACTGCTGTCTCTGAGGTGTGACTCCAAAAATTTTTTTTTTTTTTTTGCTACACTGGAACAAAAAAAAAAGTTGAATGCGGCGAGCGTCGACAAAAAAAAAATACCCCGGAACGAGAACGTCAGAAGATGGTTTTGTTTTCCTGCTTAAATTTTATCCGCTTGGCTGAAGCTCTAGATGGCAGTACAACGTGTGGCAAAACCATTTATTTCTCGGCAATAGCTTAGCCTGCCGACTGCTCACCCTGGTAAATTTTCTCTGTGTACTTAATCAGGCCTGAGGTCAGCAACACAGATTCTCGATTAACGCCTGTGTCCTCGAAAGAGAGAGAAAAATTTTATTAGCTTTAAAAGAATTCGACGTTGAAGTCAGCGGACGGCTTCCTTAGTACAGGTATCCAACGGCCACTGCTGCAAGGATGCCCGGTCGAGCAACTAGACTTGGTCGTCCAAGTCTTCCCTGGACAGCGCGACTACCACTGCTCCGGTGTGGGAGGCTCTATACGTGGGACTGCTGCGATTTTCTGACCACGTCATAAGCGGTGTAATGTCGGTCTCTTAGTAGTGCGAGGAGGCAAAGTTTGAAGGAATCATCAGCAATAACATAAAGACAGCTTTCGGTCTCTCTATCAGCACGTCTTCAGACAAATCAATAATATTGGGGGTCACAATACAGTGGAAAAGGCACTAGAGCCAACAATATGAAGGCGAAAGCCTTAATGGCTCATACTCGCGGCCACGATCGTGTCCATCTGTCCGTAACGCTTTAGTTTGATGACGTCATCAGTGGTGTAGTATGTCGTGCCTTGAAATTAATAATGACGTAATCAGTGATGCATGTCGTACCTTGCAATTGATGACATCATCAATGGTGTTGTAGAAATTAATGATGACGTCATCAGTGGTGTAGTATGTTGTGCCTTTAAATTAGTGATGCCGTCATCAGCAGTGTAGTAAGCCGTACTTTGAAATAAATGATGACGTCATCACATGGTGACATCACCAGTCGTGACGTCATGACGTCACGACTAGTGATGACGTCACCAAGCGATTCATGCATAGACGAAGAGGACAGCGCCGGGCGTCCGATCCAGGCGACCGTGCGGCACCTTTCATTTGCCGCTTCCTCGAACGCCGCACCACACAGAAAACAGAAGCAGACCCAGATGTCTAGGAGGCGTTAGCGCAGTAGGCATCAGCGGCATTTCAAATTGATTTACAGGATGGAAAAAGCTCAGTATCTGTCACAAATCTCCGCGGACACATGTACCACGCCGTAAAGAAAGGGAGGAAGGTGAGAGCGAAAGAAGAGAGGGGGATAGATGTACCGTAGTGGAGGGCTAGCATCCACTGCCCTATGATGGCTTTCACCTCATCGCACTTTAGTGGTGCAAAGTGCCCACTAGAATTTTTTTTAAGAAATGGGGATGTAGCCTGCTTTTCAGGGCGGGGACGCCTATTCCCGTCTGCCCTATGGAAATCCACTGCTCCCGTTTCTATCTATGAGTCCGTGAGGAACAATTCATTTAAGATCATTCCGGTAAGTCGCGGACGGACAACGAGTACTGGACAAGCCTCGTTGAGATGAGCAGAGCGTGATGCTTCATCGAGAGCCCAAAAAGAACTAAGCGTATTCCACCGCTTGTAAAGAATTCTTTTATTCCAGTTAATATTCCGGTACGCTCGCATTTAATTGCAAGATGGTATTTGCTCTTCTCTGTGCGCAGAGAATATATGGAAAAACGAAGGCGAGAAAGTAACGGCATACTTTATACGACACGTCACTTTGCTCGTATCTCAAACAAAAGAGACGAAAGCTCGGGCGTTCATGTGAACCTAAGGATAATGGCAATGCCTCAAGTTTTATCATGACCTAAGTGCATGACCCAGAGCACATTCTCAGAGGTCAGAGAGAGAGAGAGAGAGCACATTCAAATGCTGGCTGGAAGAACCGAACCCTTAATGGCTAATTTTTACGAGTTAGAGCTCCCTAGTTATCTGTGTGAATAAACATATAGCATGATTAATGCGACCTATAATCGTATGTGGCTGTCGCCTTTTTTGTATAGGACTGTCCATTATTTTCACTAATTTACAAAGTCATGCCTTTTGCTGTTTACAGACGCCAGGTGAACCTTGGTCGACATGCCCGTTCATCCGCAAATTAACTAAAAGCTAGTGATGGAGGAACCATTTCTCTTTTTTTTTTTGCTTCAGAGAGATTTAACTTGCAAAACGCCATGTTCTTTGCGAATGTCTCCGCCTGACACTGACTCAGAATTGGAAACTGAAATTGAAATGAATGAGCTGATCAAGCAAGCATTTAGTTCAAGGCTCCTCATTTGGAACGACGCTCATCTGAAATTAATCAACATCCGTTTGCGCCTTCAAGGCTGTGTAGAGGGCTGGCATGTTTGTTATTTTTTCGTGGCCTAGAGGCCATTACCAAGAAGATATTACTAAGTATTTTCCAACAAAACGTTTTGTAGGTATGCCTTTATATAAGCCCGAAAAAAAAAATCAACAACGCACAAGATGTCTAAAGTGCCTGGCACTTGGAGAGGCTCTCCTGTCATTCATGCTTAACCAAACATGTTTTACTAAAGCTGTTAGCAATGCCTAAACCTCGCTTGGTACCTACTCATTGCGTGACTGAAGGCGCGTGAATATGTACACAAAATTTTCCAATGCATTGTTGGCAGCTCTTCAGAACTCCGCTTTCGATCATCCAAAGCTCACCTGCGCTCTAGCGCGAGTCATTTCCATTCATCATTTTTATTCTCCATTCTTTTGAAATTGATTATGGCACGCGCAAAGACGGAAGACCTTCTTGCAGTATCACCTCACGCGACGCCCGTTCCACGCGTTCTGCTATCAGTGCAGCTGCCAAGGAGAACTGGATCAACAAAAAGGAAAACTGTAACGACCTCTCGATTTCCAGTATCCAAACTCTATCCACGTATACATTTCGGACCAAGAAGCATTCAGCAACAGCCGGCGGTATAATGCCTATTCTCACGACTTTCGTCACCAGCCTTCGTCGCCACTCGTGGGAGATGGCGTGCGTGCCAGCCTATCTTTAAGCGCTTTCACGCCGTAGTCAACAAGCCACCCACGCAAGCTAAAGTTCTCGGTATATGTGGCACTGGCGCTGTCGGACTTGAGCAGTCAGTCATTGTGTCAACGTTGTGTGCTCACGGGGTCGCTTGGAAACGGTATGAAGCGGGGATCTTCACTTGAACGGGAGTCAGACGGGCTGTGGTGAAAGGTAGAATCGTCGAAACCAAGCGCACGTGCAAGAACTCTACAGGCCCTACACAGTCGAGATGCGGGCTGCCACTATTGGCCTAGCGGTGGTGTTCACTTTTTCTGTCGCGGACAGCGCCGTCACCAGCTACGCAGAGTTCCACAAGGGCCTCCTCGAACTCAACCCTGCAAAGATGACGTCTCAGTGCCGGAAAGGTATGAGGGCAGACACCGGCTGACCGTTGTGCCATGCACTGTCTTCGATTTTGCAGTATCCTCCGACTTCGAATGTCTGTCGTAATGCATGTGCTTGTCAAAAAAGGCTGAATTCATTAAAAGAAAAAAATGCGCTAACACTAATTCAGTGTTCGGCTTAAGAGCTTTAGCTACAGGAGCTTCAGGCAGCGCCATCTACTTCATGGATTTTGCACTACGATTACGAATTACAGCCACATTTTCTATATCCGGTATATTTCTTCGTTATAATCAGTTAATAAATTTTATAAACATATGCACCATCACACGACGAACCGTGTGACACCAACCGGAACCCGCTGCGGCAAACGGTGCCGTCTGAAGCTAATCGGAACCCACTGTTCGGGTGCGGGAAGGTGTCAGTACGAATCCATCACATATTTTAGGCTTCATCTTAGTTATAAAATTTAACCTCCGGAACATGCCAGGTCATTCGACACTACTTCGAACAATCTGCGTCAAACGGGAAAAATTATTTCGAATACACAAGCAGCGATGTATACTATGTGGATTGGGTACGAATATTGCGAATTAAAAACACATTCGACCCCGCCTGGGTGGCGCAGTAATTACGGTGCTCGATATTGTTCACAAGGCTGCAGGACCGAATCCCTGCCTCGGCGGTCGCTTTTCGATTGAGTCGAAAAGCAAGGAGCCCGAATGCTTTGCGATGTCAGCGCACGTTTAAGAATTTCAGGTGGTCAAAATTACCGGAGTCCTCCACTACGGCGTCTCTCATAGCCTGAGTCGCTTTGGGGCGTTAAACCCCACACACCAAACCAAACAAACACATTCGCTATGTCAGGAAGGTTTATTCGTTATAGCAGATATTACACTGTATAAACGTGTACATCTCAAAGAGTCAAGTCAGTTGACACCCCCCCCCCCCCCCCCATACGGAACTCTACAACACAAACAGTTCGACCGGAATGGCCACCCAAAGATGCATCATATTCATGATTTTGAGGAAAGAAGGTCGCCGGTGTGACTCTCATACCTACTTTAGACTTTCTTTCAATTGACAATTTTATTCTTTGGAAGGTGCCGAATCATTTCACGCCATCTTGAATGCTCTGTGTTAAACGGGCGACCCGCCAGTGTTATCCTAATGGTCCTGGGGGTGGTCCAGCTTCGAAAGCTGATTCACTGGCACATATATAAGGAATGAAATGCATGGTAATCAGACAAAGCGCTGTACGCTAACTATTGTTTTGCGCCTTAGTATGACCACGTGCTGCACACTTTATTGCCTTTTCGCCTCTGTCTGACGTTGATATTAGACTCACGCAACCATTGAAATAGAACGTAGTAAAAACTAAAGCTCCTAAAAGAACTTAGTCGGAACGTGCTAGCGCAAAGCACGCTCCATGTGACTGAAAGCATGGTGGAGCTAAGCACGCTCCCAATCACACGAGCTCTAGCTGCATATGACATCATCATCGCATCCTCTCTTTTCTATCCTACCGAACTTAGTGAATGCTCTTAGTGCCTAAAGAATGGCATTTTAAAGCAACATTCAATCAATACTTGAGTGGGCAACATGGTCTTCATGGGTTGAAGCAAATATTGGGATCGAAATCTTTTTTTTTTCTTCAGTGCTTTCAAGTTGCAACGATCATGTAATGTGTATTTTAGCAGGAAAGGGCAGTACGCAGTCAATTTAATAGTACACGCTCAGTATGCGTTTCCGTCGTAACTTGCCCCAAAAGCAGGACATTGGCTTACTTCCATTGTTACGGCGCATATTTTTTTTCCCCTTTATCTCGATGCCGTCATCAGAACTATGTTTTCGGCTCTCCTTGCCTCGGCCTCTAAGCTAGTTGCCGCGCTACACGGTGGTAACTGGCTTTTTATTCCCCACTTATGCCGAAGCCTCCGCTAGAGCTATTGTCCAAATCTTCATCAACCTCTGAAACTCGGTACCTTCTGCCCTAGATGAATCGAAGCCTGCCTAATAGCTATGAATAAAATATGCAATGACTCTGAACACCATGCGCCCTTTTCTAGATGTTTCTCCCGCCAAGATACCTTGAAGCATCCCCAAGAGTCCTATTGCTACGGTAACTCACATTTTAGAGCACTCGACGGCGGAATTTAAGAACTCTTGTTCGATCCCGGCCGCGGCGAAAGTCTTTGGATGGAGGCTAAAAGCATTGCTCCCTCGTCCTCTTTTATGTCACTGCACATTTAAGAACTCCAGGTGGTCAAAATCTCCTGAGCACTCCTATACGGCATAATGTTCAGCCTGACTCGTTTTGGAGTGTTAAACCACAAAACTTCAAAACCTCTACCCCTAATGCAAGGCATATATTCTCACTCCATTTGCCCAAATACCTCGAGGTTCATCCAAGAGCTGCGTTGTAAACCTTCCAAGGCTAAACTACACCCTCCTTTTTGTAGGGTGTATTTCTTTTTTCTTTCTTCAAAATATCTCAGTGCATATCCAAAAGCTGCGTTTCAAATTCTCACCTGCTTCTAATATCCACCTCTCTTACTTGACTTTTTTTTTTCACCCAGTTGCCCAAAGGTTCCATGAGAGATGTTCCAAATCTTGAATGTTTCCGAACATTTACCGATTAAACCTGGATTACTTTAAAGCAGCAGAATTAGAGCCAATATGAATCGAAATTTTCTGATTGGTCGAGAGCTCAATAATGCCACAAGGTGACGTGACACGGCTGAACGAAAATTCTTCTGCGGGACATGTCGTCACGAGATCACTTGGTATGACTGATTAATCAGGTTGTCTCGGAAGGCAGCATGGTCAAGCGCTGATTGGACGGCACGGTGTGTGACTTCATGACACCTAATAATAAAGCCGAGATGGCAGGTGCTGTGGCCAGCTTAAGATGACATGACCGACTGCTGATTGATCGGCAGGTTATGTGCGACCTCGCTAAACGACGTGAGATGACCAAGTTTGTTGTGCGCTGTAAATTGACAGATAGGTTGGTCACGTTACGTTGCAGGAAGCACTAGAGGTAGGTAAAAAAAAAAAAAAAGCGTCAATGAGCGTGTCTGGATGCAGTGACACAATATGTAGCAGCAACGTTGCTTCTAATGCAATCGCACGATCCCCTAACGTGTCGGGGCCAATCGGGACTCTTTTCATCTCCGACACGTACAGTCGGGGACAACTGTTTGGGGACAAGAGTTCGAGAAAAAAATATTTATCTCTGAGCAACTGGGCAAACATATTGAATTAAATGTGCTGAATAACGAGGGCATGCATGTCCCATTCAGAGAAACAAAAATATATAACAGGAAAAACCAGCTAGGCAACGAAGAAATAAATATCTTTCCGCACATCCGCATACCGCAAACGCTTGTCCCTGACTGTACAGTACCAGCAACGGCAGCCTCCAATGGGGTGCACCTCCATACACCCAGGAACAAATTCTATCTCCCGACTAGTAGGATTCAGCCACATTAACATTCCTGAAGTCTGTGCCAGGTATAAAGCGGATGGACGGAAAAGCGACGGCGAGATCGAATTGGAAGACGCAATGTCAAATGCATAATTGAAAAGGAAATGTGCCAAGCAGTGAAAATGTAGGTCTGTAGCATCAAAACGCATGATCGCATTCGCATGTTTATTCCGCATTTGCATCGAGATTCCTGATCTCATTGAAGCTTATGGTGCCGGTCCTTATCGATGTCTCCGAGCTAATAATGTGATATCACTTTTTTTTTTTTGTTCTGCGCAGTGACAATGAATTGCATAACAAAACTGATGAACCTGGTGCCCCTTTTGAGGGTCATGGAACGAAAGTGGGTCCTTATCAATGCCTGCGAGCTAATAATGTGATATCACTTTTTGTTTGTTCTGCACAGTGACAATGAATTGCATAACAAAACTGATGAACCTGGTTCCCCTTTTGAGGGTCATGGAACGAAAGTGGGACGAATTCTCGGTAAGCGTTACAGCACTAATGCGCGTAAGCGCAGTTACCAGCACTCTTGGTGAAAGATTAATTGTGTCTAGTGAATGAGGCGGTACCATCTGGCACGGTTTGGTTCTCAGTCGTATAGTTTGTCCTTTAAGGTAGTCTTAAAGCCAAAAAATCTGAAAAGGTCATTACAAGGGCTCTCCTCATAGAGAGCTTGAAGAGAGGCATGCGTGTGCCACTGTAACACTGAGAAATAACCCATTGCCGAGAACCATTCGTCTTTATTTGTTCTTTTTCGACAGCCGCCGGCATGCGGCTTTATCACTGATTCCAGCGCGCAGGGAGGGAGGGAGGGAGGGAGGGAGGGAGGGAGGGACGATGACACAGGCGGACGCGTGAATGAGTGAATGAGTGAGAGTGGATGGATGGATGGACGGACTGGTGGATGAATGGGTTGGGGTTGGTGGTTCGACGAATGAGAGGACGGCAGAAAATTTTGTATGTGTAAAAGTACACAAAACGTGCGGTGCTTTGGGAAGGACTTGCAGTGTTTTCCAGCATGGCGTGTGCGGTAAACCGGCTTAAAATGTACGCATTTTTTGCAGCACGTGCCCTGCATAAGTCGGGCCCTGGCGGGAAAGTTTCCAGACTATTCTACGGATTGTACTAGGTCCGGTTTATTCGGGAAGGTGAGTGGCGTATACTGGCAAGCATTTAGGCGAATTACTGAATTTTCTGGAACAAAAAAAAAAAAAAAGAAGAAAAAACTTGTTTTTCAGCGCTAACGCAGGCTGCAGACTGTTGTGCACAATTGTTATGCTCGTCTAGATTACGCTCACATCAGACCAGAAGCAGAAATCAGTCATCTTCTATTCCATACACTTTGTCAGCTTCGCGGACCCAATAATGTACCAAGTTTCACTACCTTGCCCCTCTTCTTGGCTTTAGGGATACATTCGCTTTGAATGCATTTTGTTGCCACATCGGAGCAGTTATTTCGTGTTTTCGTTCAGTGCTTGCAAAGGAAGAGAAACGGTTAGTAATAGAAGTGAAAATGGTCGGAAGATACGGTGGGTAGAACCGGTGTCCCTCTTGGCTCGATAACGTGCGGTCATGCTTAATGCCACCGTCATTGTCAACATAGTTGTGCAGAGAATTTTCTCCGCGCTATGCCTCACTAGGCTTGGAACTCTACTTCGTATACTGCGTCGCAATAAGCACTTCCCTAGTTCAGTTACCAGCTATTGGGGTCTCGTCAATGTGAATGTTAGAGCAAATTAGCGCTCCTAAGAATGCCTAATTTTCCTATAAGTTACCTCAAGTCACTGACATTCTAGTGGAAATTAAGAAGAAGAAATGGGCATGGACAGGGCATGTAGTGCGAAGAGAGGATAACCGATGGTCGCTTAGGGTAACAAACTGGATTCCAAGGGAAGGAAAGCGTAGCAGGGGGCGGCAGAAACTTAGGTGGGCGGATGAGGTGAAGAAGTTTCGCAGGGGTCAAGTGGATGCAGCTAGCACAGAACCGGGTTAAGTGGAGAAATATGGAAGAGGCCTTCGCCCTGCAGTGGTTATAGTCAGGATGATGATGATGATGATGATGATGATGATGATGAAAAGCGATCACCTTCAAGGTCTGCGTTAAAATGATGGAAGAGGCCTTCGCCCTGCAGTGGGTATAGTCAGGCTGATGATGATGATGATGATGATGATGATGATGATGATGAAATGCGATCACCTTCAAGGTCTGCGTGAAAATGAGGACTCAAAAAACTGCAAAACTTTTAAAGCCCTGCAATGAACTAAGAGCGTCGAGCTGCTTTCAGGTAAAAGCCATATGAATGCTGAAATTGAGCAGCATTGTTCGCTCAGGCGGCCCTGATGTGTGGACTGCATTCAGGCTGGAAGCTTCATAACACAGCCCCGAAATGGCCCAAATGGGGAAAGACACAACATAAACCAAGGAGGCTTCTTCGTTCATGACAGAACCATCAGTAAAAATGAGTGGGCGTCGAGGTGGTTATGCCGAAAGCGTACGAATGTACAACAGTAGGCTGAGATTGACAGTTGGAGGGGAGGGATGCACAGAATATTGAGAGAGGGGGAAGGGGTGAGCGGCGAGACAGGAAAAGTTGGAAACGTAAGTTGGAAAGTTAAGAAAGAATGTACGGCGGGGCGATGAGAGGTGGTCAAAGTTAAGTTTGCGCCGGGTGACGCAAATCTGACTTTTTCCGACGTCACTCTGCGCATGCGCGATTCTCCTCGTCCCCCTCCCCCGATTAAAAACGAGCCGTCATCTTCTGCTGCGAATGCGCAGTTCCTGCTAGTGACAGGCGTATCATTCTTGGCACTTTGCTGGCTCAGCCTGCCCATTGGAACCGGATCGTTTCTGCGTCTCCAGGGTAATTGTTTTTCAACAAGTAATAGATGAATTTTCACCACTCCCCGAGTGGAAACCCCATCACGTGAAAAACTCCAAATCCGCAAATCCGCCTTTTTTACAAATGTGACGCCATATAGATGTAATTTGTTTGAGCAGCATAGAAACGCGCCTATGTCACCCACGCAGCTGTCTAGATGAGCTCGGTGAGGAACTGCGGCTTTGTGCGGATGAGGAACTGCGGTTTAGTGGTTAGTGTTCGGCTACGAAGCCATCGTACCAGAGTTCTAACTTGTCCGCGGCGACTGTGTTTCGTGGGAGGTGATACGCAAAATCTGCCCGCCTGATGTAGGCCTTCAGTGCATGTTTAAGGTCCTCAGGTGGTTGACATTGATCCAGAGCTCTCCGCAGCACTCATTGCCGGAATCGCTTCTAGACGTAAATTCTAGGTACCGTACAAATCAATATTCAATGACCGATGTTTGCTGAGGTAAATGTAACGCTGGTAATATTTGTCTTGCGTAGTAGAGTACATATTACTTAACCATTATGTCACGCACAACGTTGACATGTTATGCATTCAGCGCTATAAATAGCAGGGACGTCGTGCATTTCGCCATTGAACGCTGACCAATAATCGAGGGGATATGTTACATATGTCACTGCCGCAAAGTATAAATATGCCTTAAGGGAGGACGCGGCTTTTAGCAAAAATGTTTTTATTCCTTCCTCGACCAGCACAAATATTTTGAGCCGACAGGGAATATTGTTACTACTACTATTACCATATTTCATGGTTATGTCATAGGAACATTTTTTACATGGTCAATGCTGGCTTGAATTAGCAAAAATGTTTTTATTCCTTCCTCGAGCAGCACAAATATTTTGAGTCGACAGGGAATATTGTTACTACTAATATTACCATATTTCATGGTTATGTCATAGGAACATTTTTTACATGGTAAATGCTAGCTTGAATTAGCAAAAATATTTTTATTCCTTCCTCGACCAGCACAAATATTTTGAGTCGACAGGGAATATTGTTACTACTAATATTACCATATTTCATGGTTATGTCATAGGAATCTTTTTTACATGGTAAATGCTGGCTTGAATTAGCAAAAATGTTTTTATTCCTTCCTCGACCAGCACAAATATTTTGAGTCGACAGGGAATATTGTTACTACTAATATTACCATATTTCATGGTTATGTCACAGGAACATTTTTTACATGGTAAATGCTGGCTTGAATTTTTGTGAAAAGCGTTCAGAATTTGCAAAATATGGCAGAGGGTTGCATGAACATTCGTTTCTTTCGTGGTGGCATACTAAAGGTCAATGTATTGTCACAGTATGTATAATCTCATAAGGTAAACATTTTAAGCGCTGGGTTTCTAGATGCAATTGCAATACACATGCCTAGAGCAAGAAGGAAAATTCGTGCAACAAGTCTAAAGCTATCAAATCTGAAAAACCAAGAATGTCTCGGTTGGCACTATGATTCCAGGAGCGCAATAAAATGAATGAGGTATAAAAAGATAAGATAGCCCTGACTAAATCTGATTCACAAGGCGATTATGTAGTAAAAAGCGAAAACAGTGAGAAGCTCCGACAGCTGTATTCTTTTCTTCAACGTTTGCAGAGCGAAAGCGAGTGACGACGCAATTTCTTTAATGTGCTTGTCGGTAGATTTCAGCAGTCAAACTTCGGGAGTATACAAGACGAGGCATAGCAGTCCATACAAATATTTTCTAAAGGACAATTATTGGTTATCTTCCACTATTTGACGGCACATTCCCGATAACAGTAACCACTGTATAAGGCGAACGCTGGTTAGTTATGGCAGCAAACGAGAAAACATAGCAATCGCGATAGGTCAGTCAGAAACGTGGCAGCCACAGGCAAAATGATCGCGAAAAAAAAAAAAGATTGCTCTGTGCATTGATGCAATTATATATATATATAGCAATCTTTTTTTTTTTTTTTTCGCGATCATTTTGCCTGTGGCTGCCACGTTTCTGACTGGCCTATCGCGATTGCTATGTTTTCTCGTTTGCTGCCATAACTAACCAGCGTTCGCCTTATACAGTGGTTACTGTTATCGGGAATGTGCCCTCAAATAGTGGAAGATAACCAATAATTGTCCTTTAGAAAATATTTGTATGGACTTCTCTGTGCATTGATGCAATTATATATATATACATAAAAAAAAAGATTGCTCTGTTCATTGATGCAATTATATATATATATATATATATATATATATATATATATATATATATATATATATATATATATATATATATATATATATATATATAATTGCATCAATGCACAGAGCAATCTTTTTTTTTTTCGCGGTCATTTTGCCTGTGGCTGCCATGTTTCTGACTGGCCTATCGCGATTGCTATGTTTTCTCGTTTGCTGCCATAACTAAAATAAAATAGCTATATATATATATATATATATATATATATATATATATCCAAGGTCTACGATTGCTGTGCTTCTGATCGTCTTTTACTATTTTTCTTTCATTCCTACCAGACATGGGATTGCTTGGTGTCGCCGGCGATTCTGGTGAGAAGGACCTCTTCCGCACATATCTGCTTACCCCGCCGGGGTGGCGCAGTGGTTACGGCGCTCGACTACTGTTCCCAAGAACGCGGGATCGAGTCCCGGCCTCGGCGGCAGCTTTTCGATGGAGGCGAAAAGCAAGGCGCTCGTGTGCTGTGCGATGTCAGTGCATGTAAAAGAACCCCAGCAGATCGAAATTTGCAGAGTCGTCCACTACGGCGTCTCTCATAGCCTGAGTTGCTTTGGGATGTTAAACCCCTCAAACCAAACCAACCAACATATCTGCTTACTGCACTTCTACCTTCAGGGAGGTCTTGTATGACAAAACAGAGTATAGTCATCGAACAGGGCACATGCACATTTGCAGCTTTCAATCCCACAAGGACTTACAGAAGCTCATTTATATTTGTACTCGCAATGCCTCTCAGGGTAGCGCGGCGCCATGGGGAGTTTCCTAATGGTGGGTATCATAGATGTGTAATCCGCTTAGTCGTTTTTATTGGTGGCTGTGCTTATGTGCTGCTCAGAACAGCTTTCAAAACACTACTTAATCATTAAGGAATAATGCAGGGAATTTTGACCAGAATTGTAATGCGATGCGAAAACAGAGTTTCACAAGCCTACGGTCGTTATATGGGTCTCGTGCACTGCGGTTTCAGCTTTACGTGTGGCGCCATCTAGGAGCCGCCGCGTCTAATGGCGGAGGATTAACCGTGGGCTCCGCGATCAGGTCTGATGTAGCAGCGTGCTTGATCGCAGAGGCCACTGGTGTTACCCTATTTAAATCTGGTAGTGACGAGCGAAAGCACCGGCTGCAGTGGCTCCGTGGTTAAGACGTACGGCAGGTGAACTCAGGTACCCGGTTCAAATCCGCTTCGATGGTTTTTCTTCGAGTGAAAGCGCTACAGGAATTCATGGTCAGTCATTGGTGAGTCATAGACTCCATCACTCTCTTCGCTAGCTCGAGAACCTAAAAGGTCTTTCGGAAAGAAATGTAGGCTGAAGCCACTATACCAGACTGAGGTTGAATTACCCGCGCGAGGCAGCGTGATTGTGACCTGACGAGGCAGCTTACCCAATCAGAGTGACGGCACAAGCGTTATACGATTTTCCTAGTCTCTGAGCCTTCGAATTAGTTTTTTCGCAGTAAAAAATCTATAATGCCTGCATACAATGCTGCGCAGCTTGATATTGGGAGCGCCAATTCATATGCCATGGGAGAACAGATGCTTTCTCGGATATATCGATAAATACCGTGCTAACGTTAGCCATAAATGACAATTCCCCTTTAATCGAGGTGTTTGCCATTAGCAATAATAAGAAAGGGAGGTGTGAGAGAACGTTGAAGAAATAGTGTAGAGCGGTTCGCAAAAGGTAATCGCGATAGAAGCTGCACTTCACGTAGATGTATCAAGAGTCGCGCATGTTATTTTTCGTGTTCAGTAGTTTGATCATTAACCTGAGATGAACATTTTTTTTTTCGATTCTCCACTGTTCTAGGCCAGCCTGGAAACCCAAGACGGCAAAATGCTCATGGAAGCTCGCGTAAGCTATTTCTTACGCTTTTATCCAGCAATAGTGCCTTTGGTGGGCTCTCGAGCGTTGTCTTCTCCAGCGTTAGTAGGCAGAAACGTTGGCAGTTCGCGTACGTACCAGAGCTGCGGCAGCGAATAAGCGTGGGTTCGACCTACCGAAGTACCTGATATATCTATAGATACCCTTCTTTAATTCCACCATATTTCCGCCAGCTTATTTCCGCAAAGCTGTTAACAATCCCTTCTTTTTTCCTTTATAATCTAAGTTCACCTTAGCCGAACCCATTTAACCTAACCAAACCTCTCTAGATTACCGCCTCTAAAAGGCAGACCGTCTCACAAATGCCGCGAAGAGCTGCGAAAGTTTACCGTGCTTCATTTAACAAGGCGTCGAATTTATGCATTCTGTGGATCCATGAGAACATTTTATGAGTGACTTCTGACATCCAAAATATTCGACGTTCCAAAAGCTATAGTGGGGTCCAAGACTGCTGAAGCGAATGTCGAACGATAGCCCTGTTGATATAAAACACAAGGCTAGTTCTAATGTTTCTTTCACTGATTTTCCTCGCACTGAAATGGTTGGGACCACTATAATAAACTCCGCGGTTTCTATGTATATTAGTAAATTTTAAATTAGGGTACAGGAAAGGAAAGGTGCAGTATTTGTCGCACTTTTTCTTGTGAACACCTGAATGGAGCCGTTGTTGTGGCTGTAGGAAGAAGGAAAAGAGAATGCACGGGCCTGCTACTGGCTTTGTAGCTGAGCCACCTCCGCTGCCTCGTGCAGACAGAAGAGAAAATAGAGAAGAAAGGCAGAAAGAAAAGGGAAAGAAAGACACGCGCCGCAACAACGGCCGTCGTCCACCACCGAAGCAGTGGCGGGTGCAATGACGGCCTACAACAGATAAAATTCGGTGGCTGGCTAGCCCCCGCCACAAGCGGCGTTGCCCTACCGTCCCAGCCCCGTAGGGCCAGGAACTGCCACCCTTCATTACCTCCGCTCCACCCCTGAACGGAGCCGTAAGGGAAGGAAATAAAGCAGGATGACATCGCATTTGCAAATTAGTATAGAAGAAAGGAAAGGCACAGTATCTGTCATTCTTCCGGGTGCACAATTGAAAAATGCTGTTAAGGAGAGGAAGAAGGAGGGTTGAATGAAGAAAGAGACAAAGAGCTGCCATAGTGGAGGGTACCGGAAAATGGCGGCCGCCCGCTAAATTTAGCCACACTGTGCGGCCACTGTCCGTACAGTGTGGCTGGCCCATCAGATCTGGCACCCGCTCCCGCCACTCCTAAGTTAGCACCACTTTAGGACTCTCTTATGCATTCGTTTGGAGGTTCCCTAGTTTGAGGTGCTGATATGACATGAGTGCAGGTTAAAGATCGCCAGGTGGTTGAAATTATTTGACAGCTCTCTTCTATAACAGCTCTTTCTTTCTATCCTCTTTAACTCCTCCCCTCCTCCCTTCACGGGCAGTTTAGCAACACCAATAGACTGGCGAAACTGTAGCAGGAGAACTGTAGCATGCAAGTTATTCATTGAAGGGAATACCTTTTGCTGGCAGTTGGTATGCACCCCACATCAGGGTGTAGTGTGTGATATGTGAATATAATTTTAGAGTCGGAATATCTACAAAGAAAGTTATTGTTGCTTACGGCGTTACAATACGATACAGACAGTCTGTTGTCCTCGAATGCCGTACCACACGCAAACAGAAGCAGACCCAGATGTCTAGTACAGGCGTTAGTACAGCAGGCATCAGTGGCGTTTGAAATTGATTTACAGGATAGGCGGAATATTTGTCACAATTCTCCACGGACACGTGTACCACGCCGTAAAGGAAGGGAGGAAGGTGGCAGTGAAAGAAGAGAAGACAACGCAGGCAGGTTCATGCGGCTTGGTTAAAGCGGAACTTTAGTGGGCTGGTGTCCTACGCTACTGTGTCATAGCCTAAAGGCGGAGCTCATGTGTCCATGTACCAACTAGCCCAAAGCAAAGTACTTCTTTCTCATGTGTCCTCCATGTTATTTTTTTTTTTCATTTCCCGGGATAGTAAACCTATGACATTATCATAATATACCAATAATTTAAATGATGGTGTTCGCAGGTTCCTTTTTAATTTCTTGCTATTTCAGTTCTTCCTTAAATCACAGCAACAAGCTCTCAGCAATCACGGAAGAGATAGAAGACGGTATCACTCTGAGCGCACTGTAGTGCGAAGACCTTAGAATGTTTTAACGCAAGAAAAGACCAATAATTGAAAATACTTTAGATCTCTATCCGAAACACTCCACCTGATCAGTGTCAAATATTCTATTCATCAGTCTTGGTTACTACTCTTATTTAACGTAATTGTTCTACACATAGCGTGACCTCCTAAATGGGAAACTGAATAGGCACCAAAAGTGTCGCGACGACGTGTCTGATCTGGGATCCTGTTTAGAATCTCAGGAGTCTTGTATGTGCATATGTATATATAGCATCATAATAAAATATTTTTCCGGGAGTATGAGTAATAATTTTATTTTTTAAGGTCAAATTAGCCTTTCGTGGCAAATGGTCAAAATCTCGCGTACGCGAGTTCTGTGCTAGAGATCTGTTCGCGAGATTCCGCGAAATGTGTTCTCCTTGTCTAGCGTCCCTGCCATCTGCAATCGTACACCTGAACGCGCGCCAAGGAACACCACGCGACAGGAGCGACGGTGTACCGTCCAAACTCGCACTTGTCGGAGAAAATGTGACAGATACTGCAACTTTGCTTTCCTGCAAACCAATTCTGATTATATATAGCTATGCAGCGAACGCGCGCCAAGGAAAGGAAATCTCTACTGTGCGGAACGAGCCCCGGTCTTACAAGCAAAAAGCTCTTCAAGGGGCGCGGGATGTGCGGTGTACATCAGCAACGCTCAGGCTTTCACAATTCTTCAGTGCAGATTCTGCAGTGCTCTCTGAATTTTTTTTTTGTCATTTATATGTTTGTCCCGTTGCTGAATGGCGATTTAAGGTGGGAGAGTGTGCTAGCTAATCGGCAGCCATGTAAAGGGCGTATATGATTCCCCGCACCGTTAGGGTAAATCCCACGAACGAAAGCACTGTTAAAGTACCGTGGATTCGAAAAAATATTGCATATGCCAGCTTTCTGTGCTAAGCTCTGGGAGAAATTACTGCCTCTTCTGCAGTCATTTTAAGTTAAAAGAAGGGATTCAGAATTACGCAGTTGGAAATTTACCACTGACAAATTTACAAGTCCTTACTTATCCAGGAACGTGACTGACAATTTCATTTCCTCTTTTTTTTTTTTTTCAGCAATGTGCGTTGCAGCATTCCAAACCCTGACCTGGATCTCGAGCTTTGAAGACGTGTATAATTCCTGAATAAACATAAATTTGTTTACAGGCCTTCCTCGCAAGCACCGCATGCATAACATTAGTAACCGAATGGGCAATTAACACAGAAATTTCAGATATATCAATTTATCTATCTACCACTGGTTTTCAAAACATATTTGCTCTAATTAAAGTGCAGGATGAGCGTGAGAATATTTTTGGCCAGTATTGCTGCTGATAAAATAATTTGTTTAAGTATGCGAAAGAATTACAGAATTTCGACTCAAATTACACTGCCTTAATGCAGTGTTGAATACGCCAATTTCTAGAGATGCATTTCAATTGTGCGGTCTTTTACACGGAGGCTTTCACGCAGCATCCGTTTGATGGCGATTGTGTTGGACCGAAAAACTATTTTCTCTCGGTTTACTTGAAGACGGCATTACAACAGGAGAAACAACCCCCGTCCTGCGGCTATATTCATCGATGCCTTTTATTCATGCAGACATCGGATGAATAGGCTCGTGCGTCACCACCTGTTCACACTGACAACACTGCTGTATCTGTGGCGTGACTCCTCGATATTCTTTTTTTCTCCGCTGGAACAAGAAATTTGGAAAAGTGTCGGCGAAAAGAAATTTCCTGGAATTAGAATATCAGAAGCTGGTTTTGTTTTACGACTGGTTTATCTCAACTCGCATAGTTGAAGGACTCCACGAAGATAAAAATTCTGCCAAAACTATTTATTTCTCGCTATTATTGCTCGACCTACCGAATCCTCTCCTGAGCAAAGTTTTGTCCAAGTGCTTTATCAGGCCAGAGACAAGCAGTAAAGACACTTGATCAACGTTTATGCCCAGAAGTAAGAGAAAAAACTATAATGATTCTGAAAAGAATTCGGCGGGTTCCTTCGTGAAGGGTTCCTTCGGTCACAAGCGCAACACTTATTCGGTCAACCAACTGCAGTTGGTCACCCAGGTCATGTCTAGGTCTTTCTTTGACAGTGTGGCTGCCACTGCTCCGATGTGGAATTCTGTATGTGTGCGAGTGCTGTCCCTTTCTGACAGCTCCATACTGTATGATGTAGTGTTGGTCTCCCTCGCACCAAAGACATGACATCAGCGACGTCACAGGAAGGATGAAATCTTACTGGTGATCTGAAAGTTCGCTCAAGAAGGCACTGAAAACTCCCACGACAATAAAAAGGCACACATTTCGTGTAAATTAGTACTCTCATCAAATCTTTTAGTTACAAATCTTCGCATCCTGGTACTAAAACAATTAGAGCGTCTATTAAGATATCTCTTAAGATTTGAACGGCGAAAACCTAGTAGTAGTTAGTAATTAGTAGTCCTTTTAGTCATTACAACTCATTACTAAGCATTTTAGTCACTTCAACTGCAGTCTTTGTAAGTTTCCGTTAGACATAATAAACATTACAAGTCATTAGTTGTCATTTGTAGGTCGTTTTAGTCATTACCCCTCATTACTAAGCATTTCAGTCACTTTAAACAATTTTAGCTGTTACAAGTCGTCGTTACTCGTATAGGTCATTACAAATTATTGGAATCATTAATAATCATTATAACCTCTATCAATCCCTATTATGACCTCCATTAAACACTAGCTGTAACTATTAATTTTTCCTTCTTCAATCTGCCTTCATACGGCGGACATTTACTGATGACGCATCCAGTGGTCACTCTGTGCCGACACACCTTGAGCCTAGAAAGGCGTTCGCCATAAAATGGCAACGGTTTACTCCGTTGAAGCCTAGTTATCCTAGCATAAACCCTCTGAAGCAGTGCTGCAAATCAGCCTGACACCTGCGCTAAGATGTTGACGCACTCAGACCGGCACGTACCTAACCAATGGAGAGACTGAGTTTCGTGTGTGAGGCGGAGGAAATAGCAGGCACTATTGATCCCTTAACTTAGTTCCCCACCCCTAATCCCGTGCGGCCTGGAACAAGCCACTAAATAAACGTGTTTGAATTGGATTGACTGAGCAACGAAGCGCAGGGGTCAATGCACGTTAAAGAACCTCAGCAGGTCGAAACTTCCGGAGCTCTCTAGTACGGCAACTCTCGGCTCAAGGTAAAACGCGCGTGGAATTGACCTTGAGAGTTGCAGTTCCAAGGGTAGAACTCGGGCTCGAAATCACTGTATTTGTCGCTATGCTGCCTCTGCTCTGTCTATGCATTCTTTATTCGGCGCCCAAAGCATGTCGGTGCGGCTTTTCTCTGCACTCTTAAAAAAAAGGTAGTTGTGGTTACTAACTTTTAGGGTAGTAACTGCTTGTCACATATGTTACTAACTAGTTAGTAAGTGCAGGTTAGTACCTGCTAGGTAGTAGCATACACTACCTCTAGAAGGTAGTAATCAGAACTACCTCCAGCAAATTTTACTACTTCTAGATGTAGTACCAGCAACTACATTTAGTAAACTTTACTATCTATGGAAGGTAGTAATCAGAACTACCTCCAGCAAATTTTACTACTTCTAGATGTAGTACCAGCAACTACATTTAGTAAACTTTACTACCTATAGAAGGTAGTAAGAACAACTACCTTTACTAGTATTCACTACCACTGCAGGTAGTAAGAGTATCTACCTTCAGCAAAACCTACTACCTATAGGAGGTAGTAAGAGGAACTACCTTTAGCAAAATACACTACCTCTGAGGTAGTAATAGCAGCTACCTAAATCAACATATACTAACTCTGTAAATAGTAACAGCCACTACTTTTAGCAATATGCACCACCTACAGAAGGCTGTAACAGTAATAAACTGTAGTAAAAATACTACACATTTAACAAACTCCTCTGCTTTGTTGCAATAACCACTAACCTGAACACTGGATTACATAAGATGGAAGCACTCAAGCAGTGGTCATACATGGCTTCCAAAAAAACACAAATTGAACACAAGTGTGGCTAAGAAGATGCGACTTTATTTCTCATTATTCAGTTCAAGCATTCAACTTTCTAAACAAAAAAACAGTTGCCCGCATCACAAGTGGTGAAAAGGAGATTGCCTGAAGATGAGAAAAATACTCAAAAAGAAAGCAGGTACTTTTGTTCTGTTTTGGTTATAACTTATCACACATTCATATGAGACAGTGTATTTACACCAGAGTTGAGTGTGTTGAACTTGAAACCTTTATAGGAGGTTAAGGTATTGAAGGCTTGTAGAGCCTGGTGTGTCTTTGAGCACCTTTAGCAATAATGATGACAACTGATAGAAGGAATAACATACAAGAACTATCAGGATATGTATATGGAAGTTGCTTTACAACAATAATTTAACCAGACATGTACAATAAAAATCACAACTAAAAGAGGGTTTTTTGGCTGAGAAGAATGGAAGTACCAGCTCATACACTGCCTAGCCTTCTGCCTTGGGTGCTTCTAGCAATACCTCAGGTATGAGGAAATTTTGCGCTCATTATTTGGCCATTAATATCCCGCATATGTATTGAATACTTGTCGGCGCCATAGTTAAAACTGGTCAACTGTCCGCTCTATGGCAACTAAATGAAACAGATGTTAGATCTTCCTGAAGCACTATAAAAGGATATTAGCAATAGCTATCATAAGAGACTGTCAGAGTCACAAAAGAATATGTCAAAATTGCTGCAAAGAGAATGTGTTGCTTATATCAAACTGACCTACTAATACACAATAAATTGAAACAGCACATCAGCAATTCCTACTCAGACTCAAAACTGGTTTAGTTTGGTCTGTGGGGCTTAATGTTCCAAAGCGACTCAGGCTATGAGACACCATAGTGAAGGACTGCAAAAATTTCGACCACCTGGGGTTCTTTATTGTGCACTAAACATTGCACAGCCCACGGGCACCTTGCTTTTCGCCTCCAAGAAAAGCGGCCGCCTAGACTAGAATTCGATCCTGCATTCTTGAATCTTGCGCATAGTCGAGCGTCGCAATCACTGCGCCACCCCAGAGACTCAAAACTGCCTCCCAAAAATGCCCATTTGAAACATTCCTGACATCCTAAAATTATGCAACAGACAGCCAGCTTGTCACAATGCATATTACTAATTATTAAAAGGATGCCTGTTAGGTGTAAATTGCTGGATAGACCTGCTAAATAAGACCAAGCTCATTAAGAATAACTGAAGGCTTTTAGAGTAGTGTTACATAACCTGCAGTATTTTATTTGTTCTGCTGACTTTATTGATTACAATCATTAGGAAAGACCAATTTCCTCTTCCAATTTTGGTTCAAAGAAAGAAGTGCCAATAATTGCTTTCAAATAGCAGACTGAAATATTTGCACCAAGCTACTGTTTATATAAACTAGTTTTCCCACTGGCCTTCAATGATAAGTCGCACAATAAAAAGTGTGCCACATGCAGCTGTACCCCTTCAGCAGCCCAAGATGCATTCTGGAGAACAAAATCGCTTTTCGCTGGAGTGCTTTGTTGCTGAAACCACGCTCCGTTAATACACTCTTTGTTGCTGAAACCAGCAATTAAAAAATTAGCTAATGAGTTTTATTAATTAATAAACTTCAGAAAACAAAGAAATACTCCAGACTAAGCTATACAACCCATGAGCTCTCATGTGATTTCAGTGGACTAGGCCACTCATTGTAAATCAGAGCATAGTGCGGGAACAAAAACGGGGACGACGACAAGACAGGACAAGCACTAACTTTCAAATGAGCGTTTATTGCAGAAATGATCACATATATACACTTCACGATCAGCAGTGAATGAGAAAACACACAATTACTGTTAGACATCCACATGCTACGCCAAGAATTCAAGCTCCTTGCTTGGCAGTGCATTGCAGTGTTGACACATTTATCCCCTGTCCGAGCTAGTGCTTCCATTATCTCCCTTGTCAGCTCGTTACGATGTCGATACACGATGATTGTCTTTTAGAACAGGGAATGGCGAGTTAGTTCCGCATCACATCTTCTGCAGTGCGCAGCGAGATGGCCGTCTGTAGCAATGCTGTCAACTTTTTTATAGTGCTCCAGAAGACATACGTTTAACATCAGCCAGTCTTGCCGACGTAGTGCTTTCCAGATGAAAGTGGAATTTTATAAACAACCCCCCTCCTGCAGGGCACGTAAAGGTCTCTGTGTTTAATCGGACACTTAGGCTTCAGCGTTCGCATAGGACAGGTTTTTCTGCACAAACTCAAAAGCTTTTTTGGTGCAGTAAACAGGACGTTTACGCCAGAACATTGGCCCACCTTCCTTAAGTTATGAGAAACCTTATGCAGGTAGGGAATGACAACTACTCTTTCTTTATTCCTTCTTTCCTCCTCCTTTTCCTTCTCATCCGCTCGCTGTTCGTCACTCATGCGTGGCGCAAATTTCTTTCTGCGATGCAGTTTTTCAGCAACGGAAACAATGACGTGTTTAGGGTAGCTCGCCGCCTGCAAACGCGCCACCTGCATACCGACACTTTCATCCATGGCATGATCACATGACTTACAGAGAGCTTTCTTTTTTGTCTAACGCTCTCTGCAAGTGATGTGATCAAGCCATGGGTGAAAGTGTCAGTTTGCAGGTGGCGAGCTACCCTAAACATGTTATGGTTTCTGTTGCTAAAAGCCTGCTTCGCAGAAATTTGCAGCACGCATGAGTGACGAACAGCGAGCGGATGAGAAGAAAAGGAGGAAAGATGGAATAAAGAAAAAGTAGTTGTCATTCCCTACCTGCATAAGGTTTCTCATAACTTAAGGAATGTGGGGCAATGTTCTGGCGTAAATGTCCTGTTTACTGCACCAAAAACGCTTTTGAGTTTGTGCAGAAAAACCTGTCCTATGCAAACGCTGCAGGCTGGGTGTCCGATTAAACACAGATACCCTTACGTGTCCTGCAGGAGGGGGGTTGTTTATAAAATTCCACTTTCATGTGGAAGGCACTACGTTGGTAAGACTGGCTGATGTTTAAACGTGCGTCTTCTGGAGCCCAATAAAAAGTTGGCAGCATTGCTACAGACTGCCATCTCGCTGCGCACTGCAGAAGATGTGATGCGGAACCACCTTGTCATCCCGTTCGAAAAGACAATCATCATGTATCGAGATCGTAACGAGCCGACAAGGGAGATAACAGAAGCACTGGAGGTAGCTCATACAGGGGATAAATATGTCAGCAAGACGACTGTTGCACTGCCATAAGAAGAGCCTGAATTCTTGGCTTAGCATGTGGCTGTATGATAGTAATGGTTTGTTTTCTCATTCATTGCCGATCCCGAAGCGTATATATATGTGATCATTTCTGCAATAAACCCTAAGTTGAAAGCTAGTGCTTGTTCTGTCTTGTCGTCTTCTCCGTTTCTGTTCCCGTGCTATGCTCTTTGATTTACAATGTCTAACCAACACGCCCAGTCTTATTCACTTCTAGGACACTGCCTTTTAAAAGCTTGATACCTTGCGACACCTTGGTGTATATTATATTGACTGGTGTGAACTGAACAGTGTTGATTAGAAAACAGTTTTTTCTATAACTCGAGTGGGATAAATAAAAGGCCTTTTATAAGAATTGTATGCCTTCTTCCAGATTGTTTTCATGTATGTAATGGTCAGTGTAGAGGAAAAAAGTGCAGGCATACAGTCGACTATACATTTGTCATTTGCTAATCCTACACAGCTGACCACAAGCATCAATCAACTGTTATTGAATTTTTTGCTCGATTGCAGTGTCAACAAATAGCTAACATCATATCTGTGCCCAGATATTGCCGAGTTGGGTGCCCTCCTAAAATTTAGGATGTGAAGCTTACTTCCAGAAATCTAACAGACCATCAAAATCTGGCTAGCATTAGTGCAGACCTGAAAGGCTGTTGTGGAGACCGGCTGAATAAAGCTAAATGTCACAAGGAAAAGCACAACACTGCTAGAAGAAAAATAAATTAAATGTTGTGGAAACCAAAATGTTAAATGCGCAGTCGGATCTATAATGATACAGATCACAACTCAGTAATAAAACCATTTGTTACATTTCACCTAATGACTCTTAGGAGATACCTTGCACATACTTCAGCACGTCACTGAAGCATTCATGTATGGAGCCAAGTAACTACCACATCTTCCCTACAAAACTCATGGGATAATTTCAAATACAAGAGGCATGGTCTGCAGTATTTTCAAAGTACCTGTACATTTCAAACTCACGCAGTTAATAGTTGGTGAGATAAACATGCTGTGACATTTACAACCAACACAAAAACATAATTTTCAGATACATCACATATGAAACGAGGTTTTGTTTTTGCTAACCACCACAATATAAATAGATTTGCTTCAGAATGATTTTTTTTTCACTGCCTACTCCATTATTAAAAGAAATAATGCAGACAGACCAAGGCAGCTGTCCATTCATACTAGCATCGTTAGCAGTGTTTAGGGTATGACCTTAATAGTGCATCCCTGAACGTATGATGGCTTGCAGAAGGGCACTGCAGTGTGCTTGCTGGTAGATGATTTAGTGCGTCCCTCATTTGTGCTGTGGTGTGCAGGTGAGCAGCAGGTAGGTTCCAGGCATTGGCCAGTCTGAAGTGCTCAGGTAACTGCATATATAAAGAGGGGAAAAAATCAACAAGTGAGACCAAGCACACAATTCCTTTCCCAGTAATGAAAACAGACAGTTATAAATTCAGTACCTACGATCAATCAAGAGGATTCTGGGCAAGCAACTTTAACAAGACTGCTCACATCATGATAAAAAAAATGCTATACTTTAGCCTCAATACAATGTACTGTGTTTGCCAAAAGTAACCAGCCGGCATGGTTTACTTCTCGCTCGTATAGGAGAGACTTTACAGTTTCCCTAAAGATGAAAATGTCATGAAAGGCAGTTAAGGCTTTTCCTTGCCTTCAAAGGTTTAGAATGGGAGGTGGCATAAGCACTTCACAATATGGATGATAGGCAAACTTCGAAGCCTGGTTCCTAGAAAACATTTCTAACATCCCACAAGTCTCAAATGAGGCTATATTTAATATTTCTTTTACTCCATGAATGTGAGGCACACCTACCTTAAGATTAGAAAATGGATAAGACAATTGGTGCTCTAAATATGTATGAATGTTTCTGTTATGCATAAAATTAAAGCACATGAAACATTTTCCCAATTATCGCATGTTTGAACAGAGAAGGTTGCTTCAAAACTAAAAGAAATATTACCCCATCGCCCCGTAAATTCCTCCATAAATTGTATTAAGTTTCAGGAACTAGTCTCCTGGAGGAGATGAATAAAGAGTCTAAGTGAACGCATTGCTTTATTCTGCTTCGAACAATGTTATTAAAAATGAAACATACGGCTTATCAAGCATCGTCACAACTCTTTGAATAAAGGTGCAAAATTAGCAAACAATGCCCATTTCTAAAATTTTAGGTTTATGTTAAGGCTGAGACCTGCACTGTGAAGAGGCAGGATATGTGATTACATTATTATAAACAATTGCTGGTTTGTTACATAAGCCGGATGTAGCGGTATAGCCATTTTTGGGTGCAGAGCGTGAAGTGACGCCCATAGGAATGCACGTAAACTATTGGTTTGAAATTTCCAAGTCTCAGACTGCAACTATGGCACATATATGGCAATTTTCTTCATTTATCATAACTAGGTGCATTCTGGACCAAAAAAAAAAAAAGGTTGTGTAAGATGTCATTTCAAAGCCAGTATTTTTAAATAACTCCAACAGGAACTTGTTTGTCCCATTTATTTCACACATCTACATTTTGTTCAAATTTCTTAAACAAGGCAACCTGATTTCCTTATCTTGTAGTACTTCTAATGGGCAAAACTGAACAGGAAATTAAGAAATAGTGTGGAAATGCCTCCTCTACGAAGAAATAAATAAATTTAACTAATGGGAGCAAAAAGATCCCCAACATGTATTTCATGAGAAATGCCTTTTACAAAAGGCAAGTAAATCAAGTATGCCCACAGGGGAAAGACAAAGCAACAATCTGGGTATGCGAAAGTCATCATTGATGCACTGTGAAAAAAATATATATATGTATATATATATACATATATATACACTGAAAACTGTCCTTTACAACTGGATATCTAAGGGTGGTGCCACGAGCGGCTATCCACACCCATGGATAGTGGCACCGCCACAGCCTGCGTTTGTCACAGATCAGCCTTGGCTTACAATAGCATAATCATGTATGCTTTCTCTTTATGTTAAAGGTAGCAGGGTTAGCGTATAGGTAATATTCTGAAGAGCGGGGAGTCTTGTATGTTGATTTTGTGCCTTCACTTTACGCCCTTCTCCCAATGCTCGGAAAAAAGAAAAAAAAATGTTTAAGCTTTGATAACCTTACTGGAAACAATACAATGCAACATGTTTTCTCACATTCTTTCTCATCTTTTAGAAACTTGATCGTTAATTTTAAGAAAAGTTAGGACTGAGGTTCTTTCCTTTAATTCCTGAATAAGACTACTATGTTGAAATGCACCGAATTTAGGACAGTGTTTAATGTGCTGCATTCTGTATATGCAAAAAAAAAAAGATATTTGCAAACATTTCGCTATCAAGTGGTTATGCATTCTGCACAGGTGCACCTTACAGTCACAGTTAAAAAAAAATTAAAATGGCCTTGTTTCACATTTGTGGACATCTGAATTTTTTTTTCTAAGTGGTGACTTTCTCACAGTATCAGAAATATGCCTGACATTCTACACTCTCTCCCTTTTGCTCCAAGCACATAAAATATATTGATTGATCAGTTCCTGCATACCTCAATCCAAATTGATTTTAAAGTTGCAAAAAAAGTGCATGCACCGAAAAGCTGCTTATCCCAAGATGTCAGTCACACTTCTCCTTCTGAAATACTAGCAATAGCACAAAACTAATTTCCCTGCTGGTGTATTCAGTTATGTGTGTACAATATTATGGCAACCAAAAAACTGCGCCAATAAAGGCCTCTAAGATCAAACTAGCTGCAAGCGCAGCGAACATGAAAGACATTAAGGAAGGGAAATGACTTTTTCATTTCTGGTTTGAAATTGTTTACTACTGCAGCATTTTAAAGCTTCCATCAAAAGCCACGACACAAAGTATCAACGAATGCAACTGCCCATTACTGCTAACTGCCCACCTGTGATGTGAACAATTCATAAAAAATACAAAAGTCTTTAGTAAAGAAAGCAACCACTCTTGTAATGCACATTTGACTATGTGTGGTCACTCGTATAATTCTTTCGAATCACCATCTACTGCTGAACACCTAACGGCTGAGTAGTACACGAGTTTGTACCTTGGCGTCAGCCGACCATGTTTTACAGAGAGGAATATTTTTTTGTACTTTCACACAAGCACCAAAACTAAATGCAGCGACCAATGTGAAACATGCGCAACACCGCAATAACCTGCTTTTTGCGCGCTGTTTCTACTCATCGCATTAATGCACCCACCTGTTAGAAAAAAACGCGAGTTTAAAACAGACTAAGAAAATACTCATCTAAATGTTGAGAACCACAATGGTTATACTAAGAGATGAATAAATGGCAAAATAAAAGCTTATTCGTTCACTGACTTACCTCGAAAAGGATCACACAGGTCACAGCTCGTTTGGGGTACTGATCACATCTGTTAGAAAAACAAAGGGGAGGGATATGGAAAAGGAAACACTCAACGTACATTACAAGTTAAAAAAAAAAAAAAAAAAAAAAAAAAAAAAACGAATAAAGAATAAGAGATAATTTGATTAAATTTTCATACTTTCTCTCGCACTTTCGCACATTTTCTTCGTAGAGCGTCAGCTCCAGTTGACGCCGCACTGCGCACTACTTCGCCTTTCTACCAGCGCCCGCTCCCATTGACGACGCACTGCTGCTCTGAGTACCGTGATCGCGCACTCTCACACCAAAACATGGACGCTTTATTCGCTGCGCACTAGGCCCATTCAAAAAGGAAAAAAAAAAAAAAAAAAAGCACCACACCCGAAATAAGGCAAACACGGACGGCCCGGCGCCGCCACGTCGAAGGCACGCTGCAGGTGGGGGGTTGTCGGTTTACATGTTCCCAGGCGCACTCACGGGACGGGACGCTCACGTGTGGTTCAAGGTTCACACCGCCGCAGCCAAGGCGGGAATTCCCGGCGCAATAATTCACCGCTAACACATCCAATACACACCCGCCAAGATTATATCACGAGATATACGCCATAACATAACTTTTCGCGGTAGGGTAGAACTTGCACATGAAAAGCGACAGCTTCCGAAGAGTTGTATTACGAAGAGATTTTGAGACCACACTCAACAATATTAAGAGCGCGTACCTCATTCAATAGCAACATTAAACAAACAATAATTTCAAGCAGCGTACTCACATTTTCAAGCAATCACGCCAGTCCATTTCCTTCTTCGTGTTGAAGCCGGCGTTGCCACGGTACGGTGCAAGCGGTGTATGACAGTGAATCTATTTACCACTACTTCACGTAATTCAGAACACCTATCGAAGTGCACATGTCACACATCAATTCTGCAGCCCATTCAAAGAACCACAGCACAAAAAAAGCAGCACAACGCAAGGAAACAGCGTCCACAACCGCACCGCACGATAACAAAGGCAGGACGATGACATCGCACCTCTCCGCCACTGATGACTTTGGATTGGTTCGGATTGACCTATCAATGGCTTTTGTGGATTTTTTAACTGTCGCCTCCTATACGAAGTTTCGGTTTCGGAAGCCAGTTTAGGCGATCTTTCTTTCTTTCTTTCTTTCTTTCTTTCTTTCTTTCTTTCTTTCTTTCTTTCTTTCTTTCTTTCTTTCTTTCTTTCTTTCTTTCTTTCTTTCTTTCTTTCTTTCTTTTTATGAAAAGGCAGCGCACAGTTTGAGCCCAGGGCTCATTTATGTAACCCCCTCCCCTCTATAATGCCTTGGCTATTGAAAGTATGGCAAATAAATAAACATAAAAACAAAATTGAGTAGCAATGTAATCAGGAGTATTGAATACTTCAATATTCCTATCGTATATAGTAATATAGTATCAGATATCTTCTGATCATGGTAGAAAACAGGTAAGGTACATTTACTACCCCTGCTTCCAGAGAGGTAGTAAAAAGGTATTTCAGTCAAAAAACGTAGTAACAGCAGGAGTTACTACCATGTTACTACCTAAGAAGGTCGTACAAATGTAGTAACGGTTAAAAAAGGTAGTAACGGCAGCCGTTACTACCTTTTTACTAACTTTTTTTCTAAGAGTGTGGGTTGTAGCGTTCTTGCTCAGTTCACAGGAGTTCTGGTCACGTTTTACAGAATAGTGAGAATTGCTTGAGAACAGCGAAATGTTTGATCTTCAAACTCAGGAGTATGCTGAAAATGCAAGGCAATGTGTTGTGATACACTTGAAGAGAGATTTCTCTCATGACAACCAAGATTTTTGCTTTTACTACATTTTCTGAAAACTTTCAATGGCCCTTCATTAATTTAAGCAACATAATGAACATTACTACGAGTCTTCGGCCCGCTCTGCACGGTTTCAACCTCTTACCGTTACACCCACCATTTTCCGTTTCATATCCCCGTCTGTTGTCCATAACTTAAACGCGACCCTTTCCGTTAGCCTCTCGGTTTTATCCCCAGAGCTGAGCTCCGGTAAGATGCAACTGCTAAATATTTTCCTCTTCAGCACCAACGCCAAGGTGGGCAAAAAGCACGCTGAAGACAAAGCAGTGGGCGACTACGGCATTGGCTCTAGAATAGCAGGGGGAGTTATTAGTTAAGTTTGCAGAACGCAATAACTTACGGATCATGAATATCTTTTTCAGCAAACAAAAAAATCGGAACTTTACATAGAACAGCGCTAACGAGGAGAATAAAGATGAAATTGACTTTATAATGGCTTTTAATCCTAGCATTGTGCATAATGTAGAGGCAATCAAAAAGATGCAGGGACCATAGGATGGTAAGGCCTCCAATTAGTCTAGATTTGAAGAGGGAACAGAGCATATTACTAAGGAAAAAAGGACATCAACGAAATAGAGGTGAGAGGGAAGGAACAAGAATGCAAGGTCTCTCTAACGAATAGAAATTCAACTATGGTATTTGCCTTTTACTGCCTGTTTCCAAGTGCCTAATAAGTGTATAAATTGGCTGGAGCATAATTTCCTCCCAAGATTTCTTACAGCAGAAGCGACCGCCCCCTTTGTCATCCTGAACCATGCGAACTGTTTATTATCTATGCTGGGTGACAGCCTTAAATAAGCTGTCGTTAAGTTTCGCGCCTTATTTGTGAATCCAAATAAACCCTTTTTCGACGGACCGTGTGCAGAAATGTCTATATGAGAAATCGTTTGCATTTCTGCCCAACTTTATTACTTCCATTACTCTTCGTTCGGCACTTGAAATGTAGTTTCAACCGCCTGCTTACCCGCGTTTATAAGTGCCTAAAATGCTACATATGACCTTTGCTATATGAAATTCAAGCACAGGCGCCAGAAAAGCTGGTGGCTCCGGACACGTTTCAAGCGATGCTTTGGCGCGACTGTTTTAGATTCACGAGTGTTTCTGAGTCTGTCTGGCTACGGCCGAAAAGAGGGGTGCCACAGGCTGACAGAAGGCATCGTCACTGATCCCGTACGCTATCCCGTACAAAAACCTATTGCTAACTGCGGCAAGCCACTACTTGTAGGAATCATCAGGAAGAACATACAGACAGCTCTCGAACTCCCCGTCAGCACGTCTTCGGACAGCGTAATGAAACTGGGGCTGCATAATACAATGAAAGAGTACCTCCCCCACCATACAGCCCCAGGGTTTGCCGTAGAGGTGACGTTCTAAAAGCAATCCGTCGATTATAACGTAACTTTGGAGCGAAACTTTCCCTACTCCAAATAGTTCGAGCCTTCGGGTATGCATGATTTTAACGTTAAGGGAGGTTTAGAGGTCAAACTTCTGTGTTAAGCCTGATGGTCGCCATATGATTTTGGGGCATAGTCACGTAGGCCAACAAATGGTCGGTGACTACACTCAAGGTCAACGTCGCGTGAGGTGATGTCAGTGTGACGTGGAAATAGAGGGTGCTATAGGGGCGATACGTGCATAAATAGGAGTCCTCGGGTTACAACACTGCACGATATGGAAGAGGACGAACAACCTGCTACAGCAGCGCGTCGGAACGCGAAGAACGCACGTCGGAATGAGGGCCTGAAAAGACGGCGTGCCGAAGAGACCGATGAAGAACGGGCCTTACGTTTGGAGAAATGCACTATGTGTTTAATTCAAGCTTGGCAATGGGCGCAGCCACGAACATGAAGCTTACGATTCTTTCCAGGGTTCATCATCATCAGCCTGACTATACCCACTGCAGGGCAAAGACCTCTCCCATATTTCTCTACTTAACCCGGTTTCCAGGGTTAAACAAAGTTAAACCACCAGCTAATTTTTTATAAGAAAGTAAGCGATTAAAAGCGATATCTTGTGGGAAAAAAATTGACTAATCAAAGCGTTGCGATTAGAAAAGGTACTATGTTAATTATGAAATATGAGGACAATCTAATTGACTTGAAGTAATTAACCGTTTGGACGCATTACGTCCAATTCCCTTTCAAGCTGAATTTCCCATGAGCAGGAACATTCGCGACCAGGCGTGAACATTTATTCCGTCTCTTCACCTACCCTTGAAAACCTGAGCTCGGGCCCGATCTCCAATGACCGATGCAGTGTTTCTAGTTTTCAAGAAATGGAAATACAGCCTGCTTTTCAGGGCGGGGAAGCCTATTCCCCACTGCAATGCGGAACCTCACGGCGCCTTTTCTGTCTGTGAGTTGGAGACGGGCAAACCCTTCGAGAAGCTTTCAGTTCATCGCGGAGCTGAAAGGAAAAGTGGACAGTTAAGCCTCGGTGAGTTCAGCCGAGTATGATGCTTCATTGAATACAAACGACGTAACCTTACGCTACCGCTCGTAAAAAATCCTGCTAGTAGAGCGAATATTCTGGTACTTTCGCGTTTGATTGCGGAAATATATATTTGAAATATATGGAAAAGTGAAGGCGAAGAGGTAACGCAATGTTTTATAAGACGTTTTAGTTTGTCCAGTAAAACACTCGAGCATTCATCTTACATTAAGCATAATGACAATGTTTCACGCTTTTTATGACCGTACTATTTTATCCAGAGCACTTTCTCAAAGTTCGTTAGCTTGTTGGCAGAAAATCTGGAACGAAGAAGCGAACCCCTTACTAGTTTTATTTTTACGAGTTGTAATTCACTAGTTGTCTGTGAGAATAAATATAGTCCAATGAGTGCTAGATAATCAGTAGTGGGTGTTGCCTCTTTTATGGTAGGACTGTCCATCATTTTAACTCATTTAGAAAGTCGTGCCTTCTACTGTTTACAGCCGCCTGACTAAAATGACGTGTCCAGCCGCAACTTTAGTAATGGGTGAACCATTTCTGTGAGTCGGGCAAACCGTATTTGGAAACGTTTTTTTCGCGAATGTACCGGCCTCGTATTGAGCCAAATTTAGAGGCTGAAATTGAAATGAATCCCCTCAGCAATCAAGCACTTAGTTTCAGGTACCTAATTTGCAACGACGTGCATATAATGGTGTTTACTCAATGCCATTTTTGCGCCTTTAGGCCTGCAGGGCTAGCACGTCTTTTTCTTTCTTTTTTTTTTTTTTTTTTTTTGACAGGTGGCCCAGAAGCCGTCATCAAGAAGGCATTACTGAGTATTTGCAACCACAGATTTATGTGGTTCTATGAATCCGAAAATAAAAACGCTCTACAACACACAAGATGGCTAACGTGCGTGACGCTTGAAGTTCCTCTCCTGTCATTCGTGCTTTACCAAGCGTGTCCTGATCGCAATGCGTAACCTTGCTTCTAACTTCTCAGTGCATTAATAAACGCCCGTGAACATGTAAAGTGAGTTTCCCAAAGCAACGTTGGCATAGGCCTTCAGAATTTCGCTTTCGATCATCCCCAGTTCAGCTACGCTCTAGCGTCAGTCATTTTCATTCACCTTTTTTTTTTTTAGTCTGTATCCTCTTGAAATTGATCATGGCAGGCGTAAAGACGGAAGACCTCCCTGCGGTATCAACTCCCGCGACGACAGTTCCACGCGTTCAGCTATTAGTACAGCTGTCGAGGAGAACTGGAAGCATGCAAAGAAAATGATAGCAACAGCTTGATGCCCCATAGCCAAACTCCATACCACGCATACATTTCGGGTTCAGAAGCATCCGGCGACAGCCAGCGGTATAGTGCATATTCTCCATAACTGTCATCGCCGATCTTCCGTGCCATTCGCGAGAAAAGGCCTTCGTGCCAGCCTGTCCTTAAGCGCTTTCACGCCATACTCGACAAGCTTCGCACGCAGGGAAAAGTTCTCGGTATATGTGGCATCAGCGCTGTCGGACTTGAGCAATCAGTCATTCTGTCAACGTTGTGTGCCCACGTGGTCACCTGGAAACGGAATAATGCGAGGATCCTCACTAGAACGTAGCCCAGGCGCACTGTGGTGAACAGCAGAATCGCCGAAACCACGCGCAGGGGCAACGACGCTACAGGCCATATCTAGAGAATCGAGATGCGGTCTGCCACTTTAGGCCTCGCGCTGGCGCTATTACTGGCGTTCGCCCTTTCTGTCACGAACGGCGCCCCCAGCACCTTCGTAGAGTTCCGCAAAGGCCTCGTCTATGCCGACCCATCCAGGATGACAGCTGAGTGCATGCAAGGTATGAGGGCATACTCCGCCTCACTGTCCCAAGTCACTGTGCGTCCTGCCTCACTGTGCAAGTCCCAATCCACAGTGTATCTGTCAAAAAATGGCTGATTTCTTTAAAACAAAAAAGCGAACTCGGAATGCGCTGACATTTTGCACGTTCTCAGTTACACGGACTCAAGTTGCGTATTGTGGCAGCATATCGTCCCCTCCTGTTTGTTGTCCTTGATTGGTCGGTGGATTGCTTGTGATCCCTCTAGACCAGATGACATGGCACAATTTGCAGGTGCGCTTTGGCAGATACGTTTCCACGTGGAATTGCAGCATGCTCTGGTGGTAGGTTACGTTTTACTATCCACTATAACGGCTGAGAAACCAAAAAGGAAACAGCAACCACATCCTACTGCACTGACACAAACTTGTAGCCGCAACGTTGCTTCCCATGCAGTCGCACTATCTCGCGTGGCAGAAAACCCGGAAATGGCGCGGACACTCCACAACGTCCACGTTAAACATGACGTCACTCGTGGAATAAAAGTGATTTGAAAGTGTGTGATCTAAACGAATAAACATCAACAGCATACCTAAAATGATTTAAACATAAAAATAACTTACTTTTCTTAAAATTTTCTAGAATTTTATGCAGTTGTCGAACCAACGACCATAGTGTTGTGAGCCGGTGCGCTGCCGAAAAGCCCGCGCAAGGGATGCGCGGACAGTTTAGGGACCACCGGGGCTTTATATGCTATGCGGGTGGCCTTTCATACAATATGACATTATACAACTGCATGTTATAAAGTATAGTTTAGGTTTACGGAGGAATTCCATAAGTACAAGTACCCCTAATAGGCAGCTGAGTTACTTTATCACGTAATACTCTAAAAAAATTACTAAAAGGAAAATTAAGCGAGTAGCAGAGTGCATGTTTGTTCATATCCCCTTTGCTTGAAGTGGCATGTCGCACCCTTATGTGGCGACTAATGGAATTTCCTCCATTTGACGTACGCTGCTTCTTCACCAGACAGCAAGTGCCAGAACCTGCGCGTTATCTTCTATTAATTTCTCAGTGCTGAACATTCGCTTAGGCATAACGCATATTTGTGGCTTCAGTGTTCTCCGCAATTGGGATATAGCGCAGACAGATAAACACAAGAAGGAACGAAGTGACAGGACAGAGCATCGAGTCTTGTAACTTCGTTCTTTCCCGTGTTTTCCTTTGTACGCTAAAATGAAATCTCAATAATGCGCCAACTAGCACGCGAAAACTTTCTCGTCAGTGTTCTCCGCTTAGCATGTGGACTTCACACTTTAAACGGTGCGTCTTTTGATTTCTCGCTGCGGGAGCATCACAGATCACCACAGGCTGCTATTGCGTCATTATCTTAAGGCGGAGCTTAAGTCTCCTCCCAATCTTTCAATCCAGTTCTAAATATGTGACGCTTAGGGCATACTAATAAACAGCGAATTACATTATCATCGCGCGGCCGCACATGCTTAATGGATTGCCTTTACAGCCAATGCTATGTGGAAAGAGCTATGGGCATTTTGCTCCCAAGCACGCATGCTGAATCAGAGCATTTAGATTTCTTTTGCGACACCCTGTATTTGTAAACAACGATAGTGGCTCAATGTAATACACTTCAGACCTTACATGAATTGCCACAACCTACATCTCTCATCCTTGACAACACGTTTGGAGCTTAAGAGAGAGCAAGTATCAGACCCCAAGAATGGAAGGCCAGAATATAAAAGGTTCTCTAGCCACTGAGTCTTCCTTCGTGTTTCCCGAAATAAGATCGTATTCGCATATCACATGGAAGACGCAGCTTACTGATAGCCCTGACACAAAATTCCATAACTACACCCGCCTTATATACTACTGTGGTCATATGTTCTCAGTGGATTTTAATGGGACGTTTGAAGATCCAAGAAGCTCTATGGGCACATATCTCGAATCGATTACATAAATTGCAAACGCAAAATAAATAGCTCAAATTTTACCTAAAACTTATATTGTGCTTTCAACTTGGTTGCTCGTAGATCAAGTCTGTTCGTTTACCTACAAGCAGGTTTCTTCGTAGCAGCCCGAAGCTCGCCTAATCCCAACTATTCGATAGGTCTCGTGAAAAAGGCTTAACTGGGATATAATACGCCCTCTCAATGAAGGAGTGTTTACTCTGCCTATGTTACCTTCGTTTTGTTTGCTTTTGAAATTCTGCCATTGAAGCTAAGTTGCCACGGAGACTTCGTGAAAAAAGTGATTGAGTCATGTATTTAGGTTGTTGTTGTTGTTGTGCTGGGTTTTTTGGCGCATAAGCAACTCAGGCTATCATGCGCCAAGATCAAGGTGTTTTTATTTTGTAGGTGAGAACTTTTAAAGTTTGCTTAGGGTGCCCTCCAGTTGCAAAGCAAATCAGTTCAGTTCAGTTCAGTCATTCAGTCGGGTCCGACTGTTCGTGACCCTATGGACCATATCACGCCACGCTTCCCGGTCTCTCACTATCTTCCTAACATCACATAACTTCATCTGCAGTGCCTCGAGGATGCCATCTAACCATCGCGTTCGCTGCCTACCACTTCTCCGGTGACCCTCAACCTTTCCCAACATGAATTCTTTCTCCAGCGACTCCTCTCTTCTCATCAGAAGACAAAAGCAGCTGAGCTTCAACTTTAGAATTTGACCCTCCAATGAGCAGTCAGGGTTTATGGTCGACAATATCGACTGATTTGATCTTCTGGCCATCCAAGGAACTCTCAAGAGTCTCCGCCAGCACCACAATTCAAACGCGTCAATTCTTCGGCGGTCAGCCTTCTTCACAGTCCAACTCTCGCATCCATACATCACAACTGGAAAGACCATAGCAAATCACACATACCCAATACTGCATAAAGGAGAATCGGGACTCCTTATCTGCCCCGGACGTACCTGCTATAGTGAAATCTTAATGGGTACACCCCCAGGCACCGTATCTCTGACCAAGGAGCATGATGCCTTCGTCTGTTTATTACGCATCTGCATCGACCTTCCGGGTCTTATTCGAGCTTGTAGTGCTGGTCCTTACCAGTGCCTGTGAGCAACTTATGCGATATCATTTTTTTTTTGCATTCTGTGCAGTGATGATGAACTGCGCCACAAATTTCATGCGCCTGCGCCGCCACTTGGATGTCGTTGAACGGAACTGGAACGAATTCTCGGTAAGCTTTGCAACTCCAATGCGGGTACACCTGTGAGCGGCACTCCCTGCACAGGATTGTGCCAGCGAACAGAGGCGGTACCGTCTTAGATGGCTTGCTTCTCAGTCGTAGAGTTTATCACTTAAGGTAGCTCTCAAGACAAAAGAATATGTGAGGTCGTATTAGGGGTTATCTTTATCTTACAGAGAGAGCGGATAAAATGATAAGTGCGCCACTATAAGACTGAGAAGAGAAGCCAGGCAGCCCGAGTACCTTCGGCAAAGACGGTACACGTCCGTTTCGTGTGTTGAAGCATCTGATCACGCACGTGTCAGATTCATGTAGATCAGAACGTTTGCTCATGGACGGACGAACGGACGGATGAACGGACGGACGTGCGGGTAAACGAATTGACGGGCGGGCAAACAGGCGAGCGGGTGGGTAAGCTACGCATGGGCGGACCGATGTGCAGAAGGGCGGACCAGAGAAACATTATGTAGAAAAATCAGATAAGAACCTCACAGGTACGCATTGCGTGCACTAAACCAAAATGAAGTGTACGCACTTCTTACAGCACGTGCCCTGCATGAGTCGAATCCTGGAAGGAAGGTTTCCAGACTATTCACAGGAATGCTCCCGGTCTGGCTCATTCGGAAAGGTGAGTGACGTAAGTGGGTAAACATTTAAGCGAAGGACTGCATTTTCTGGAACAAAAACGTTTTCCTGGACTAACAAGAAAAATGGATGCTGTTCTTGACAATTCGAAATTGTTTTGCTCGAATATATTGCGCCCACAGCAGGGCCTTGCATTGTACCAGCTGTGGCGACACTATCGCAACAAATTTCTCCATCTTGTCCCGCCACTTTTGTTTTGAGTAGCCCCCTTGGCTGCGTTTGCTTTCCCTTCTATAATATTTTGTTACAAGACACCGGTTATGTACTGTCTTTATACAGTGCACGCAAAAAGAGACAATCACAACAGGCAGCTAGTGATAGAATTGTGAAATTGCGAGAACACATTATGCGCAAAACTTGTGTCCACTGGGTATCACTAATGCACGGCCACCATGCCGAGTGTCACCATCATTGCAAAGCCGGGCTATTATACTGCATGCATCAATATAATTGTGCAAGAAACTTGCTCCACGATCAGGCTCACCAAGTGTTGACCTTACCTTCGTAGTACTGTGTAGCAATCAACAGCTCCCTAGTTCATGTACGAACTAGTGTGGCTTCCTTGATGCGAGTGGGATAGTAATTTGGCACCCCTAAGAATAATTCATTTTCCTATTGATAAATAAGACCCTTCTTAAGGTCTGCATAGAAGCAAGCACTCTAAATTCAACTCCGCACTTCTTAGATGCCGGAAATGAACTAAGTGAGGTGCGCCCTGGATTGAGGTAGGAATATGTGGCTGCAGGAGCTACGTAAAAATTGATGAGGCGCATGAGAGTGAGCCGCAATGCTCATTCGGGTGAGCTACAAAGCCCCGATCGCTCCTTTTAGAGCGCAGCTGTTTCACGAGCCACGACGGAGCCACGGGCCAAAGACAATTTCTGAGAAGAAGAGAAAGAGACACGAGCTCTGCGCCACTCATTCGTGGCACTAAACGGAAATGTATGCGGGAGGCTGACTTAGAGTGTCTGGTCCAGGCATTTGTTATCGGTCACCTAGCATATACCATCCCTTACCACTACCTTAGCTGCCGGGAACGGGACCGCGTTGACTGTCTTATTGGACAGGCATACAAGGCGGCTCTTCACCTCCCTCACCAGAACCCATATATACAAACTCCTGGCATTAGGGATCTATAACGCTGTAACGGAGCTCGTGAAAGCTAATCTCATATCTCAGTACGAGCGCCTCAAACGCGCCCCCATGGGACGTCACATACTCGACAAGGGAAGAATAAGCTTAGAAGCGACCGTCGCTGACAAGGCACAACTTCCACCTCACACCCATAGTAACCTCATCGTTACCCCTCTCTCTAAGAACATGCACACATTGTATCATATCGCTTGCCGCAAGGACAGGACTAAGTCCCCGCACAAAAAAATATTCGTCAGATCAGACAGCAGTCTATGTCGACGCAACCTAATACTACGACGCGATGCTTATTCTTTCGTGGTAGTCAACCACTGATGGACGGTCGTTGGTTGCGTGCTCCATCCCTGTCAGATCATCTGAAGAGGCCGAAGAGGCGGCCATATAGCCTTGGCGATAGCCTCCATCTCTGCAGAGACCATCTTCGGTGATTCCAAAATTGCAATTCGCAACTTCGTCAATGCACGTTAAAGATCCCCAGGTGGTCGAAATTACTCCGTAGCCCTCCACTACGGCTCCCCTTTCTCTCTTTCCACTTTCACTCCCACCTTCCTCCCTTCCCTTACGGCGCGGTTCGGGTGTCCACAGAACAAGTGTGACAGTTACCGCGCCTTTCCCTTCCTGTGAACCAATTTATTTTTATTAACTTCGTCAAAGGCCGCGTCTGCGCCGTCGTCCTATCCCTCCTTCATTCCACCAATCACCAACTCCGCCAGATCCAATTGACCTGGGTCCCAGCGCACTCATCCCATCCAGGAACGAGGCGACCCGCAATTACGCCCGATAATTCGTCAACCGGGCTGTGGCGTTACCCGTCGGGTCCTGACAAGAGCCCTAGAAGTCACCGAGCGCCATGAGTTCATGGCCACTTGATGGGACTATAACTCCACAATACTTTACTACTTACTGTTGACGAAAATAAAGTTTTTACTCCTCCTGTATTTTCTGAGAAATACTCTTTGGCCCATTACAAAGTCCCTTTATTTGCACATACAGACATACAAGCATATCCCGAATTCTTTGCTTGAATATATCGCAAAAAGGCTTAAATAGCTGAGCTCAAATTTCAATATAGGGTGTATCGTGCGTGCGTGCGTGCGTGCGTGCGTGCGTGCGTGCGTGCGTGCGTGCGTGCGTGCGTGCGTGCGTGCGTGCGTGCGTGCGTGCGTGCGTGCGTGCGTGCGTGCGTGCGTGCGTGCGTGCGTGCGTGCGTGCGTGCGTGCGTGCGTGCGTGCGTGCGTGCGTGCGTGCGTGCGTGCGTGCGTGCGTGCGTGCGTGCGTGCGTGCGTGCGTGCGTGCGTGCGTGCGTGCGTGCGTGCGTGCGTGCGTGCGTGCGTGCGTGCGTGCGTGCGTGCGTGCGTGCGTGCGTGCGTGCGTGCGTGCGTGCGTGCGTGCGTGCGTGTGTGTGTGTGTGTGTGTGTGTGTGTGTGTGTGTGTGTGTGTGTGTGTGTGTGTGTGTGTGTGTGTGTGTGTGTGTGTGTGTGTGTGTGTGTGTGTGTGTGTGTGTGTGTGTGTGTGTGTGTGTGTGTGTGTGTGTGTGTGTGTGTGTGTGTGTGTGTGTGTGTGTGTGTGTGTGTGTGTGTGTGTGTGTGTGTGTGTGTGTGTGTGTGTGTGTGTGTGTGTGTGTGTGTGTGTGTGTGTGTGTGTGTGTGTGTGTGTGTGTGTGTGTGTGTGTGTGTGTGTGTGTGTGTGTGTGTGTGTGTGTGTGTGTGTGTGTGTGTGTGTGTGTGTGTGTGTGTGTGTGTGTGTGTGTGTGTGTGTGTGTGTGTGTGTGTGTGTGTGTGTGTGTGTGTGTGTGTGTGTGTGTGTGTGTGTGTGTGTGTGTGTGTGTGTGTGTGTGTGTGTGTGTGTGTGTGTGTGTGTGTGTGTGTGTGTGTGTGTGTGTGTGTGTGTGTGTGTGTGTGTGTGTGTGTGTGTGTGTGTGTGTGTGTGTGTGTGTGTGTGTGTGTGTGTAAAAATGTACCAACAAGCCGTCTCTTTGCTTTTTACAAAGCAAAGCGCAGCAACACAATCTCTTTGCTGCGCTTGCTTTTTTCACATATATTCCTCTTTACTGCAAAAGCGATTCGTCTTCCTTAACAGCTTTTTGACTGGCACTCAGCAAACACAAAAATCAATCAAGGCTTGACGCAATTAGATCGATTGCTGTGCTTCTGACAATTTTTAATTTTTCTTTCTTTCTTTCCATCCAGGCATGGGACTGCTTCGCTGGGCCGGAGACTATGGTAAAAAGGATTGTTTGCGCACACACCTTTTTACTGGGCTTTTAGCTTCAGCGCAGCCCTTATGTACGATGACGCCGTACAAAATTACTGAAACGAATGCGAATTTATAGGTTGCAATGGCGCTTAAACAAGCTGATATATACTTATACGCGCTGCCTCTCATGATACCACGTCGACATGAGGAAATTTGAAATGGGGGGAGGGTGAGGGACTTGGCGGAGTAAGCAATTGAGCTGGCTCTTGTTGCCACCAGCTAATTTACCGCCAGGGTACGGTCCTTTCTCACAAAAAGAGATAAATACCATGCTAATGGTAGCCTGAAATCACGATACAAAAATGTAGTTCAAATGGAACGAAGAAGACTGAAGAAAGACAAGCACAATTGCTGACAACTGGTACAGTGTTCTAGAAGGCTTCTCAATGTGTTCTGTATCACTGTACTGCTGCCAACTAAAAAGCGGTTCTTCTTCTTTTGGGCTTTTGAAACATGGCACATACTGACAGGGTGGGATTGGCCAAGGAGAACATGGAAATTTTGACAGGAGATTACGACAAAATAATAGGGCGAAGCAAGGATTTTTGAAAAATGTATCGTCGAAAACGACAGGAAAGCATTTAAAGTAAATTAACAAACATAATACTTGCTCGAAAAAGAAGATATATGAGAAATTTAAGGGTTAGCAATTCAACCTACCAGTTTTTTTTTTTTTTTTTTGGTCTCGTCTTCTTACCCAAGCCAATAAATAGCGGCAGAGAAACAAAAATAAAGCACCATGTGATCTCAACAACAAAAACATAAAACAAAAGAACGAAAAAAAAGAAACAGAGGACAAAAAACAGTAAAACGCCAAAAAGAAAAAAAGCAAAAGAAATGACATTAAGGATCTGCAATATTTTGGGCTTCGGAACAAGGAACTAAAGAGGGGTTCAACGCTCCTGCACAGTGTCGAGCGATAGCACTGTTGTTACAACACCACACCGGTTTGAAATATGTTCACTTTATTGATTTCTTCAGGACTGTAATGGTTGCGAAAAAAGCCTTATGATCACTGCAGTAAACTGCCACGATTTCTATACTTATTAGCAAAATTTTCCCATCGGGGTGGAGCAATGGTTATGGCGTACGACTACTGTTCCCAAAAGATGCGGGATGAATGAATGAATGAAGCCTTTATTGAAAGGATGGGATGGCTCTCGGCCTCTGTTTGGATTCTTGGGGAGTTAGGAGGGATGGGAGTGTAACTTCTTCGTCTTAACGGTTCTTCAAGCTGTTGCTTGTTGCTTGCCATGCGGCCTAAATCGACCTCTCTCACACTACTCGAAGCAGGCCGCTCTCACTGCCGTATGTAGCAATGGAGTGTTGTATTTCGGTGCTTGAAATAACCTGACCTGCTAATGTGGGCATGTCGTCGTGTGGAATATGCGTAATTTTGTTTCTTCCTTGTGAAAACGATGGACATTGCCATATAAGATGTTCTAGGTCTGCTGTACACTGTTCCTGACAGTGCGTGCATATGTTGTGCTTGAGTGTTTCGTGTCTTCGGAGAAACCACTTGCCAAGTATGTGCGGTGTGTAAGCAGCGTTTGTTATTACTTTGTTGAGAAATATTTCTTGTGGTCGAGTGAGCCCTTTCGTGTCCTCAAACACCGGCGTTGGTGTCGCTTCATGTAATCTAAGCTTACTGTCGTGTTTTATTTTGGTGCGTACATAGTGCATCATCGATCTACCAGAGGAGCCTTTAGTGAGCATTCTTTGGTAAGGATTTAAGTCTATCGGTTTAGGCATGGAGTTGGGGTGTGGGGCATTGTACGTTTCAGCAAGCCCACCCGCTTGCGCGGCGGCCGCTTGCGCGGCTGCGTTTCCCCCGTCCGTGCCAGTATGTCCCGGTGTCCATATAATTTGAATTTCTATTCCAGCTTCCCGCATTCCCTTCAGCCTCTTTCTGATGTCCTTGGCCACTGCGTCGTCTGTAGTTGGTGCCGTCAGCTCTGCAATCGCTGCATATAATTTGGTTAAAATTCGATAACCATTGAAGTTATCTTTTCTGGCTGCGGCGGTCGTAATAGTATTTATGGCTCCCCATATGGCAAGCAACTCGGAGTGTATAATTGTTCCTCCAGGTAGGTGGCACGTGTGCTGTCCGTTGTGCTGAGGCGCTGGCACACACACCCATGCCACACTCACCCTTTCATTTCTAATTGCAGCGTCAGTGTAGATGTCTATTGTATTGAGTGGTCTTGTGAGGGCAGTTCTCTGTGCTAAAAGTTGCCTAGCCACCACATTCCGCCTACTAATAGGTCGTTGTGGCCTTAGTGCGATTACCGGCGCCTCCCACGGGGGTGAAGTGTCTGTCCCCAGGGGCCTCGGAGCAATATTGATTCGGTTGTCCCATGCCATGATCTGCTGCCCTTGAGTCGTGTTTTCCAGTCGGGATCGCATTCTTATTTTTGCTTCTCTTATAATGTCTTGTATGGGTGGTATGCTGACCATTTTAAGCAGCTCTTCATTTCTCGTGTGCTTAGGAAGCCCAGTAATGGTGCGAAGAGTGGCCCTGTGTAGCTTTTCGATGTCTTTAACGTCGCGATTAGAAAACTCATAGACAGGTGCCCCGTACAGAATCCTGCCTACAGCAACCGCTCTAGACAGTGTTTGGCACGATTTTTGCCGGGCTCCACCGTATTTGTTTGAAATCCGGCGAATCATATGCAACATCGGGGTCCAGTTACGTTGCAATGTACGAATCCATTTACGAGGACTGTTGCAACTAGAAATCTGTGCCCCCAAGATTTTTGTCTGCCCATTTGCAGACGTGATGTTGTGTTGTCCAAGATGCAGTATAATCTGCTTTTTGGCGTTTGTAGAATTCTTGCCGTCTATGCTTATGAGTTGTGTCTTTTCAGGTGAGAGCTGTAGCCCCAATGCTTCCAAGCTGTCAGTGAGGCTGAAGATTGCTGCTTGGAGCTCCGTCTGCATGACTTCTTCATTTGGGTAATCCACTGCTTCTGTCCATATGGTGACATCATCTGCGTAGATGGTGAAGCGGGCCGAAGTGTCTCGCTCGAGCGCTTCTGCTACGCGGGTCATGGCCAAGTTAAAAAGCAAAGGCCCGAGGATAGAGCCCTGGGGCACGCCCCTATCCAAGTAATAGGTTCTGGGGCTCCATCCCGAAGCTTTGCCATGAAGCCTAATAGGTCTACTTTGAAGGAAGCTGCATATCCAATTGTATGCTTTTTGGCTGGGATATCTTTTTGCTAATTCTTGTAGGATTACCTGTTGGTTTACATTGTCGAATGCTTTGCGCATATCAACCGCGAGGATGTAATCTGGTGTCTGTTTGCGAGACCTGCGGTTGATTACCCTGCGGAGCAGCCAAAGGCAATCATGCGTGCCCATATTCGGACGGAATCCAGCCTGGGCTGGATGCAACCCAGGCTGTACGTATTCGATATAATGCTGTATTCTTGCGGCTATCATTCGCTCAATCAATTTGCAGATAGTGGATGTGAGAGCTATTGGCCGTAGGTTCTCTGGTTTTGTGTGGTCCTTCCCTGATTTCGGTATGGGGTATATCAATGATAGCTTTAGTGCATCTGGCACCACTCCTGATTCCCATGAATCGTTTATGATAGTTAAGAGCTGATCTTGGGCTTCGTCGCTAAGATTTTTGAGCTCCTGCCATGTTACTCCGTCGTGTCCTGGAGCCGATTTCGGTTTGCCGTGGACTAATGCTGCCAATAGCTCGCCAAATGTAAATGGTTTTTCAAGTTCCATCACTGTGTTGTCAATCGTGATCGCCGGCAATGGTGACGTGGGTATCTCAGAAGCATGCGGGAAGAACGTGTGGATCACTTTTTCCTCGAGTGCAGCTGGGTTCTCGCGCAGGAACAGCTCTGCCAGTGGTGGTGTGCTTTTCTTTTTCCCCAGCAGGCTTCGTAGAATTCCCCACAGCTTTTTAAGGCCGGGTTTGCGTCCGAGCGTCGCACAAGTGCTGTGCCATGAATCTGTTTCGAGCTGTTGCTGGTACTCCTTGATGAGTCGATATTGGCGCTTAAGGCTCATGAGATCCCTGTGGCGCTTTCCTTTATATCTGTATTGTTGCGTAAGGATATTGACCTTTCGCCACAAGTTGGCAAGGTGCCTATCCATGTGTGTGGTAGTGTCGTCACATATTATTGTGTCTCGGCACCATGGCCGTGCTTCCGCAACCATGGCACTGAATTGCGCGAAGTCCATGAAGTTGCCGCCAGTGGCTGTCCGAAACTTTTCCCAGTCGATGGTAACCGTTTGCTTTTTTTCACGAATCTTTTTTCGGTTAAGGGTGATCAAAATTGGTAAGTGGTCGCTTCCCCATGTTGTCTGTTCGACTTCCCATTGCCTGATGAATCCTGGTGTGGCCAACGTCAGGTCTGGTGTCGTATCTCGTTGTCGGGCGTGTAGTCCTATGCGCGTTGGTGTGTCCGGGATGTTGTATATGTATAGACCAGACATTTCTACAGTGTCGTGCAGCATGCGTCCCCTTAGGTCAGCTGTGGCGTAGCCCCAGTCGGGTGCTTAGCATTGAAGTCTCCTCCCACCAGGATGGGGAGGCTTCCTGACAGGGCCAGGACTTTGGCGAGCCACCCGTATGAGTCGGTATTATGACTGCCAGTCAGAGGCCTATAATACACGGAGACTGCCACCATGGGCCGCTCCCCAGGAGGACACATTTTAACAGCGATTACTTCTCTGAACTCATTACTTAGATCAGGAATTTGTAATTCGGTTGCTGTGCATTCGTTTCTGACAAGGAGAGCAGCTTGACCCTGTGCATGTTGGTTTCCTCTGTTCTGGTGAAGTATGGTAGGCTGCTGAAATGTACGGTAACCCCGAATAGTGCAAGGTCCTCTTGTTTCTTGCAAAAGGATGACCAGAGGCTTCAATTTTCTGACTTGTTTCCTTAGGGTAGGTCCAGTCTGCGTGAAACTTCTGCAGTTCCATTGTAGACATATTGATCTGATTCTTATTGCGCCTCTGCGGGCTTACGTCTTTTTGGCTCATCGTTCTGGTGTTGGATGCTTTTGTGCAACTCTATAAAAATTGCTTCAATCTGAGTCTGTATCGCGTTTGTTATCGTTTGAAACTCATCCCGCAGGCTTTTTTCTAGACGCTGTGTCTCGTTGTGTCGCTCTTGCCTCATGATGCTCAGCATTTGCGCATACGCCGAGTCTTGTGCGGTAAGTGCCTTTGTCGTCTGATGAGTCTTTGGCGTTTGAGTCAGTGATGTTTCGGTATGTTGGTGCTTTATGGAGTTTGCAGTTGTTTTACGACTGGACGACCGTCCATGCCGGCTTTTCGAACGCACGCGTTGCATCTGCCCAGTGGGCGAGGCTGAAGCATGTTGCCGCTGCGTCTGAGATGCATGAACGTCTTGTTCCGGTGGTAGCCTTGCAAGGACTTTCTCCAGCATTTCTCTAAGTTGCTGATTTTCTTTTCGCAACTCTTCCAGTTGTTGTTGGTAAACAGGGGGCAGCGCAGTTTCTGTCGACGAGTTCTGTCGCGCCTTGTCTGCCCATGTAACTTCTCCCTTAACTGCATCAGGGTTCTGCTTATTTTCTTTAGGCTCTTTTGGTACACGACTAGGACAAGACGAATTGATTGAAATGTGGCCCGGTTTCTGGCAGGCGACGCAGAATAACTCTTGATCGCATTCTGTGTCTTTAGAGTGCAGCCGTCCGCACTCCTTACAAACCTCTTCTGCTGGACAATACCTAGCAATATGTCCCAGTCCGTGGCAGTTATAGCAGGCAATAATTTTCGGTCTGTACTCGTAGACCCTTGTGATTTCGTAATCAAAAACGAGCCTTTTGGGTAGCTGCTCTGTATCGAATTTTAACAGCAGCATGTTTGTCTTTCCTAGGAGACGCGCGTCAACCTTGATGTACTCAATAGTTTGACCAGGACGCACCTTGATAACGCCCCGACTTTTTTCCTCGCCTCGTGTTGGCGTTCGTTCAATCGTGACCTCGTACGTGCAGACGCGTCCGTTCACTTTCCCGGCCAGTCGCGTTAATGCGGTGAGCCTATTTGCGTGTTCCTCATCTCTAACAGTGACCTTGACGCGATTTGCTACCACATCGTAGCGGAAAGCAGCCAAATCTGCCAATTCCCAACTTTTTGCGGTCATTTCTAACGCCTCTGTAATGGCTTGTTTAGGTATATCATGCACATGCACTCGGTTGAGTGGCCTGATCGAGAGTGGAAAGAGAGGTCGACTTACCCGTTCAAGACGAAGCTGTTCAGGCTTCACTTTCCTTTGAGGTTTCCGTTTCTTGATTAAAGTCCAGTCGCCGTAGTCGCCGACGTTCTCACTTTCGTCTTCAGTGTCCATTTGGTCGCTTGCGTGCTGCTCCTTAGTCTTAGTGAGTCCCACAGAAAGACCACTCTCAGCGTCCGCGTTCGGCAGCTGATGCGTTCCGTCCTCTTCATCGCGCGTTGGGCGTCGGAACGCCTTTTCTTGGAGGCTGCTTTCAGTTTCTTTGGTGCCTACACTTTTTGATGAACCCACAGCTCCCGCACTTGCGCCACTCGGGTGTGAGCGAACCGACGCCGGCTTCGGCATGGTGCGTCCTGACAGCCCGGCCAGGGCAGCAGCTGAGCTGCGTCTGGGTGTTGTTAGGGTTAGCAGTCTGTCGCAGAAAACGTTGTTGCAGGCGGAAAAACGATGACTTCAGATCTACGAAAATCACTCCGCACTCACCGGAGGTACTCACTGGGTCATTGTCCTTTGTTTCGTACACAAAAGAACAATATTTCCGCACACAGTTAAAAAAACATTGAAGAGCCGAGGTGCCACACGGTTGCAACCTGCGGCGATCGCAGCGCCTCCAGATGCGGGATCGAATCACGGCCTCAGCAGCCGCTTTTCGTTGAAAGCAAAAATCATGAAGTACGTGTGCTGTGCGATGTCAGTGCACGTTAAGGATGCGGGATCGAATCACGGCCTCAGCAGCCGCTTTTCGTTGAAAGCAAAAAGCATGAAGTACGTGTGCTGTGCGATGTCAGTGCACGTTAAGGAACCCCAGGTGACGAAATTTCCGGAGTCCTCCACTACGGAGTGTCTCATAGCCTGAGTCGCGTTGGTGGTGGTGGTGGTGTGTTAAACCCCACAAACCAAATGAAAACAAAACTGCAAATTGCTCTAGAAGAAAGGAAAGGAGCTGCATCTATCACTCTCGACACCTAAACCATGCCGTAAATGGATAGAGGGGGGATCGAAAGAAAGAATAAGCTGTCATAGTGTAAAGAAGAACTCCGGGAAATGACAGCAGAATTTAGAGGCCGCTTTCAGCACTATGTGGCTGGCCCACCAAATCTGGTGCCCGTTCGCGCCACTCCAATTTGTGTTAGCAGCACCCTAAGAACGGCGTTCGTATAAAGTCCTTCAAACGCCAGTGATGATTTTGTGATGTCAGTGCAGGTTAAAGAACTCCACGTGGTCAAAATTATTCCGGAACTTTCCACTATGGCAGCTCTCCCCCTGTCTACTTTCACTCCTTTCCTCCTCCCTTTCCTTGTGGCGCGATTCAGGTGACAGGTACTGCGCCTTTTCTTTGCACCGCCCTGAGAACAGAGTTCGTATTGCTGCTCTTTAGACAGCCCCCTCCACTCTTCTCCTCTGCATTTAGGAGGGTGGAAAGTTGGGCGAGTTGGGTGATATGCACACGGAAAAGTTTGCGCTTATAGACAAGTGAGGAAAACAAGGATGAGCGCTCGTCCTTGCTTTCCTCACTCGTCTTTGTGTATACGGGCAAACTTTTCAATATGCATCTCCTCGGGAGCTGGCGAGTGGCATACGTGGCATGCGCTGTTGCGATGCGATCTCTTGCTCAACGTCGAATTTCAGAATAAGGCAACCTTTAAGAATGCTAGAAATAGAGCTAACGCTCCAAGAAGAACCCGCTTCTCATTTGGCATTAGTCAGCGCTCGTGTTTGTCTGCCTTCTTCTTCGTTTAGTTTGTGCCACATTCGTGTATCATAATTAACCAGCTCGTCCAAATTGCCACACTTCATCATCTCGCGATTAAAGCTGCGCTTCACGAAGATATTACGAGTTGCACACACTACTGTTACTGTTCGGACGCTTGATCCTTAACCGCAGCTCAATACTTCGTCGATTCTCCACTGTTCTAGGCCACCCTGGGAAACGAGCGTAGCTCATCGTTCATGGAAGCTCGCGTACGTAAGCACGTTTCTTACTCTTGTCCAGCAATAGCGTCTTTAGTGAGCCCTCAAACATAATGTTCTTCAGCATTAGTAGGCAGGAACGTCGGCGCTTTGCAGATGTAGAGGATCTGTGGCAGCGAATAAGCATGGGTTACACCTGCCGAAGCACCTCATAACTACCCTGATTCCTGCCATCATTTCGAACCGTTCATCTCTTTCTTCGCAGTGCATTCAGGTCCATTGTCCGTAACACAGTAAAATATATTTCCTTTTTTTATAACCTAAGTTTAGATAAGCTCGACCAAAATAACTTTACCAGACCTCTCTAGAGTAACGTGTTAAAAAGAGAACGTCTCTAAACGCCGCGCAGCGCAGTGAACGTTTCATCACGTGTAAATCAAGAGGGCGTCAATCTATCGGAGCATTTCACGAGCGATGTCTCAAATCTGACAAGCTTCGATATCCAAAAATTATGCGATGTCTTCTACTGCTATAAATACCAGTACTACTATCATCACAATAATTCCCCCAACTATCGCTATAACGCTACTACTACTACTGCTACTACTACTACTACTACTACTACTAATAATAATAATAATAATAATAATAATAATAATAATAATAATAATAATAATAATAATAATAATAATAATAATAATAATAATAATAATAATAATAATAATAATAATAATAATAATACCAGCACGGAACGTTACCGCCGGCCATGCTGATACTGCTACTAATACTACTGCTACAACAAGTACGAAACTTCCATATTAGCCCTGCTATTGACACTACAACGGCTACTATTACTGCTAATACTACTACCACTGCAACTTTACCGCTATTATGGCCATGATTGCATTATTTCTGCTGCTCCGCTACTACTATCACTTCTATTGTTACTGCTAATGCTATTACAACCACCGCTATTATTTGCACTACTACCATACTGACGCTGCTAATATTGCTACCACAACTATTCCAAATGCTATTCGCATTACTACCGCTTCTACCATTCCTATTAGTGTTCCTACTACTACTCCCACCTCTACTGTTCGCTCTACCACTACTAATACTGATACTACTACGGTTATATGCATGCACAAGCTAAAGCAACGAGAGATTCATGAATGTGTTTTCATAGATTTCAAATCAAATTCAATTAAATTTTATTTCTCTTTGTACAGGGTACAAAGACAGAGTAGCTACAAAAAACAGTTTGAGGAGGCGATTGCTCGATTTAAACAGCAGCACTGGCACATTATACAGTGTTTTCATCCCAGAATTAGCCCAAAAGCACATGGATATTTCGAGGAAAAAAAAAAAAAAAGGCATCAAAGGCAGCACAATAGTAAAAGAAAAAAAAAAGGGGGGGGGGGGGGGCGCAAGAAGATCATACGGGCAGCGAATAACTGACTTGTTGCGGACGCATTCATAGGCTAACAAAGTAAATTACACAACTGGAACATTTGTTTCAATTATTTCCTGGGCAGTCTGGCAACCCAAATACACTGGCGAGCATATTTATTGAGTATGTAGGTTACTTATTCAGAATAGCTTCTTCTGGGAGTTGGTGTGCACATCCGTATGACGTTTGTGATATGTGATTACATTTTTTTTTTCATCGGTGTAGCAATATTTATATAATGGAGTTATTTCTTAATGCGTCGTCGTACAGTACAGTTAGTCGGTTTCCTTAATACCGAACATTAACAATTACATCTTTAAACAGCTATTTTGTGTGAGAATTCAGTGATACGTTAGCTATTACTTTTTGCTTTATTTTGTAAGCGTAACAATGTGTTAAAGTTGTTTTGGTGCTTGCTCTCCGGCATATGCGAGGAGAGAAAGATTTATAGAGTTGCAAAGCTTTGAGAGACATTACTGCCTCTTCCCCTGCTAACTCTCCTGTTATGTTAGTTGAAGTGGTGTTGAATTACTATGTTGCAAATTTTACACTAGCGCGACCAATTTGCAAGTCATTACTTATGCAGGAATATGCCTGAAGATTTAATTTCCTTTTTTCCTCGCAGCAATGCGCAATGCAGTATGCCAAGGACTGACATAAACCTCAAGCTTTGAAGACGTGTGAAATTCCTGAATAAATGAAACTTTTCTAACAGGCCTCTCTCGCAAGCACTGCGTGTATCACATTAATACCTCAAGGTGTAATCAACACAGAAATTTGGGATATATCGGTTAATCTGCAACGTGATTTCTCTAACAAAAGAGCTAGACCAGTGCAAGAATATTTTGATGAGTATCTGCTATCCGATAATTTTCCATAATTTGTTCACATGTGCGATAAGGCTACAGAACATCTAAAATTCCACTGCCTAATGTTGTGTGAGGCGTTCACAAAACATTCCATTCGTTACAATTGAGTTGCGCCGAAAAACAATTTCCTCTGAGCCTTAGAACTTGAAGACGGAATCGCGACAGGAGGAACAACCCCAGCCCTGCGGCTATATTATTCATCGACGCATTTTATTCATGCAGACATCGGATGAATAGGCTCATAGGTCGCCATCTGTTCGTACTGACAGCACTGCTGTATTTGAGGCTGGACTCCTGAATACTGATCTTTTTTCTCCACTGGAAAAAGAACAATTCAACATGGCGAGCATCAGTGAAAATAATTTCCCGGAAAAAGGAGGCCAGAACCTGGTTTTGTTTTCCTGCTTCAACTGCAAAACCATTTAGCCAATACAATCTTCCATTGCGAAAGACTGGTGGACTCTCCGACGAAATGAAGCATACTTCTCTTAGCCTTCTCTAGATAAGAAATTCAAGGAGACCACATTGCGTATGTCCTGGCAGAAGTCAGAGGGCGACTAAAAATCCCCCTGCATTCATGGAACATGCTATCCAGGAAAGGAGGAAGAAAATGATGAAAATGCTCCCGAAGAAATATCTCTGAAAACATCACCCTCAAATATCACGAAAGACAGGAGATTGTCTTCGCCGCCTAATATAAGGCCATCATGTTATGATGGTGGCAGCAACAAATGACCTGCCAAATCTAAACACGTCAAGGCTAGCGTAGCTGACGTGGCCGAAAATGTGGCCATTGCCCTTGCGACAACTGGGATGACTACCACAATCATAAGGAACTCAAAAACGGCCATACAAAACTTTCTCGATGGAAGATCCTCTCTGCAAGCAAAAATGGTACTGTAAATTTGACAGGAATACAGAATAATCCTTCCTGTATTAGCACTAGCCTATATAATCTCAGTTAAATGGAAATAAGGATCTTACATTTAAGGAAAGCGTTTTACATTCACCATGGTGAATTCTGGTCCTCAGTATTCATAAGGGACTCAAAAACGGCCATATAGAACTTTCTCGATGGAAGATCCTCTCTGAAAGCAAAAATGATACTGTAAATTTGACAGGAATACAGAATAATCCTTCCTGTATGAGCACTAGCCTATATAATATCAGTTAAATGGAAATAAGGATCTTACATTTAAGGGAAGTGTCTTACATTCCGCATGGTAAGTTCTAGTCTTCAGTGCACTCTCCGAAGAAACAGGCTAGCAAGCTATAAAAACATTAATCAGCGCTATCGGCTAAGCACAGCATAATCCTGCCGGTAGACAGGTCTCTATACGAAACCAAAGAGAGCGTTTGGAGGTGCTTGTAACTAAGAACCTCTCAGAGTTCGACAAACCACAGCCAAATGGTGCCCGAAATAATTCTCGGATATATGCAAACTATTTCAGGATAGGACAGACCTCATACATATGATAAGAACTTGTCCAGAACTTCAGGCTATCGATGAAGAAACTAGAAGAGCGGTCTTTCGGGAGACTATATACTAAGACGCCGTAGTGGAGGACTCCGAAAATTTCGACCACCTGGGGTTCTTTAACGTGCACTGACACCGCACAGCACACGGGCATGGTGTATAGAAGCCACCGTTTGGTGGTGGTGTTTGTGTGTGTGGGGTGGGGGGTGGGTGTTACAGACACACCAAAACATCGATAGAGTGTTTTGAAATGCAGATAGGTGTGAGGTACTAGATGATCGGGATTCGTTTTCTGACTTGCGTTACTCATCACTTTCGGCATCATCTTTATAGGTTCTTGTTTTCGTTGAACAAGTTTTGTCACGACGGGAGCAAAATAGCTCGGCTAGCTGGCCCAACATTATGCAAGGCAAACTGTTTTCTTTTTACCTCCATCGTAATCAATGTTTGCGCAAGTGAGACAGAATAGACAACGGGGAAACTTGCTCTGCTCCAATGAGCCGCTTTTCCAAACACGAGCACGCAAAACGTCTAGGGTTATAGCTGACCCGCGTAACTGAAGCACACTGTTATCTGTATAGTATAGCTATAATTATGCACTACACGTGCGGCTGAATATGCAACAAGCGTAAAAAAAAAAAAATTCCGAGAGCACTGTGGAATCTAAACTGCAGAAATGCGAAAGCCAAAGCTTTGTTGCTGCACACGGTGCATAGCGTTTGCTCTCATTATCAACTAAATGCACCGTCATTAACACTGATACTGTAATTACTGTCATTACCAGTAACTGCAGCGTCATTGTCATCGCTACTATCATCTTCAATCTAGACAGGAAGAATTATGTACATTTCACGATCGTACGTGGTGCAGTTGGTTAAAGCTCTCGACTGGAGATCCGAGGGATCGAGGTTCGATTCCCGGTAGAAACCGAATTTATATTCTTTCTGATGACGTCATCAGGATGATTGAGAAGTGACACATCATCGCACAGATCCGACGCACAGATCCCGCGCACAACACAGATCCCGCGCCCGGGATTTCCTTCCATCAGCCTAGAAAGACTTTCGCCTTAAAATGCGGTAGAACAGCGCCCTGTCCACGTACGCTGAGGCTGACGGTTCCTTTCATCACTTGACAGGGCGCATAATGTCGCTATGCATTGTTGTAGGTGTGAGGATGGATGAGGCATACAACGATCTTCAAAATATGCTCTTAGGGCTACCGCGATTCATAGCAGCCCAAATACGAAGGAAAATTTCACGAGGTCGTCAACATTCTGCGACGTGCGTCTAAATTTCGTACACAACCTCAGGAAATGTGTGCTGTTTGTTTTGAGATCCAATAACCGATTAAAATTTTGCAATGCAAGGTTTGAATCACAGCAGTAATCGAAAAACGTACACCGGTCCTTTGACCTATTTAACAAAATATAGCCCTTTAAACTATACCTGGCTCGTACAGACTGGTACAGCTCTCCATTTCCTTTGTAGCCATCAAATCAACATTGGCGTTTCGGTGTTGGTCTTGGAAATATATTTGTAATGACCAAGAAAATATGAATAATAATGAGATTAGTAAATAAAGAACGCGGTTCTAAACAACGGCCCTGGAATATATGCTCGCCTCCTGAATATTTCCCCTCCTTTCGCACCTTGGGTTAAATAACGGTAGAATATATGACGCAATTCAATGGGCCCGGTCGATTTTCTATTGCAAGCATTCGGAGAGGCCAATTGAACCCAATTTATATTTTGAATGAATCAACAGCTTTTATACGGCGCTGAAGAGGACGAAATGACTCGAGCGAGCAACTGACTGCCTAAGAAAAGTTTATACACTCTAAAAGGTTCGAAATGCTCAACGGCCGAGCTTAGAGGGCCCAGTAAAATTTTGTCCCCTGTCAAGTCATTCTGTACTTCTCGGCCTGCGCCAGAAATGAAATGATCTAGATCACATTTATTAAAAACGCAGAGGCTAGTGCAAAGGACAGTCCATTGTACTAGCAAGTTTTCCCTTCTTTATTTGTCTGTTTGTGCGTGTGAGATTAGTCATACTCCAGACGAATGCGTTTGCTCCGTTTGTACACAGCAGTGTTGAGCAGATATTTTTCTTTTATTTTTCTTGATTATAAAGCTCTATTCCTGCTTCTTCTCGATATCTCTGTGTTTAGTTCTTTTTTTCCTTTATGTCCTTATTTTCAATATTCAGGTTTCCTTCTGCAATTTTAACACTGTCCTGTTGTCTTCCTCGCACCTGCGTGTAGAGTGCGCGAATATTAAAAGCTGGACTCCCGAGAGTGTTTTCCATCACGCAAAGCAATGGCGACAGTGCGCACTAGTGCGTCAGAGACCACAATGACCTACACGTCAGACTATAAATCCAGCCATTTCGCGGAGACACACTGCAGCGCGTTGCGACATTCATCGACAAAGTTTTGAAGAGCGCTCGAACAATGAGGTGGTCAGTGGCGTTTCTCGGAACTGTTGGGCTGTGCGGTCTCCTATGGTCGATGGGCGAAGCGAAGTCCTATGAGGATTTCTCAAAGGAAATTAAGGAGCTACGGAAGATGACGCCATCTGCTGAGTGCAAGACAGGTAATAGTTTCCTCTCGTGAATATGCCATGATGTAGTCCGACCCTTATAACCAGTAGATGGCATGTGGATGTGATTTTGTCTAGGTCATGATGAAGTAAGAATGCAACAAAAATACGAGCCATACACAGAACACAGCGCTACAGCACTGGGTGTTATACTCCACTGTCGCTCTTTTTCTCGCTGAAATATCCATGATGCATTAACAGTGTACCTAAACGTCTTGAGTGGCTATTGACCTTTGTAAAGGTTACCTATTTTGGCAATTGTTAAGACTTTGTTAAAATAACTGGCATTTTTTATATTTTCGAGAACTACTTTAACACGTAAAATTTGTCAAAAATGACTTCAATAGCAAGCATATTGGTAATGAGTCAGTATGGACCAAAAGCGCAGAAGAACCCTCGTCGCGGCACAGAAGAGGACGCACAGGACTGGTACACATAGTGCTACTACTTCCTCCTTTCGTCTCAACCCCTTCCCCATTCTTTTACGGCTTGGGTCGTTATACGGGTGAGCCGATTGTCTGGTTTAAGTCCGTTTAATGTCCTAGATTCAACCGGCCAGACAGGAAAGTTAGTCTGTTTAAACAACCGATGTGGCCGGCGACTCGCGGCGGCAGCTGATTCGCCCAGATGCTTCCTACGCTCTCAATCCACCGCGGCCAAAGTGAGGTCAACCTCGTCCACTGTGAAAATTGCAAAATATGAAGGTCTGCCTTATGTACGTTGTCGCCAGCACCACTCTCGCTGCTCCGAGCCCTTTGTCGCCCGCCATACCTCGGTCTTTGTCTTGTCAGATGGAAGGAAGGATGCACTAGATGCAATCCTCCTGTAAGGGTACAGACCTCAACTTACGACCATCATCATCCTACGGCAACGCCATGCATGACATTCCACACCACTAGGGTGGGGGAAGTAGGGGAGGAGGGGGGCGATGATATGTTTCCGGTCTGGCATAGCGCCACTGAGCTTCTTGTTAGGAGGCAAAACTCAACCTCTTCTTGCCTACGGCAGTGTCGAGCACCGCGAGTGCGACAATGTTCTCCGCATCCCATGTGGCACTGAGGCATAGCAGTTGCAACACATCCGTGTGCATTCATTTTCAATTGGTTATTGTTCGTCCAGCTGACTGCACAAGGAATCTACAATGAGCTTCCAAGAGGAAGCACAGCCACTTCCAAGCTTCAGCTGCTCACTTAGACGATGAAGAGATTAAGACAGAAAACTGTTGGAGAGATATTAAGGTGCGAGGGCATTAACCATCTGGTGGCACTTACGTCAGCGATAAAATCACCCCAATGATTAAAGGGGTGAGAGCGATAAGGACGTCAACCCTGGCGCCCAGTGTTTAAAAGCACTGGCGTTACAGGCCCCGTCCCGCAGGAAATGCGGCGCTGTCGGCACGGCGAGACGAAAAAAGCACGTGCATGTCTCTGACAGGTTCTGATCGGCTGGTTAGATAGCATTGGTACAGATTATTTGGCGGGTCGCATGATTCCACCAGACCGCATAACATGGGTGAGTCAGGAGCTAACAATTCGGGTTGCTCCTTTGGATGGCTGCGTGAGATGATAATCAAGCCCCTTAGAGCCCGATTCAGGCATGCTGCTCCTAAGCCACGCAGGCATGTCCGTACGACTCGTTTAAAAAAGGTATTTATCTATATCTGGTTATATTTGCCATAATTCGATGGCTTACGACCGTATATAATGATGATGTGTGGGATAACGAAGGCCCGAATTAAGTGATTAGCGGTTAAGTGAGAGGAAAAGGGCGTGGGCGTGAAAGAGGATTTGCAAAGGGAGCCGCAGACAGGATTCATTGATACTGTCGCCACATGTCCTTGAAGGCAAAGCATGCGTGCCCTCGAATTATATTTTGGTTGTTCTTTTTTCTTTTCCCTTGTCACGTCTGCCCGCAACAGTATCCTGCAATTTTCTCGTCTTACTTCGTCCCTACGTTCTCTTATCGCCAGCCATCTACGTTTTCTTATCTCCTTCACGACTGCTTCGATACAGTGACGTTTGATGAACTTGAAGCCGACGGCAAATTGAGGGAGCCGTAAAACACAAAAATTGGGCGCAGCGGATTTCGACACTAGGCATTCATTCCCTAACGCCTCTCGTTCTTAGTTATAGTTATGGAGACGAATCATTAATAAACATATATGCAAGGATGTTCAAGGGTACCACACATATGCATCCATGACATATGGGTGTATATGTCATGCGTTCTGTCGCAGTAACACTCGCTGAGGCCGCGGTCCCTAGGGCAAAACTTGTGTGTTCCCAAATTGCCCCTTAAGTGTGGGACCGATCGCTTTTAATTATACGCGACATCTAGCGCATAGTTTTAATGGCAGCTTGCGCCAGCCGTATAGGAAACAGACCATCAATCAACGCATGCAAGGATGCCTAAGAGAGCGGGGTCACTCTATGGGTGTCTATAGCATGGGCGCCTAGGGGGAACGGCTGTGCTCTCGCACTGCCACACGTAAACAGTAATTAACGCCCCTTTCAGAGTAATTTTTAATGCGATGGAATTGGGAGAGCGTCGGGGTGATTTTCCGGCTTCTGCCTCTACAACATTCGGTGAGGCGAAGGCTTCTGGGGCAAAGATTTTAGCTTCCATATTTCTTTATAAGCTCGAAGCATTTTTTATAAGTTCGAAGCAGATATCGCCTACGGATTATTGCGGACTCGTGGTTTTCAAACCCCGTCTTGGCGGCATCTTCAAGGGACGAATAGACATCCCGCAGCTCGAGGTCTTCATCCCACATATTCTGCGCAAAGACCCGGTCGTAGTTCTCCAGCCAGTCCTCAATGTATTGAAACTTGTCATTAAGTGACAGGAATTTACGTGGTGCATAGAGGAGAAGACGTAGGAAACTCACAGACTGCTGAATGGCTTGGCTTGCCACGATGGACGTCATCGTCCAGGGTGTTGTGGTGAGGGGATCTTACTCGAAATCTAAGCCTCTTTTATCTTGCATGTGGCTTGATTTGTGAACTGGTGTGTTAGCCCACGGTGTGTTAACTGGACGTTAGAGGCTCCTGCAATCTCGTCTTGAGGTAACATAAGTCATGCACTTCCACCAAAATGTCACTGAGAGCAGGTAGAGGCGTGAGGACGAGCTTCACTAGGCACAGTGCCAGCAAACCAGACAAAACTCAGCCAATCGGCGCGTGAGAGGGAAGAAGACGAGGGAGACAAGTGGGTGTCAAATCAAACAAGGTCGACTGCATGCGACGGAAGTAAATGACTAACACTGTGGCAGTATAAATGAGACCGTATGAAAGTTTGATTCATTTGTGTATAAATGTGCAATACCCTCACGAGATTACCAAGACTAGTCCTAGGAATGTGGCAGCCTTTTTCAAAGCGAGAGCCACATCTGCGACGCACACGAAAAGCCGCGGGTACTAATCAGTCCACGCAGGCCCTCCCAGGCATCACATTACAATTGACCTAATATTGATATTGTGTTGGCAATGTCCGGCCCAACATAGGACCAGTGCAATGGCAACATACTACCAATATTAGGCCGATTGTTAGCGCTGTCTGGGTTGTCTCGCGATAATTTTCGCTGCAACCAGATAGGCCGTGAAACGCTAAGAAATTATTTTTGAACACCCTGCGAGCATGTTTCGGTCGTTATAGACATCGAAAAACACTCATAAACGCTTTCAGTGGAGTCCAGAGTTCCAGAGTCAGTCCGCTTTTGGTGAAGTCCGAACTTAGACTCGGGCCTTGGAAGGAAATTTTAATCGCCAGGACTTTGTTAACGTGCACTGAAATCGCACAGCACGCGGGCATCTTTTTGCGTATAGCCTGCATTGACAGGCGGCTGCCGGGGACGCGAGTGAATTCAGGTCCTCTGGCTCGGCAGCCGATTACATGTGTCACGATCACGGCCTGTCAAACAGGGCAGGAGCGCTCTCGGTACCTCCATGCCGGTCACCTCGATGCACCGCAAGATGATGTTCACGTTCATGTCAAAACATTTGTCACACCGCGTATAAAACGTTCGCTGTTACAGTTCCAGGAAAAAGCCTACCGATCAGCATTGATTCATAGCAATAGGAACCAAAGAAATGGTATTACTTTCAAAAGCACAATTCCAACCTCTTATAGTACTCATCATCAGTATTGTAATGGGTGTACCCTTCGTTCATTTTATTTTATTTATTTTTTTCTGCTGCGATTTCAAAAACCTAAGGATCGTCTACGCTAACTTGTACTTTGCGTACAGGACTTGAAGTTTCTCTTTATTCTAAACATTCAAGTGCCTCGTTAGATTTGCTCTGCAATAGACTCCAACTTTCTACAGCTTTATTGTCCATAGTATTCCTCATCGGGATGCACAGTCTTATGTTTTCCGAAGTTATCTTTTATTTCGTAATTAACTTCCCAGTCCTGAGTGATGACTATTTTCGGGGTGGTTGCAATGCATCGCGTATTTTTCAAAACTTTCTTTCGCTACTGATTGTGAATATAAGTTAAAACAGAGGTATCGACTGAATATTTTAAATACAAGACAAATTTCTCTTTGAGTGGTAAAACCGACGCCGCAAAGTGTAATACTCAAATATTAAGAACTTCCTGTCAAGCAAGCAGACGTCTATTCTCACGAAGATATCGTTTTAATTATGGGCTGCTCGTATAGATATGTTCAAAACAATATTTTCGGGATAAACAATTTACTCATAACTATTTCAGTTTTCAGGAAGTGTGCGGGAAGCATCATCATGCTGTGGCCCCTTCTAGGGCAGCTAAAGAAAAGCTGGGACGATTTTCAGGTGGGCTGCCACAAGTCGTTTATAGTTGAACACTCTTTCCTGCCGGCAACTGTGTTTTAGTGCAGGGCAAAGCAAGGCGCAGGTACGCTTATTGGGCTACTGACTTTTGCGGCTGCTGCTGTTGTCATATATGCTGCCCACCTGTCTTAATAATCGACTTTTTTACAACGCATAGTCTAACTGCAACCCTCGTATAATGCACCCCTTTCCTGACGCTCGCCGAGACTAGTAGAATCATGCAGCAAAAATGGCCTTCATATATATTCCATCCGGGATATATAGGATCAGAGTGTTTGGGATAATTTGCTCTACCAAACACACACAAACACGCGCACAAAATTAAAAAATTATAAAAGAAGTCGCCCCGCATATCGAACTTCAATTGTTCCACTGTTTTTGTATAACGAACTGCGTGCCGCTCCCACCATGGGGCGCTTCTCAAACGGCGCTTTTCGATCATTTCTTGAGCGCGGCCTTAGGCAGGTGCTGGCAGCGTGAGCGTTGTAAAATGTCGTACGAGGTGACATTTTAGTGTCTTTGAGGGCATCCCTAGATCTCTTACTCATTATTCACGTAATGTTGGTGCCATGAGGTGAAGCAAGCCAACAAAGAAAAAAAGGAATTGCAGGGCACTTAATCTTTGTCTTTAAGAGTTCAGCACGATATCGTTATCGGGCCCCGTTCGCATCGCCTTCTCATTCTCTTCCGTCTCATAACGACATCCTCCTCACGACCCACAACTCCTTTGTTTTTTTATCTAGCGCAGAGTGAAATTACACTCCTGCCTTGATTGTAACCACAAATCAGGTAACCTCTGTTTAGTTATTACTTCCCGCTTAAAATCTGAAGCCTGTTCTTTCTCTGCTATCCTTAAACTTAAGCCCCAATGCTTTGAAGACGATGCATGGATGTATAAGACTTTGAATCGGGCGCCGGCTTTCGTCATCTGGTGCGCCAGCGCCATACAATCGAAGAAATTTTCCAATCAACGCCGCACATCGCATATAAGCAAAGCGGAAATGCTCTTTTCTAATCGTTTAACTATTACTTCCGCAATTAGTTTCTTTCTAATAACGCACTTAAACATTAGCTTACAGTAATAAGGCGATGCATACATTTGGTCCACCTTTATTTGAAGATAAGTAATGCGGTTTTATGGCTGAGTGCTTGCGTGCCGAAGCACTGCGAAAAAACCGTGTTAGACGCCGCGGGTTTCCGCAAAATCTTTTATTGTTTATTTACTTTTTTTTCTAATTTTTGCACCACAACCCGGCCGGCCTCTTTGGGGGCTCTAAACAAATTTTGTCAATGCAGAACGTGCCTTGCGTGAAAACCTCCTTCGACAAGGGATTTCCTAAACTCGACTGGCAGTGCAAAAAGGGCGGAAACTACGAAGAGGTAAGCATGACGGCAGCTTCGCCATCCTCAGTTCAAACAAAGCCGCTACACTATAACCGCTGCTCAAAGAGGCTCAGTGCAGAGAGCAAGTTCAGACCAAGGGGAGGTACATGCCCCTGACTTTGAACTATTCCAAATGATACGAACACAACGCTTTGCTTTGGTGAAAGAGTATGAAATTATTTCTGGCTGCCGGTGAGGACGGTCACTTCGTAAGTGTAGAGTTAGCCATTAGTAGGTAAGAGATGTTTACCAGAAACAAGTGACCCCTTGGTGAACGCTGTCTTCAAAAGACGGCAATAGAAATCGTGGAAAAACGTCCACAGTTACGAAGTCATTACAATTATTGGTCGGACAGGCATTGCCATTATCGCTCTTATCTTATTTCATACTTCACTATTACGACATTATCTGCAATTTTTTTTGCAGGCAATAAATTGCATGATGTCTGACGACATCACGGTAAGTGACACCAATTTTCTTGGCCAATGACATTACCATATCACGAAAAACTAAGAAGTACATTTTTACAGTGAAAAATTACAGTTAGAAAATGAAACACGTACAGTTTCTTCAAGATGGCGGTACACCAGTTAGCACATGTTTGAATCATCACTTAAAAACGCAAGGAAAAGAGATGACATAACGTTTGGAACGACGTTCCGCTAACAACGAATGTCTTAAAACAAACTCTGACGCGTTTATAAACTGAAAAATTAGAGGTTCAACAATCCTTGAGCCAAATTTGAGGAGAGTTAGCCATCGGCCGTAGCCGAAGTCAATGCCACCGCTTCGATCTGGGCTCTCTTCCGCGCTTGGTTCTCGGCTATGGGCTACTGGCTTCTCATTGTTTGACTGACTCGGCCGCTTAATTGTCTGGCACGACTACGGTCTCTGTCTTTAGCGAGAGTGGCTTCCTCTACGCCATGCACTCGCCCACACTCGCACAGATGCGTTATGTATACGGAGGCACGTGTGATCGGATATGGCGATCAGAGTGTTCTCATGTGTGAGCCAGGGAAGCTGACCTATTCGTTCTCGCGCGGGTTGGAAACCCAGGCACGGCAATGTTTTTCTGCGGCGCAGCTGTGGCGATATGCAGATGATACTGCCGCACGCGCATTACCAAGTTTTCGCATATTAATAACCTCGACGAATGAAGGCGACGATGCTTGCTGCTCAGCGTGTGAGTTCAAGTTAAATATTCGAATCCAGATGACCTTAAAGTTTGGCACGGGAGAAGTAGCGCTTCAGCTCTAAAAAAGAAAAAAGAACACAGTATACCATTACAACTTTTAACTGCATGCACCACCGCGTCATGAAAACAAGCAACAAGCCCAGACAAGAGGTTTAAAAAGTTAGGATTATTAATGAATGCGGTGAACAGGGTGTCGGTACACTCACCAGATAAACGGGTGGGGTCTCTGCGAGCAACTTGCAGATTATCACAGTTTCTGAACTTTATGAAAGTGAAGAATATCAGTTCTTAGTAGAGTTCTGTTAGTTGACAGTGCAAGCGAACAGTTTCATAGCAAAAATGTTCGGCCTTTTCGCGCTCATCAGATCATATTCTCGTGCGCGGGGCATTTACTTCGTCTGCTCATTTCGGAATCCCTCTGAGTACTAAAGGGAAAGTATAAAAGGAGAAAAAAGAAAAGAAATGCCTACTTCAGCATAGATTTCGTAGGCTTAAGCCAAAGAAGATAAATTCACATGGCCTTAAGAAAAGGAGGGAGGGCGGAGCCTAAACGTTGCCCAGAGGAGTGTGGACATGGTTGAACAATAGGTGTTTGTCAGTCGGTTTATATGTTCGCCTACATGCTACCTACCCTTCGTAGCATGGAGGAGACGGAATAGGGCCCTTCTACGGCACAGCACACTTGTAGAGCGCACGCAGGATCTTAAACATCTTACTATTGAGAAATTCGTGATGAGCATACGAATATGATGTGTCCACTGCATCATTAATTCATTTTCTGCTGTCTGTCCTTCTAACAGAAATTCTTCAAACGCAAATCGTTCATGATTAGGAGGGCAAAGGTAAGCGGGTTTCTCTCTCTCTTTCTTCCTTGTCATCCTTCATTCAAATGTAATTACCCTCATATGACTCGGCTCATCCTCTGTTTTGGGCATAGGAAGCACCCGTCTCTAATTGTCTGTCAAAGTCGCGCAATGATTTTTTCTTGCCCTACTGAATTTCGAATTGGCTCGGAGCGTCGCGTATCACACCCTGGCGCTTTCGTCCAGTGGCCTAATTACGCGACCACGCAAGGAGCTCGTTTTTCTAAAAACCCTGGCGTCCTGCGGCAGTCGAAAAAAAATCCTGATCGGACGATGGGGTCATTACGTAACAATTACATGATATTGCTCGGTAATTTCAAACAACGCAAAATCAAAAATGGCGAAAGAATTGAGGGAGGATCTAAATAAAGCCAAAACAGGCAAGAAGGCTCCTCTAATTGGGGTATAACAGAAGATAGAAGTTGTTTTCAGATGTGCGTAGTGTGTGTGCAATATACTGGATTGTTGTTCTCTGTGAAATGACATTGCTTCGCTATTCCTCACTTTGTCAATTCAACTGAGTGATTCAGTCAATCACTTATTGACTCATTTATTTATTGGTTCGTTCACTGAGGTCAGTTTGACTATGTAAGATTTACGTAAAAGAACTGACGCCCTCTTACTGTTTTTCTGCCCCAGAAATGCCTTCTTTCCAAAATTTGAAGAGCAATCGCCGGATTCAGCAACCGGACAGTCTTGCCAGAACCAGGCCTGACCTGTCTGGAGCTTACCGTGATCCAGTGGCACCGATACCAGGATCGAGAGTGCAAACGCCGCTTACACAACGCTCAATAAAAATCCCTGTCCTCTCATATGAAGTGTTCGACACACGTTTTTTTTTCTTTGTTTTTTTTTCATCCCGAAGGAATAACAAGTATAAACGAAAACGACTGCGACTTTCTTGATTTACAAAAGGTTCATTTGTGGATGAAGTTAGCCACTGTTGCTAGTAGCTCTGAAATCGTTTATTTTTATTTTTATGCTGCCGGTTGCCAACTATAATAGGGCGCACGGTGTATTCAGGTATCTCTATCTATTTTTAATGTCCTGTAATCTGATTCGTTGACACATTTCTTCACACACGACCTTCTATTCTCGGTTTTCACTCATTTTCGCCGTGTAGTGGACGGCTCCGTGATTTTCTATAGTTACCGATAACGATGCTAACGTTTTGTTGCCAGACCTCCATATATTACTGGTGGTGCAGCGATTTGGTAGCGCAACAAATGCAAGCTCGTGACGAGTGATATCTCTCCTCTGAGGATCTATTTTAAATCGCTTTCCTGACAAGAGGTTCATTTCAGTTCCAATTTCGGTGTTCTTACGTCATCCAGCTCGTCTTCTTATATTCAGGATGAAAAGATAAAATTGTAAACTGAGATATTTAACTTCCCGAAGCATCACATCTACTATGAAACACGATGAAATACGCCGTACAGCAAGATTCCGTATTCAGTGTTGCACTTCGTCAACTTCGTCATAAAAACTAACTCGTTCAAAATTACAGTACGCTACACGAGTATGGGACCGAAGCGCTGACAGTGAGTTCTTTGACGAGAGCTCATTTCACCCTTTTCCTGTAGAATTACCACTGCTGCGACTACAAAACTGAACATTTCCCTTTCGTCATATGCATTCAGCCGTGAAACTTATGCATAACCATTGTAATGAACTTATTTGATAAACAGAATTACGTCCAGAAATACATGATGAGCTAATTGTTTCAACCTGATTACTGTTGTAACCGTGCCGGTTACCATCATAAAGTCGAAACTTATATTCTAATAATATAGAAAACTATTTTACGCGTCACGTGTTTCTCTCTGGAACATTGCAACGATGTAACCGCCGCTTCGCGGCTATTTCTCCACTAAACTATTGTCTATAGCGCGTAGTTTAAAAATGTATTAGTTAATATTTCATTACACGGGTATTCATGCATTACAGTCTCAATTTGCAAGCGCGTAAAAACCTTTATTTGTTACGCAGCTCTCTCTCTTTCCTGTGATGTCTGGACCTTGAAGGTAACAAATTAGTAAACTAACAAATGTAAACCAATAACAATGGGCGAAGCTTGCGCAGGCAGCTGCGCCTAATTTTCTCAAGATTGGCACTCATATAGGTAACCTTTGTTGATCTCCACGCTATTTCATTTCATTACACGGGTATTCAGGCATTACAGTCTCAATTTGCAAGCGCGTAAAAACCTTTATTTGTTACGCAGCTCTCTCTCTTTCCTGTGATGTCTGGACCTTGAAGGTAACAAATTAGTAAACTAACAAATGTAAACCAATAACAATGGGCGAAGCTTGCGCAGGCAGCTGCGCCTAATTTTCTCAAGATTGGCACTCATATAGGTAACCTTTGTTGATCTCCACGCTATTTCATTTCATTACACGGGTATTCAGGCATTACAGAGTCAATTTGCAAACGCGTAAAAACATTTATTTGTTACGCAGCTCTCTCTTTCCTGTGATGTCTGGACCTTGAAGGTAACAAATTAGTAAACTAACAAATGTAAACCAATAACAATGGGCGAAGCTTGCGCCGGCAGCTGCGCCTAATTTTCTCAAGATTGGCACTCATATAGGTAACCTTTGTTGATCTCCACGCTATTTCATTTCACTACACGGGTATTCAGGCATTACAGAGTCAATTTGCAAGCGCGTAAAAACATTTATTTGTTACGCAGCTCTCTCTTTCCTGTGATGTCTGGACCTTGAAGGTAACAAATTAGTAAACTAACAAATGTAAACCAATAACAATGGGCGAAGCTTGCGCCGGCAGCTGCGCCTAATTTTCTCAAGATTGGTACTCATATAGGTAACCTTTGTTGATCTCCACGCTATTTCATTTCATTACACGGGTATTCAGGCATTACAGAGTCAATTTGCAAGCGCGTAAAAACATTTATTTGTTACGCAGCTCTCTCTTTCCTGTGATGTCTGGACCTTGAAGGTAACAAATTAGTAAACTAACAAATGTAAACCAATAACAATGGGCGAAGCTTGCGCCGGCAGCTGCGCCTAATTTTCTCAAGATTGGCACTCATATAGGTAACCTTTGTTGATCTCCACGCTATTTCATTTCATTACACGGGTATTCAGGCATTACAGAGTAAATTTGCAAACGCTTAAAAACATTTATTTGTTACGCAGCTCTCTCTTTCCTGTGATGTCTGGACCTTGAAGGTAACAAATTAGTAAACTAACAAATGTAAACCAATAACAATGGGCGAAGTTTGCGCCGGCAGCTGCGCCTAATTTTCTCAAGATTGGCACTCATATAGGTAACCTTTGTTGATCTCCAAGCTATTTCATTTCATTACACGGGTATTCAGGCATTACAGAGTCAATTTGCAAGCGCGTAAAAACCTTTATTTGTTACGCAGCTCTCTCTTTCCTGTGATGTCTGGACCTTGAAGGTAACAAATTAGTAAACTAACAAATGTAAACCAATAACAATGGGCGAAGCTTGCGCCGGCAGCTGCGCCTAATTTTCTCAAGATTGGCACTCATATAGGTAACCTTTGTTGATCTCCACGCTATTTCATTTCATTACACGGGTATTCAGGCATTACAGAGTAAATTTGCAAACGCTTAAAAACATTTATTTGTTACGCAGCTCTCTCTTTCCTGTGATGTCTGGACCTTGAAGGTAACAAATTAGTAAACTAACAAATGTAAACCAATAACAATGGGCGAAGTTTGCGCCGGCAGCTGCGCCTAATTTTCTCAAGATTGGCACTCATATAGGTAACCTTTGTTGATCTCCAAGCTATTTCATTTCATTACACGGGTATTCAGGCATTACAGAGTCAATTTGCAAGCGCGTAAAAACCTTTATTTGTTACGCAGCTCTCTCTCTTTCCTGTGATGTCTGGACCTTGAAGGTAACAAATTAGTAAACTAACAAATGTAAACCAATAACAATGGGCGAAGCTTGCGCCGGCAGCTGCGCCTAATTTTCTCAAGATTGGCACTCATATAGGTAACCTTTGTTGATCTCCACGCTATTTCATTTCATTACACGGGTATTCAGGCATTACAGAGTCAATTTTCAAACGCTTAAAAACATTTATTTGTTACGCAGCTCTCTCTTTCCTGTGATGTCTGGACCTTGAAGGTAACAAATTAGTAAACTAACAAATGTAAACCAATAACAATGGGCGAAGCTTGCGCCGGCAGCTGCGCCTAATTTTCTCAAGATTGGCACTCATATAGGTAACCTTTGTTGATCTCCACGCTATTTCATTTCATTACACGGGTATTCAGGCATTACAGAGTCAATTTGCAAGCGCGTAAAAACATTTATTTGTTACGCAGCTCTCTCTTTCCTGTGATGTCTGGACCTTGAAGGTAACAAATTAGTAAACTAACAAATGTAAACCAATAACAATGGGCGAAGCTTGCGCCGGCAGCTGCGCCTAATTTTCTCAAGATTGGCACTCATATAGGTAACCTTTGTTGATCTCCACGCTATTTCATTTCATTACACGGGTATTCAGGCATTACAGAGTCAATTTGCAAACGCGTAAAAACATTTATTTGTTACGCAGCTCTCTCTTTCCTGTGATGTCTGGACCTTGAAGGTAACAAATTAGTAAACTAACAAATGTAAACCAATAACAATGGGCGAAGCTTGCGCCGGCAGCTGCGCCTAATTTTCTCAAGATTGGCACTCATATAGGTAACCTTTGTTGATCTCCACGCTATTTCATTTCATTACACGGGTATTCAGGCATTACAGAGTTCATTTGCAAACGCTTAAAAACATTTATTTGTTACGCAGCTCTCTCTTTCCTGTGATGTCTGGACCTTGAAGGTAACAAATTAGTAAACTAACAAATGTAAACCATTAACAATGGGCGAAGCTTGCGCCGGCAGCTGCGCCTAATTTTCTCAAGATTGGCACTCATATAGGTAACCTTTGTTGATCTCCAAGCTATTTCATTTCATTACACGGGTATTCAGGCATTACAGAGTCAATTTGCAAACGCGTAAAAACATTTATTTGTTACGCAGCTCTCTCTTTCCTGTGATGTCTGGACCTTGAAGGTAACAAATTAGTAAACTAACAAATGTAAACCAATAACAATATGCGAAGCTTGCGCCGGCAGCTGCGCCTAATTTTCTCAAGATTGGCACTCATATAGGTAACCTTTGTTGATCTCCACGCTATTTCATTTCATTACACGGGTATTCAGGCATTACAGAGTCAATTTGCAAACGCTTAAAAACATTTATTTGTTACGCAGCTCTCTCTTTCCTGTGATGTCTGGACCTTGAAGGTAACAAATTAGTAAACTAACAAATGTAAACCAATAACAATGGGCGAAGCTTGCGCCGGCAGCTGCGCCTAATTTTCTCAAGATTGGCACTCATATAGGTAACCTTTGTTGATCTCCAAGCTATTTCATTTCATTACACGGGTATTCAGGCATTACAGAGTCAATTTGCAAGCGCGTAAAAACCTTTATTTGTTACGCAGCTCTCTCTCTTTCCTGTGATGTCTGGACCTTGAAGGTAACAAATTAGTAAACTAACAAATGTAAACCAATAACAATGGGCGAAGCTTGCGCCGGCAGCTGCGCCTAATTTTCTCAAGATTGGCACTCATATAGGTAACCTTTGTTGATCTCCACGCTATTTCATTTCATTACACGGGTATTCAGGCATTACAGAGTCAATTTGCAAACGCGTAAAAACATTTATTTGTTACGCAGCTCTCTCTTTCCTGTGATGTCTGGACCTTGAAGGTAACAAATTAGTAAACTAACAAATGTAAACCAATAACAATGGGCGCCAGCTTGCGCCGGCAGCTGCGCCTAATTTTCTCAAGATTGGCATTCATAGGCAACCTTTGTTGATCTCCACGCTCCCTTCTTTTCGAGCGAGTGTTTGCATCGTAAATAATCATCTAACAGCTTACACAAAGCGATATTCGCCGCCCATTGTGGTGGCAAGGCAAGCAAGCGTCTGCCGTCTGTTCTAGCAGTAATAATAGCCGCTCTGGACAGCGGCGAAATGAAGGAACTGTTGGCGTGCTTTGCGCTCGTCGCGTTTCCCACACTCACGCAAAGCGTGATGGTCACCGCGGACGAGGTTCGGGCTATTCTACTCTCTGCCAAACCGGAACATCTTAAACCAACGTGTCAGCCAGGTGAGTTCGACGATTCATGTCGGATACGCTTTCAATGCGGCCTCAACTAGTTTAGAGAAGGCTGCGCCAGTAGAAGTATTTCTCCTTGCAAACTGTGCCGTGATGGTTATGACGCACCACAAGGGTCGGAACAACGCGGCATTGAAATGCATCCTCGTTCTGCCCATCACGTATCGCTTAGGTACGCATAGAACATACTGAATCTTAAGAAGCGGCGCTCAAGTATTCTAACAAAGTCACTTGTTCTCGTTGGCGCTGACGTTAGCATAACCATCCGATGCGTTAAGCGCAGCCCTTTATCCAGTATGTTTTCATAACATTTGGGCCGCAACATTTGTCACAATAAAAAATTCAATCATTCAGTCACGGATCTCGAGATATGCTGCATGGCTAATCTTTCCAACCAACTCCGAGTCACGGTTTACACAATGGTGGGAAACGTTTTGTCATAGAATCTACAGAGTACATACGTACTGTCCAAAATTAGAACCGGAATGCTTCTCATCTACTAAATTGCTTTTAGAGTGCTGTATGCTAAATTCAATCATTCAGTCACGGATTTCGAGATATGCTACATAACTAATATTTTCACCCAGCTCCGAGTCACGGTTTCAACAATGGTGGGAAACGCGTTGTCAGACAATTTGCAGAGTACATACGTGCTGTCCGAAATTAGAACTGGAATACTTCTCATCCACTAAATTTCTTTTAGAGTAGGTGATGAATAGTTGTGTCCTGGTCCGTACCCATTCTTTTTATTGTCTTCCCGTTAGCTCTCAAACAGAGCTGTCATACCTGCGAACTGTTATGGAAATAGAGCCTCGTAAGAATTTCACAGTCAGCCGACAGGGCACGTTATCGAGAATTCAGATTAATGAGATTGTGCGGCCTGAACTTATAATGGGCTCCACAATTCTGAACGAGACGGCGTTAGGCTGCAGTTCAGAAGAAAATCCGGCCTTGGCGTTATTGGCGTTGTGAGCGAAAAATCATGAACTTGTTTCTGACAGGTGATAGCTGGCAGGTGACATGGGAGGGTACTGATTTCTTTTGTAGCATGTGAGAAGACCAAATGTAAGACATGAAGAAGTTGATAAGAGCTTTACTGGTGTTGAGATGGGGATCGAATCCGCGACCCTTCTATCCCGAGTTTAACGCGATACCGCTACCAAGTCAAGCAGGAACGTTTGTACGGCTTGACTTAATTGGAGCTATATACCTATGTGGAGAGATCTTTCATACTATTGCTGTAACTTACGATGGGAATATGTAAAATCGCCGATGCATAAATTAAGGGAATAGCAAGTAAGCTACCAGTAAAGTGCATGAATGCGAAATAAAATCCGCAATGGGAGCCACAGATGGCAGTCATTAATGCTGTCGCATCCTACATTTAGATGCGGAGCTTAAGTGCCCCTCCCCCCCCCCCCAAAAAAAAAAAAAAAAAAAAAAAATTAAAGAACTTCAGCAACGCAAATAAGTAGAATCACCCTGCTCTGAGCATGCCTTCCAAACCTCATCTTTCGAAGTAAGAAAGGTAACAATACTTTTTTCTTGAAGGCAATGCTATATGTGGCGACCTAGTAAAACTTTCATCGAAATTGAACGAATGGGTAGACCTTGAAATTAGGCAACGTGTCCGGTAACATACACACGAACTGATGCTAGAAAGCACAGAGGAGACCCTGTGCTGATTACTATAATGCAACCACGCTACATGAAGCCGCGAATCTGTCTTAGTATCAAGCCCAATCCATATCCTTAATCGGTGTCTTGGCATGAGCCTTAATGAGCCTTAGCTTGAGACAGTAGACCAGAGAGTAGGCAACAGTGGTCTTGTGGTTCAGGTGATTGGTCTAGCAGTGGTGCGTTCACGCGAACGGCGTCTTACAGAGCACTGCAAGTGTAACTGCAAGTGTTTTTGCCCTAAGGGAAAAAAAAAAGAATCATGCACTTGCTCATTAGGAAAAACCTTGCCTAGTTTTCTTGGAGAATAGATAGCGCCTTCTCAAGCGGGTTTCACTTTCTGCCATAGTCCTCAAGCAATTTTTAGTCCACATATTCCCCAATAAAAGAAGCCAAAATTTCTTTGAGTGCTGCCATGTACTGATGATGGCGACAATACGAAATGCCTAGCATATTTGAACTTTTCGCCCAGCTGTGTGCTTTCTTATTTATTTTTTTAATTGGATGGCACACTGGCACGCGTAACTCCTTTTTTACAGCCTTCCAAAAGTGTGCCCAACATTTGATGAAGATCGAGCCCATTTTCGACTCGTTGCAGCAGAACTGGACCAACTTGACTGTGAGTATTGACCTCTCCACCTGCGAGTGCGTGCTGATATCCCCTGAACGCAATAGTTTCGGTAGCACTATTTAGTAGTGGCTATAGTATTCGGGCTTTATTTTCTAGCTTTATATTTCTTAGCTTACTGCTTCGGTTTTAGTTCAAAACCACCGAAGAGGCGAGGATAGCAGATTTCATTTCCCTACGGAGATTTCAACCTGCGTACCCTAATAAGCCAAGTGCACGGCTCAAAACAAGCTGACGTTTGCATACGGAGACTTTCGTTAGAAAGTAGGCCAATATTTTCTCTTCTCCTTTTTCATTCCCTTCAGCTGTTCCCCAGTGAGCGGTTCAGATGCTAGAGCAGCAACCGATACCACCACAAATGTATCCGCACTGCCAGAAATGAATGAATGAATGAATGAATGAATGAATGAATGAATGAATGAATGAATGAATGAATGAATGAATGAATGAATGAATGTTTGTTTCTATTTTATAATAGAAAAGCTTGGGTGACAAAACACGGTTCACAGTGACCTTATGACAGGCTTCGGCACCCGTAGAAGTCGACCACGGCAGGTGCGGCAATTCTTGAAGGCATCTTATTTAGGTTGCTGTTAAAAAAAATAAGCTCGAACATTTCGGTACAATAAATTTCAACACAGCAAAACCATCTATTATTCTACCTCTGGCATGTTTCAGTCTCTGTAGTAGTGTATAAGGCGTTTTGTGTACCAAAAGTTATATACAGTGAGACAAAAAGGGGTAAATTCGTGCCGTGATCTTTTCATAAAGACCAGTAAACCTGTACTCAAACAGCTTAGGAAATGTAACGTAATTTAAGACTGACCGTTTCATCAAAGTAATCAATATATTTCCGGAGAATCCGGTTTGATTTGGTTTTAGGGGTATAACGCGCTAAAGCGGCTAAGGCTACGAGATACACCGTAGTGGAGGGCTCCGCAAATTTCGAAGACCGGGGTTTCTTTACACACGCATAGCACACGGGAACCTAGCTTTTCGCCTCCGTTGAAAAGCGGCCGCCGTGGCCGGGATTCGATTCCGCATCCTTGGGCACGTGCAGTCGAGCGCCGAAGAATCAGTTTATTGCTTAATATCAGTGGAAGAGCAGAACAAGCTGGTATCTTGCGAATAAATATATTTCATCTACTTGTTTATATTAATGATGCCATTCACATATATGTTACAAAGTTCAAGACCCATAAGACTGGGACCCCGCCGTGGTGGCTCAGTGGTTAAGGCGCTCGGCTGTTGAGCCCAAAAACGCGGGATTGAATCTAGGCCTGGGCCCGCTTTTCAGGCGTGGCGAAAAGAAAGGCGCCCGTGTGCTGTGCGATGTCAGTGCACGTTAAAGAACCTCAGGTGGTCGAAATTTCCGGAACCTTCCACTACGGCGTCTCTCATAGCCTGACTCGCTTTGGGACGTTAACCGCCACACACCAAGCCAAATTATAAAACTACCCTGCAATACAGTCTCGAAATTCGCAGCACATCAGAACGGCAATTATTAATGACAACATATTTTGACCCCGAGCACGTAGCTCGGACAAGTTAAGATCATTACCGCATATCATATACCATTATGTCCTAGTTTCCGGAGTCCTCCACTACGGCGTCTCTCATAGCCTGAGTTGCTTTGGGACGTTAAACCCCACAAACCAACCAACCAACCAACCTAGTTTAGCAATTAGAGTAATATAAATAAACGCATTGAATGTCTCACTGAAAAAAAAAAAAAAGTAAGCGTGTATAGGTTTCAATGTGGCCTAATATATATTCTTTTCGATGAAGCAATGCATGTTCCTTTTATTTATTCTTGATAAACTAATACTGACAGAGATTTCCAAAAGAGTGTTTTAGAAGGAAATTACGAGCTCAACAATGAAATGCGCGTTGTAGCCCCGTGGAGAAAAAAGGTAAGAAAGGTGTTGGCTTGTAATTACTTAAACCATTTCCGTCTCTCTTTGTGACAATTACTGCCAACCTGGCAAGTTTCATATCAGAAGCAAAGTGTTGTATATCCAGGATAGACATGTAACCACTAAATGCAAAGAATACTTTACTGGTATCCTTGAGAGATTACAGCAGTGTAAGTTTTCTTTTGTTTCCTGCTTTTTTTTAGAATAGAGTGCACCGCATTTTTATCTGTCTTTTCAAAGAAGAGAGGCCTGGCGGCTCGATAAGGGCGCCTCCAGGATTCTCGGCGTCACCTTAAACAGTATTCATAGGCTCCTCACCACAATCTCTCTCCAAGCACTGGAAAATCCGTACCTAAGTACGCTGCGCTCTCTAGGGGGAGGATGTGCTTGGGCAATCTGAATGTGCTCCTCAGGCGATTTATATGTGATACGGATCACGCTACCTTTATTTTCTTGCCCATGCAGAGTATAGAGTGCGTGAGCAGAGCACTCAGCAACGGGTTTCCCAGCAACTCTTGGGACTGCTGGAAGAACGGAGAGTTTGGACAAGTGAGTGAGACACATCCCTGAGATATCGTTAACAATATTCCTTCATTCTGTTTCTTTTCTATTGTCTGTTGGCAAAACGCCCGCTGTCTGCCTAGTTAGTGACGATTCTAAGAATAGCTTCTTAATGCTGCTGATTTGATGAATAACAAATCAACTAATGAGAGCGGTAAATTCGTGGTTATTTGTGCGCACAATGAGAAAACCTCGCAGAAAACTACGAAAAGGCCTTGAATTCGCAAGCTGTCGGATATCGTAAGCCCATCTTTCCTGACGCTATACCGAGTAGGCGCGTGACATCGCTCATCCACTCAATGCTGAACTGACTCGGAACTAAAATATTAGCTGTGGTAGAACTGATGTTTTTACAGAGGCTGTGGTCCCGGCGATAGGTGAGGGGACTGTCTGCGTTAAGATAAAATATCAGTCCAAGCCTGCTCTTCACGATTGCCTGTGCGGACGCCGAATTTCTTAATATGCGCGAACATTTCCTACATAGTTACCACACTGAAATTTTTGCTTTAAAGAAAAACACGTGGAGTTTGTAGGTACGAGTTTGAGTAGATAAAGCAGGTGAGTAGTACGTGTGGGAAATCGGCTGTTTTGTCAAAGGTTCACTCTACAGCTGTAATCAGGACGCCGCGCTCCTGTGGTTCATACTCAGCATTGATCTTAAGTCCAAATGTATAGAAAGTTGATTCAGTAAATTTTGAACCTTGAAGAGCAAGAGCAAGCCGCCCGACTTCCGCGTCTTTTAGTCTGGGTGCCCCCTGGCAATATCACAGGCTTCTGGAATGCAAGCCCTGCCAAACGGAAATCAAAAGCACTAACGCAACAAGCTCACAGTCGCATCAGTTCAGAATTTGCAACCGCTACTTGTAAGCGGAAAATTCTTTTGTCAGATATTTGGTCTTCAAGAGCGGCCGCCTTTTTTAGAGAGACCCAGTGACATATCCCCTTCATGGATCACTGCCTTGTCGTGGCGGAGGGGCTTGCGAAACTCGATGAAGTCGTGAGCTCTGCTGTGTAGGGCCACCCAAGATAGACAGGTCACGGCAGAGAGTTCTGACAAAATGTGATTCACTGGAGAAGGTAATGGCAACCCACTCCAGTATTTCCTGCCAAGAAAACCCTATGGCCAGTCACAATACCATTAATGATATGGCGCCGGAAGATGAGCCCCCCAGGTTGGAAGGCGTCCCACATGTTACTGGGGATGAACAAAGGGCGATTCCTAGTAGCTCCAGGACGAATGAAGCGGCTGGGCTAAAGCCAAAAGGACGCTCAGTTGTGGATGTGTCGGGAAGCGACCGGAAAGTCCGATGTTGCAAGGAGATGTATCACATAGCAACATGGAATGTAAGATGACGCAAGGTAAACTGGATATCGTCAAGCGAGAAATGGACAGATTGAACATTGATATCTTGGGTATCAGCGAGCTCAAGTGGACCGGAATGGGAGAATTTAACTCCGGCGACCATTATGTCTTTTATTGTGGGCACGAATCCAAGAGAAGGAATGGGGTCGCTCTCATAGTAAACAGAAGAATGGGAAAAGCAGTGCTAGGGTACAACGCCAAAAACGACCGAATGATTTCACTTTGGATCCAAGGTCACCCTTTCAACATAACAGTTATCCAAGTCTATGCACCGACCACTACTGCTGAAGAAGCTGACGTTGAGAGATTTTATGTGGACCTACAATGCCTTTTAGACCGCACCCCATCATCAGACGTAGTTTTTCTCATAGGAGACTGGAATGCTAAGGTAGGGAGTGAAGAAATATCCGGAATTACAGGCAAGTTCGGTCTTGGTGAGCCAAATGAAGCTGGGCAGAGGCTAGTAGAGTTTTGTCAATAAAACATCCTGACCATAGCGAATACTCATTTTCAACAGCACAAGAGGCGCCTGTACACATGGACTTCACCGGACGGTCTGTACAGGAATCAGATCGATTATATTATTTGCCGGCAGAGATGGAGAAGCGCTATACAAGCAGTAAAAACAAGGCCTGGGGCCGATTGTGGCACCGATCATCAGCTTCTTGTTGCCAAGATTAAGCTTCGATTGAGGAAAACGCAGAAAACTAGAAGGCCTTTCAGGTATAATCTGGATCAAGTTCCATTAGAATATGCTGTGGAAGTGAGGAATCGATTTCAAGTATTAGATCTAGAAGACAAAGAGCCCGAAGAGATGTGGACTGATGTTCGCGATATAATACAAGAAGTTGCTACTAAGGTAGTTCCATAGCAAAAGAAGTGCAAGAAAGCAATCTGGTTATCTGAAGAGGCTTTGCAAATAGCTGAGGAAAGGAGGATGGGAAAAGTTATGGGGGAAAGAGAAAGATACAAGGTTCTCAATGCGGATTTTCAGAAAATAGCAAGGAGAGATAAGAATGCCTTCCTGAACATACAGTGCCAAGCAGTTGAGGACAACAGCCAATTAAGGAACACAAGAGCTCTGTATAAGACAATCAAAGATATCAAAGGAAGCTTCTGTGCTAAGCTGGGCGTGATAAAGGACAAACAAGGCAAGGACCTCACTGAAGCCGCAGAGATAAAGAAGAGATGGCAGGAATACACAGAAGAACTGTACAAGAAGGACCCGAATGTGCAAACCCAACATAAGACGGTTGTGATCACTGATCTCGAGCCGGGCATCCTGAAGAGTGAAGTTGAATGGGCCTTAGCCAGCCTTGCTAAGAACAAAGCTAGCGGAATTGATGGCATTCCAGCTGAGTTGCTTCAAACTCAACCATGACGCTGTTAACATTCTGCATACATTATGTCAGAAGATTTGGACAACCCTGCAGTGGCCACAGGATTGGATGAGGTCAGTTTACATCCCCATTCCAAAGAAAGACAGTGCCAAAGATTGTTCCAACTACCGCACGATCGCGCTTATTTCGCATGCTAGCAAGGTGATGTTGAAAATCCTCCAAGGTAGGCTGCAGCAGTATGTGGATTGGGAGCTTCCGGACGTGCAAGCTGGGTTTCGTAAGGGCAGATGAACTAGAGACCAAGTTGCCAACCTTCGCTGGATCATGGAAAAAGCAAGAGAGTTCCAGAAACCCATCTACTTCTGCTTTATTGATTATGCGAAAGCGTTTGACTGCGTAGATCACAGCAGATTGTGGCAAGCTCTCCAAGAGATGGGAGTTCCAATTCACCTCATCTGTCTCCTCAGGAACCTGTATGAAGGGCAAGAGGCCACAGTCAGAACTGGGCATGGTCTTACTGATTGGTTTCCGATTGAGAAAGGAGTGAGGCAAGGCTGCATACTGTCGCCCTGCCTATTTAACCTATATGCAGAGTGCATCATGAGGAAAGCCTGTCTGGACGAGTCTTCAGCTGGAGTGAAGATTGCTGGAAAATGTATCAACAACCTTACATATGCGGATGATACCACTTTAATGGCAGAAAGTGAAGCGGAACTCAAGAGACTTCTGATGCGCGTACAAGAAGAGAGTGAGAAGTTTGGGCTTAAACTGAACATTAAAAAGACAAAGATCATGGCGTCTTGCCCTATCAAGTCCTGGAGCATCAAGGGACAAGAAGTGGAAGCTGTGACAGATTTTCTTTTCTTGGGCTCCAAGGTTACGTCGGAAGGAGACTGCAGCCATGAAATTAGGAGACGCCTGCTTCTGGGAAAGAGAGCAATGGTTAGCCTTGACCGCCTAGTAAAGAGCATAGACATTAGTCTGCCAACCAAGATCCGTATAACTCGTGCTATGGTCTTTCCAGTTGTGATGTATGGATGCGAGAGTTGGACTGTGAAAAAGGCTGACCGCCGAAGAATTGACGCGTTTGAATTGTGGTGCTGGCGAAGACTCTTGAGAGTTCCTTGGACTGCCAGAAGATCAAATCAGTCAATATTGTCGACCATAAACCCTGACTGCTCATTGGAGCGTCAAATTCTAAAGTTAAAGCTCAGCTACTTTGGTCATCTGATGAGAAGAGAGGAGTCGCTGGAGAAAGATTTGATGTTGGGAAAGGTTGAGGGTCGCCGGAGAAGGGGTAGGCAGCGAACGCGATGGTTAGATGGTATCCTCGAGGCACTGCAGATGAAGTTATGTGATGTTAGGAAGATAGTGAGAGACCGGAAAGCGTGGCGTGACATGGTCAATAGGGTCACGAAGAGTCGGACACGACTGAACGACTGAACTGAACTGAGTGACATATAGCACACTGGTGGGAAAATGGGCATAGCTTTCTAAATCAATTAAGGTATAGAAGTAGCATTTAAAATCGCCGCACGTCCAATTGGGGCGCAGCTCATGCGCGTAGCTGCTGTCATCTTGCTTATAATCACGCCATTCGATTTCGTCGGCATCGGCAGCGTTCTAACAGCACATCATCCGCTGCTCTCTTCTGAAAAAGTGACCGAACTTGCACTACAGTCTTACTTTCTGGCCAGATTTGCATATCATACGTGCTTATTTGTGCACGTGTGCTCAGCCTAACGTACGCACGTCGTCTCTTTGTATCGTCCATTCAGGCAATGAATTGTATGCTCAGCTCGGATTTCTTGGTGAGTGAATTCGAAATTACCTCAAGCACTGCGTTTATTTTCATTTGACGTGTGTTTACTCAAGAGCTTTCCGAGTAATTCGCCTGCTTTCTTTTGAAGAAATACGCCGGAGAACGCGAGAATGACGCGAAAACTTTAGTCGTAAGTTCACTTTCTACCTTTTCTTTCCACTTTCCCTCACTGATCATTGTTTTGCTCTCAGTTACTCTTGAACGGTGGTTCAGCCACCTTGAACCGAAATGTTGTCATGTGCCTAAACCAGTGGCGTCTAAGGCACTGTTTGACTCACGTTCATGAGGAAGAAATTTTGGAAAAGATGTAACCTCTCACAGATGTTAAATACACTGTTTCAGCCCCGCACTACCCCTTAGGTCATCCGCACTACGTCCCTACCCTACTGCACCATCTTACATTAACCAATTACCAGTGTTGCTGTCATAGTTTTAATAATGTGACACTAACATCTGGATGATGTAAATAGAGATAGAGGGAGAGAGAGCTGTGGTCCTCCGCGCCGCCTTACGCTAGCGCGTTAAAAAATAACAGGTTCAGTAATTCCATACTGTCACAACAGTAGACACGCACACTCCGTGATTCCACTGAAGCCGGAGTCACTCTGGTTGGTGTAGTGCCCAAATGAAAAGGATAGATAGCGTAGAAAACGCGGCTAAAATCAGGACATGTGCAGCGAGAACGGGGACATTTAGAACATCGGTGAGATGTTTATATAGGTTTTCTTTCAGGACTCTGTTCGGCTCGGTGTGCACAGCCAGGTTTACAGCCTCTTGTAGGTGAAAACAGGCGTCCTCAATGCTTCATAAGTTAGGACTTCCATGTGTTTACAACGGGCTAATTACAAGGCTTAAGGCAAACATCACTGCATGCAACGTTTGGCAAAGTTGATGGCGCGTGACGTCACGCTATCCAGGCTTGGGATGAATCAGACTCAGCGGTATGGTTGAGTAGAGCTCAGTATATGGCTCCAATGACCAACAGTACACAACGCTATTCCGCTTCTGCCAAGAGGCTTTATGCATGCATTACAAGGTACGGTCTTTGTTAAAAGTGTAGAGCGCAGGGGGTTTGCTCCTAATCCACGTCGTGCAGCTTGTGATGAATTTCCAGTGTTCAGAACCTCTTTATGATAAGATTTTTTCCCTACCCTTTCTAATGGGAAGTACCTTCACTAAGGCTCAATTAGCGCCACTACGCTGCTCAGAAGCAGACCCCTTGGTCTCTAAACTTTCGACAAAGGCTGTACTTGGAAAGCGTTCCGCTTGTATTGTCAACGACGTCCGTTACCTGAATATTCTGAATAAGTGAGTACTTGGTGATGTCCTATGTTTCAGAAATGCTTCCTTGACAACGCTCTAGAAGGGGACAAAAAGAAACAAGACGTAGTCTAGCAGCAATAAACTCAGTGTGCGTTTTATCCTGCTCAGTGCACATCATTCTCACGGTGGTAATTGTCTTTTGTGTACCATTAATAACGATATCCCTACCCAAGCCCTCTTTTTACCACCGGGAATCGAAGAAGCATCCCTAATACTATGATGCTCCAAAAACCCTGCCGATCATATTTTGTGCTCAGTTGTGACGAAATATAAAGAAAGCTGTGCCTTTAAATGTGCCACTATGAACAAATATACTGCATCTATTTTTCTTTTAGTGAATATCAATTTTACGGCTCTGTGTGGCTATGCAGGGGGGGGGGGGGGGGGGGGGGGGCAAATAAAACGCGCAATCAAAACTCATAAAATTGGATTCAAAGGCAGAATTTTTTTTCTACACAGAGTTAATTCACACAATATACAACAGAATCAGGATATCATTCCACACACAATCATTAAGGAAAGCAGCAAAGTTCACAAAACACACATACAAATTATTCGAAAATCGCTGGTGGTGTTTATAGGCAATGAAAATTATTACTCATTAAGTATTGCTTGATATTCTCTTTGAATCGCTTAATGGATGATTTTAATTCAATACGAAGGCAAGCTATTAATGTCAGTGTATAGGCAACTCCAAGAGTTTTGCTTTCTGTCTGCCTTAATAATTAAGACCAGATATTGGGAACTAATCCAAGGTTTAACGGAACGCCTTCTGGTCAGGTAGTAGCATGGTTGAAAAAAATCTAGGGTCACTGACCACTTGTCAAAAATAGTTGACGTTTCGGAACCCCTACTGGTTCCATGTTCAAGATTGTGAACAAGGAACCCGTAGTGGTTCCGAAACGTCAACTATTTTCGACAAGTTGCCCGCGACCCTAGATTTTTTCAACCATATTGGGAACTAATTCTATTTTCATTCTCAAGCAGCACATTCTGAAATATTTGTGAAGAATGGCGGAGGAACAAAGGTTTTGAAATGTGCTGAAATAAATTAAACGAATATAGCTGCCTTGCTTTGAGGACACTGTGTTTATTGAACTGCTGTCATGCTGCTAACCTTAAATTGCTTAGAGTGCTTAGTCTCTAGCAATTACCAGAAGCTATACTTCCTCAGACGAAGGTACAAAACGGACTCTAGAATATAAAAGTGCATAATATGTTGAGATCTTAGCCATGTAAGTATAACGTCAGTCAGTCTTAAAACATAACGAACCGTTCTTACGCAGTTAGAACATTACGTTTTGGAATATGTGTATGAAAGTGTCTCGCTGAACCAAATACCAAGGCACTTATGGTTCCGCCTCTGGAGCGATGACTATGCTCTGAGAGCAGTATTCCACGTGGCCACGCTTGTTTCTCATCGTTCTCAGCGTGCCGACTTGCACACCGTGACAGCATGACTGACCTGACTGTCAACGAACAGCTAGCCTCCGTTCCCTCACCTTAGGCGCCGCAGTTGAGCCCACGTCCTCAATGGTAACCGAAGTACCAGCATAAACTATATAATGACTAAACACCGCAACAGACACAGGACCGAGGGAAAGAGGTAAAAGCACTTGGAAGAGCTAGAGAGTCATCTATAAGGTTCCCCTTAGTTGTGGTCGTCTTTATAATGGACAAACCGGTAAGTGATCAAGCTCAAGAGCACGCGCGTTAGTTAGAGGGGGCAGGAGGTTCGAATCTGCCAATTCACTACCGCAATTTCCGGGGCTCCTGCCCACATCTCACACGCTCATATTTTAGGAAGAATGAAGAGACTGCTTCAAAGAGGGATTGTAGAAGCGGTTGCAGTCTCACGCTCGCAACCGGAAGAATGTGTTGGCTCGCATTCTGTTTCAAATTCTCTAAAAAGAATTGGGTTTCATCGTCACATGACCTTTTGGTATATTTGATCTTTTCCATTCATGTGCACTTTAGGCTGAGCTCCCTCATTTTCTAACTAATACGTTCGGGCTGTTGTCTTAAGTTTCGCCGAAGGTTTTATTTTGTTATTTATGCCTTCATCATATCTTACCTGATATAAGGCAGAACGAGAGAAGGAAGATGGCTACACAGTGTGAAAGAGCAGTGAAGATTGGTTGAGAAGGGCTCCCAGTTCGCAAGTCGAGCCAACGTTTCGACAAGGGGAATTGTCTTCGTCTAGCCCAGACGAAGACAACTCCCCTATACCTGATTTAGTGCCCCATGCGCTATCTGCCTATAACAGATTTATGCTTCTCAGTAAATTTTTAGTTGCAGGTACCCATCCTGTGTTGTCTTCTCCCTCCGTTTCGTGTATGTTGCGGTTTTTAGTCAATACGTCTCACCAACTGGCTTACAGCTTCTACCCTTTCAAGAAGATAGTGCGTGGGGAACCGGGCACTGGAGCTTCTCAGAAGCCATTTTCACTGTCGACGCAAAAAATAAAACAAGCAAAACAGCAAAGCAATGGCGTCTTCATGTAATGTGACTTACTCCACACTCGTGTTTGAAGAACAAGAAGTCCGGACCGCCACCAACTGCTCTCGGAGGAGCGAAAACAAATCTTGCCTACAATTGGACGAAGTTTCTCAAGACTTGTCCTCCCTAAGGAAGGCGTCTGCTCCTGTGGCAACACATGTGGGAGTGCTCTTGAGTGGTACTCCTCCCTAAGGAAGGCGTCTGCTCCTGTAACAACACATGTGGGAGTGCTCTTGAGTGGTACTCCTTGGCCACTGGAATTCGCCATTAGCGATAGTCGGTTTGGCAGTAACCAGGAGTAAAGGTTTTCCAAGCGTGAATAGTGGTCGGTCACTAAAAACACTTTGGGGGCACGCGACAGCGTTAATGGCTCACCACAGGCAGCATGAACCATGTGCCTAATATTGAAATGGGTTAGCACTTCGTTGGTCTTATATAGGGATAACATTGCAAATGCAGTTCCAATATTGGGCCATTGTTTCTGTTGCTTGGGATGTCTGCCGCTCTCCTTGGGGATCGGCGTTCGCGCACAAGCACTTAGCTACTCGCTGGTTCAATATCATTTAGCTTATGCCGCGAACACTAATTAGAAAAAAGTCGCAAGCTACCACATTACGTGGAAGGCTACCCGGCATAAATATAGAGGCGAACCGTACTAATTTGCCTGCGCCGCTTAGAAACAGCGTGTTTGACTGCGGATCAGTGGGTCCCGGGTCCGATTTCGATCTCCTGCCCATACTCCTGTCAACTCTTGCCAACTCCGCCAAGTAATGCGTTCTGGTAACATCATATTAACCACCATCACACGCCAATTACAGCCGGTTCTCCATAACGTCACCGTTGCTAGGGGCGCGCCAGGGGCGCCACGGCGATCACCATATGGCAACGCCTCCGAGGTGACATCACCACATACTCGTCTCCATATATGATTTTTCTTGCTCCTCCTCGCCCTCTTTTGCCCTAATTACATTTTTTTTTAACTGACACTCATTAATCCCTTTCGATCGATCTTGATCATTTATTCGTCCTTTTTCACTCTGACCTAGCTCGAAACACACACCGTCTTCCAGTTACGTAACGTCACGTCTGTTTCGACGTCGACATAGCTCGCTTGGCTATTTCGACGTCTGATTGGTTTTTATGGCTATGATTAGTTAACTCCAATTCAACTTCACGATTTCCCCAGCCTGGTTCTTTGGTCCTCTTTCGCATACAATTGTTATTTTTCGTCGTGATGACAAACTGTGGAGACAAGCTCCTTGGAACATAGCTACTTAATGCTTACGCGTTAAAAACGGTATCTGCATATGTAGAAAAAAAAACCTATGCCGTGATGCCGCTAGAGCACAAGCTTCAGATAACCAGGACGTCACATGATTGCGCGCGTAGCCCAGCCGGACGAGCCTTGGCGAGCGCACGAATGAGATCGGACGCCCTGGTATTCTGCTTCTATCTTCTTGCCACATGTTGATTGATGGCTCTTCAGTCAAAAATATTTGAGAACCCCAGTCTTAGATGGTAACTATAGCTCTTGCTGACTGGTACTGGAAAAGCCCCTGCTCCCGTAACATCCAGCCCCGCCTTCAAAGCAAGCCGAGCAAGGCGCATATATTCTCAGCACCTTGAATGTAAAGAAGAGCATGGCGAAATGGCAAAGATGCAGGCGTTTGCAAACCCAGGGGGAAAACAAATGTCAACTAAAATACTTCAAACTACCAGACCTGCGTTGAGGAGCAGGCTACTGGTTTAATGCTGTTTGCAAAATACGCGGTGGCTTCTCCTCTACTGAACCTTTCCTCACGCTGTAAGAGGTTTCGGAGTTTACCAATTGCCTCCATTTTCGATTGACAGGAAGCCCAGCAATATAAGCACTTTGTCCTAGAGTCTGTTATATAAGCTAGAGTGGCAGATGCAAATGTAGAAATGGTGGCTTCTACATACATGCAGTTAAACTGGGGGCACATCAGACTTGTTCAAGTGAAAACTCAATAGCGCAGATATAGACGCAGATATTACTCGTATTCTGCTATATGCGAGCCGCGTAGCATTATTTTCATTTGACGCAATTCGGCGTAACTGGCGCAGCAATCACACTAGTGATTTCGTGTATATTTGTGCTTATTTTCATTAAACTTTGTTTCTCCTCGTGCTTGGCGTCGAACTTTTTGTTGAAGTACTTCCGCTCATAGCCCCCTGAATAAAAGCGCTACAGAGCTCGGCCCAGCCCGAAAGCTCGGGTCTGGTCCGCGGTACGAAACAAAAGTTGTTCCGCCGGACCTGGCCCAAGTTACGGCTTCAGTCAGGCTTGAGCCTGTACGTAAAGGGCCGATGACCTGTTTTTGAGTGCACTTCTGCCGCTACAGTAGCGAAACATGTAATAATGCATTGGTGTGCGCGTAGAAAAAAGTTCAGCTCTGCTGAGTTATTTACCTAATAACATGCCGCGCTGACTTAGTTATGGCACTCATCTACAGAGCCGGAGCACCCGAATTTCATCCTGACAGCGGCGGCCGCGTTTCAGTAGAGGCGAAGAGAATGAGACTTGTGCACTGCGGGGTGCCAGCGCCCTGGCCTCACCACACAACAATCGATGTATTGGACGCCAGCTACCCCGCATGACAGCAGTGTCGCGTTAAAAACAAGCTCCATGTGGCCGAAATGAGACGAAGCCCTCTAGCACGGTCCGGCTCAAAGCTTGAGCCGCCTTGAGAGGAAAGCAAATCATTGTGCTTTTCGTCTCTATTGAAAGGCGACCAGTTCGGTCGTGAATTTATCCAGCGAAATCATGTTCAGCAGATACGTACAGTCGGTCTCGAATATACTCGAAGGATATCGCGAAATAGCTTTACAAATTCATAATTTCATATACAAAACATGCCAACAGATGAGCTCCGTTCTAACCCAAAAGAGTGAAAACGGTGTACCCACGCCGGCGGTACTCTTCCTGTCTTCCTGCCGGCATACCGGCAGCCCGCGCCGCTCGACGAGGGTGCGTTGATCCGCGAAACCCACGTGCCAGATATCCAAAAGAGGAACGCATTGGGCACTCTTTGACATGCCACTTAGTGGATATTAGCGCACGCTCCTAATATTTGGTGGGAGTCGATAGAAGCATGAGAGTTCGCACATCTCGCACCGCACATCTCACGCCGCACACGTGCCGTTGGAGTTGGGGTTCACATCGAAGCTGCTGCGGACGATGCTTTGGGAAAAGGCGCTGCTTGTCATAAGGGGCCTGATTCTGTTATTGGCACACTATAATTGAAATAATAACTCATTTAAAATAGGATACAGTTTACTTCTCCTCCTCGTTAAGCAGCGAAGCAGGCCAGGCGGGGCCGTTGCGGGCCTTCGGTCGTCAAGGCTGGCTTCACCACATAACAATCGATGTATTGGACGCCAGCTACCCCGCGTGACAGCAGTGTCGCGTTAAAAACAAGCACACCGAAGCGAAGGCCACATTCAAGCGGACTAGACTTTCACCTCATCAAGCAGTTTTACAGAGTCAGCATTGTCTAAATTTGTCCAATGTTGTGCAGTCGACCTCGCTCCACGCTCGAAAAGTGATCGCATGGGCACCATTAGGATAAGTGCACAATGCAAGGGCACGGCGCGAAGTTCGATATATCGAATCTTCTACTGAGCCAAAGTTCAGCACACGCAAACCCCGCTCCTACTTATGCGTGGGATTTTCAAAGCGATATTCAGAGAGCTCGATATAGACAATAATTCGATATCTCCGTTTGCGACATATCCAGCATCGACTCCAATGTCATTCCACTAGCTGCAAGGAAGCCTTACTACGCAGACATTAAGGACCGTAAAATATGACTGATTAAAAATCGCGAGGAAATGTCAAGTAATTTATTGCGCGTCTATGCAACCCTTTTATTTGGCTTTTAAACGTCTGCGTTCCTCGGTTATATTTGCGCATCTACAAGATCTTTGTTCAAAACGCCCGCCAAGCGAACACACCTCATTGTTGTTGTTTTTTTTTTTCTTTTAAATAAAACAAATTTCTTTCCGATTTCAACTTTCACGGGAAGTTTTTTTGTTGTTGTTGTTGTATAGTTGGAGATCACTAGCAATTTTCCGCATGCGTTACTATGAGAACGGGACCGAGCCGGGCTCGTGATGGGTTGCACTGCGAGCTTTGCAAGGTCGTGTTCAGAAGAGAGCTAGTTGAGGCCCACGCAGTGCTGTACAATTGCGTATGCTGTCCCCAGCGCCGGCGCTCTATTCCAGTGGCACAAAGTAGCTGCCCTCTCATTGCAGCGTGACCATATCGCTAGAACATCCTTCTTCCACCGCGATCCAACCTACCGCCACCATTCTCGGTCACGTCACGTGACCAGCGCATCTCCCATCTGCTAACTCGGCTGTGTCACATATGGTCTCACATCTCACACGCCGGCGATCAATGAACGCTTGACTGTGTCACCTGTCAGCTCGGACATGTACGTGACCTTGCGACACCACCAACCTCTCGACCAGCCAGGGGAATTCAGCGATACGATTCGAATAAGGGATGCTTTCGCTCATGTGGACTCCAATGCTATCGAATTAAGGGTCTGAATGCACTCTGCAACCCGTGGGTCTGACACAACGCGCGCGGCAAACTTCACTAGTTTATAGGTTAAATTGCGTGACGTACGATCAGCTCTTGCTGGTTAATGCACTAAGCCGGTAAGCTTAGTTTTTCACTACTTTGTGCTCCTGCGCTGGCTAGGTGCTGAGGTTCACTGTTAGAAACGCACCAAACAAGGAGAGGAGGGGGGAAACAATAATTCAATAGCGGCCACGTTTCAATGGCGTCCCTCATAGCCAATACGTCACTTTTGTACAGTGCCTATAATTAAACATTTCTTAATTCAACTCAGAAAAGAAAGTGCTAGGTTTGGCGACAGTTTGGTTTGCCTACAGGATTTAATGTCCCAAAGCAACTCAGGCTGTGAGAGACGCCGCCATAGAGGGTTCCGGGAATCTAATTGACCACCTGAGGTTCTTTAACGTACTGACATCGCACAGCACACGGGCGCCTTGCTTTTCCCCTCGGTCTGAAAAGCGGCCGCCGCGGATTCGATCCCTGGGATCGAGCGCCACTGTGCCGGTGGTGCATAAAAGATTTTACTACGCGTTCTATGCAAATACATCTGCTAAACAATATGAAGTTGACAGATAATATTTTACAGATATACTGGGTGATTCGTTAACCCTTCACAAACAGGTGTGTTTGTGAAACACTCCTGTGCAGGTGGGTTTTACAGCAATGCGTACATCAGTTACTTGACGGAGCTTGATGACTAGTGACAGTTAGAGGGAATATTATAATTCGAAGTTGAAGGCCATCAAGATCAAAGGTGTGCTCCATAATTAAATGTTATTAATCGGTAGTATAAAGAAGTACTGAACAAGGAAGGGTAAATGGGGTACGCCTCAGTTCGCAGGTCGAGCCAACGTTTCGACAAGTGGACTTATCTTCGTCTGGGCAAAGCGATCATCACTGGCAGTGGTTTAAATACGCTTTTGCTTCCGAAGAAGAAAAGCTGGGAAGAGGGAGGGTGGGTGAGAAGAAAGTATGTGAAGGAGTGGGCATGGGAGGATGGGTGAGAAGAAAGTAGGTCATGATGTGAAAAAAAAGAAAGGAAAAAAGTACAGGTTTAAGTATGTATTTCTCAGCCTGGAACCAGGAATCCTGTAGCCTGCAAAAGAAGTAAAAGCGGCAGTACCAGGAAAACTACAATACCAGATAGATGATTAGTCCTCACTTAAGCAGGTTTGATGCAGATACACCTTACAAAGGGACAGGCTTTGCAAAGGGCCCTGATAAGGAAAATATCTAAGGGGGACAATGAAGCTTTCTGCAAAGGTGGGGAAAGTGGGGGAGTACAAAGACACAGAATAATAACTGCACAGTGAACCACAACTGACATGTAAACAAAAAAAAAAACGTTCGAGGAAAAGCTCAAGTAACAAGTGATAAGGAGGAAATGTGTTTGGAGAAACATGTGCAGCTTATGCTATTGCAGAGCGGAATAGAGTGTACATGTGTTGTGAATAAATTGTACTATTAACGCTATGTGGTATTGTTTTCTCGAATAGTTATGATACAGAGGGAATATACTTGAGGGATTCTAACGTTTCTTTAGAGATATTTGTTCCTGCTGGTTCCAATGTTCTAAATCGTTAAAAAATGTTTAAAAATCGGCGGTGTGGTTCGAAATATGGAATGCCAAAATTGCATATTTGAAAGGTCGTCGAGTTGTCTATTTCACATTTCATAATTATGGTAGAACTACGCTGCCACGTCACCGGTTCGCACGATTTCCTGATTCAAAATCGCAGGCAGTAAAATTCTATCACAGAGTTACACTATTTTTCTCCCTGTCACGTTCCAGGCAACTATGTTCAAAATTTTGACAAATTATGGTCCTAAAATACTTTTAGCGATAAAACGCATATTTAATAACCTACGAGCTGGCAGAACCTGGGGGAGGGGGGCACGCAACATAAAAAAGCTAGAAAGAGCGACCCCCCCCCCCCCCCCCCCCTTTTTTTTATTCCGTGGCGGCTTTTCTGCAGTGACTAAGTGTACAAAGGAGCAGCATCGAAAAAAAAGCCAACGAGGTCCATTCGCATGGGAACACGATGTGAAGAGAAGCAATGCTGCGGCTTCTACGCAGTGCGCTAAGGGCCATGACGGCGAAGTATCTGAGAACTACAAATTTACGTACGAGCGGACTGGGCCATGGGTTTTCATGTTCAGGTTTCGAAAGAGCAAAAACACAGCGACAGCCAGCTTCTCCGCAGTGTATTTCTGATAGAGGGCGAAGCATTCAACAACAACGAGGAGGCGATTCCGGATCACAGTTGCTATCAAGAGACGGATGTGCTCCGAATTCTCTTCTCTACTAAGCACAGCGCAAAGGCGAAGGACTAAAAAAAGGAGCTGTTCGTAATTTACATAAAAAAAGCTAATCGACATGTTTATGAAGTGAATTAAGTGTCTTCAGTTACATTTTCAAAATTAGGCGTTTCCCCACATATTTTTCTTCCACATTACCGAAGTTGTAAACGATGTTTTACGAAGTTGTTATGCGTCGTAATGCCACCAAAACAAAGGTGATTTCTTTTACATCAACAAATACACAAACACAAAGAGCGCCAGCATATGATGCATACGAATTGCGACAGACGGCAAGTTCTGTATGTGCAACGCCGGAAAGCCAAATCAGCGAGCTATCAAATGTGTATTTTTGCCACTCAATATTTTAACCACGCTGCTGATCACAAAATTTTAAAAACGGGGCCTACCTTTCATGTCGATAGCCTTCAGTTTAGCAATATTACTACTTAAAATAAAAAACAATGCTTTAGCTAATTCCAGCTAATTATGCAGTCTCCAAGCTCTACCATGTATATTGTCTGTCAGAAGTTCAGAGCCTAGGGGCCCTGCTCTTAAGACATGTAGTGGCGCTTCTCTAGCATTCTTGGAAGTCATTCCAACTGTAGAGGGTAGGAAAATAATACTCCCACCTTCCAAAGATTTGGAACACTGGAAATGCATTACGAGCCACGCGGTGCGGCTCAAAAGCAAACCTCCTGGGCTCTAATTTTTTGCAATTACTGTACATAGTGCCTGTCTTCCCATAAAACCTATCTGCAAAGACAATTCCCTCCCAGTTTTTAAAATACACAAGTTTGTAAACGGTTAGAAAAATCACCCTTCATAAGAACTTAAAAAAGAAGAAAGCACAAAACAACCAAGATATTGAGTTATGACAAAAAAAAAAACAACTTTATTTTTTCAATGCATGTGTTAATTTAGCATGTATAACCATTGCATATACATGCAGCAGTTTTGTTTATGCAGTCCTTTAGTAATACGAAGAGTGGCCGCAGGTGCAATGATTATGTGGCCTGGAATTGCTGGCCACTCATACAAGGCATAGAAGTCTAGCTTCTACACACACGTGCATTCATTTGAGAGGCAGAAATGCAAACGATGCCATATTATAACACCAACTGAAGCTTCATTAATATGACATATGGCAGGGCTTTGATGGGCGACTCTGGAGTTTTTCTTCCTTCTCAAATTTTTCGGAAAATTTCAAGCTACGTTATCCGACGTCCGATAATTCAAATTTTACAGTAGGTAGAGCTCTGCTGCATTGCAAATGAATTTTAAAATTTCTGATTCTGTGGCTTCAAATGGAGATATTTCTACAAGCACGAGTGAAATCAAAGAATGCATGGACAGCAATATTTGCCTCACTTTTTCTATACATAAAAATATTAACCCAAACTGTGACAGCTGCCACTTTAGCTGAACAATGTAAACACGGTAGGTGTCATAACAGTGCTCATTATTTTCTAATCAGTGTAAATTATAAAAAATGGCTATTAATACAGGAGAGAAGGGATTCTAGGGACCTTATTGTGATTTTATCAACTCATTTTAGAAACAGAAAATCCCTGTGAAGTTGCCCTCTAGCACATGTATCACAAACTTAAAAGGGTAGAAACGCCAAATATTTCTTAGTGTACTTATGCTTTGGAATTATGCATAAGGTATTAGTAAACATGGATCACAGCATGAAATTTGCTTATGCTCAGTAAAAAATATACATGACTGAATTTATTCTGCCATGCCACTCTGTTTCTAGCTTCAGATTTTCAAACCATAGTGACGACTTCATAAGTGAACATGAGATCATGCAAGACCTACACAAACTGCAACAGTTTTTTATCCAGTTGCTCCCATTCGGGTTTGTGGAGTAGATTAGAGTAAAAGTATGAGTGGCATAAATAAAACTAAAAGCGGCAAATATATTTCAGCTTTTGTACGTGTCTCGTGATATCATACTGACTTGTGGCATTTGAACTTTCATTCGGCAACCTGAAACTGAAAACACAGAATAAAATAATTTATCACAAATTATTTATAGTGTGCTCGCGAATTCACACAGTGAGCAATGTTGCTAATGCCACACACACAGCTCCAAAGCAAAAAAGCAATGAGAAAAATTTTGTGTCTGAACCTCTTTAAGGAATTCAAAAAGAAAAGTTATTTTCACATACAATATTCATCCACTTCCAAAATCGAATCATGCTTTCACTTAAGACAATAATTTTCTCGGCATAAAGATTTAAGCCATCCTACAAGCTAGAATACTAGTTTCAAATACCTTCATGGCTTAGTGGGCATAACTGAAGAGAGTAGAACAAGAACAGAATAAACAAAAACAAATGCAAGTCATGGGCTTAAAAAGTAGACATTTAGGTTTCTTAATGTACGACATTTCATTTTAAAATGTTCAAAATTGAGGGCAAATGCTAGATATGATGGCAGATGATTTCACTCAGATGATGCAGTTGAATGAACTTTTGCTTAGGCAGAATGTGTTTCCCATTGGTTTGGTTTTTGAGGAAATGAAGATGCGTATTCGTCTCACTTCTTGGGCGACACCTGAACCCCACCATGATGAAAAAGAAGGAAGAATGAAGGAAGAGAGGAAGATGCTGCCGTAGAAGGCTTCGGATTATTTTGACCACCTGGGAATCTTTAACATGCGCTGACATCGCACAGCATACGGATGCCTTTTTGCGCTATTGCAACACTTGATATAAAGCCTTAGCTGCAAAGAATAAAATGAACTGCATATAAAGCAGATGTGAGCAATTTGGTTTCCGGGCTCTATGCTGGTGCAGTATATTCAAGTTTTAAATGAACCTGTCTTAAAAGTTTTAAATGAAGCCGAGAGCATCAGAAAAGTTTCATTTAAGGCAGCCAAGTATGCGGTTAGCATTTACAGTAATGTAGGTGATGTGTCTGTCATATGATGTGACCGGTGCTGATGCTGTAAAAAGCTGGTGACGAGATGTGACACCATGAGAAGGGCAATGATTTGCATTAGGATGTATTTAGAACTATTTTCCATTTGGTGCACCAGTAAGTAACATAGTCAACATCTAACTGCAGTAAGTCAAGATCATTAGTAATTTAAATTTAACAGTAGACTATGCAATCATCTACGAAAAGTATTATTGAAGTCTTTACATCATAATTCAACTCATTAATGTAAACAAGAAATAACAATGAACTAAGATGGAAGGCCTTTAATGTAGATGCATTGCAAGCAATTATTTGAAAAATGTTGAACCCATGTTTATGCTATGACCTCTGTGCCAGCATATAAAAAAGCTGACTAGTAGTTAAACAATTGATTTCGTAGTTACTATACAAGTGCACCAGTTCGCAAAGCTTATTTTGAACGGAATCCGCTGTTATCTTTTGTCAAAGTTCGCCAAAAATTCGTGAAGGAAGTTGTCAAGTCATTTGTTGATCACAGAATAATTGCCCATAGCATAATCAAAAATCAAAATTGCTTTGCTATACGACATTCAAGCAGAGAAGTTAAACACGTGATGTAAGAATGGCCACTTATAATAGGAAATACTATTAAAAACAGTATCAAAGGCTGTAGTTAACGTCTAACAAATGGATATTCAAGGTTTGACCATCACAGGTTGAGTTATTACCCGAGTTAAACAAAAGAAGAAGCAAACATTTCCAAATCATGAAATTCAGACATACTGTTCCCTATAATGCAGGAAATGCTAGGCCAGTTGATATGGGAGAAATCGAAATCAGCAAATATATATATATATATATATATATATATATATATACAGGAATATTCGGAAATCTAGCAATCACAGCACTTAGACTACAGTATTGTTCAGCCAGGTTGCTGAGAAGAATATAACATGAGGTTTGTGCTGGTGAATATCCTCAAAAAAAGATTCAACCTGAGTACTTCAATACCGCTTTATGGTCGTGAAACTTTGCCGCCGCTCTAAGGGAGAGCTCGGTAGACTGCCTAAAGCGGCCACACGCTGGCACCTGGTCCAATGTAGACATATGCAGATGAGCGTGATTTTGAATAATTATTGTGTTCTGTGATCAAAGACACCAGCATGTTGAGTGAAGGGCTGCCACTGCAGCTACAAGAGCAACGATAACAAGGGATCACTTTTCCGTGCCCTATCTCATGCCAAACTATGACAGAATTGGAGAGGCGCAATCTCTGGAAAACAAGCTGGTGGCTTTTCATTTGGTTCTCCAAACATGCATATTTTGTAGGATACACTACAACACACTGGAGGTTGCCTGGTACTGTGAAACTTGTGTTTCGGCAATGTCACCTGCCCAAGCTGAAGATTGGCTTAAATCCATCGTCACACACCTTCACTTTATGTTGCAAGGAGGAGCAACCCGATTTATCTCGAATGATCGTAGCCTCCACCAAGTGCTTCCATAATGTTCCAGATTGTTGTAGCTGCTTTTGGTATCTTGTCTCGACGATGCCTGTAAACTGAGCAGTCGACAGTGGCAGACACCCTGTTCTTCAACGATTGCCAAGCACTTTGTTGCTTTAGCGACTGACGAGTGTGTTTTTTTGCACGCACTAATCAGTCCAATTACCTTTTTTTTTTAATGCTTTTTGCCGTCTTCATGACTCTTGAACTGCTGTCAAACTATTTAAAATATATGAGCTGTTCATTCTATATAAGGCATTTCTTTGTTTATTTCTCACATGTACACCCCGAATGAGAGCAGCACCTACCATATTTTCGAGATTCTAAGCAACCCCCTAACCTCAGAAAAATATTTTAGAAAAAAAAGTTTCTATGTGAATCTATGCACCCGCTTTTTGCAAGGAAGAGAGCGTAGACAAGGCAGCTTAGAATCAAGTAAATATAGTAAGTTCGAAAAAATAATTCACACTGCTCTGGTAAAGACGGTGGTACAGTGCTCTGATGCATACCAAAGAACGTTGAAGTTGATAACCATGTTATTCAATCTAGGTTGGGCACATTGTCGCCCCTGTATTACCCTATCCCCCTAACCTGTTGGATCCCCTTATTCTAAATGTCCTTATTTCTAGACATTCCTCATCCTTCCCTCACCCCAAAGGTGGCAGTGCGCCCCCTTTATTCCCGCATCCAAAATGCCCTACAAATCTGTTCTCGCACAATGGCCTTCGCGACGGGGATTGCATTCGAAGCTGCGTGGACTGTAGTAGATGCATGCACTGCACCTAATCATTGTCCCCGAGTCAGGGTTTGAGGCCATTGTCCATGAATTTCTGCCTCACAGGGAAGCTGGCTTGTAGGTTTTGCAAGTGGTCTATAATAAACTGAGAATGTACAAGTGACGATGCTATCTGCTGTACAGATGTCATGAGGTAAACTGAAGGTGCTGTGCTTCCAAACGGCCAGGACCTGAATGTCGCGCATAGCATCAACCAGCTCATTTTTGCACGTTCATCCGCAACAGTCTCAGACACTTGGCCATGCATTAAACCCTGAAATAAAATCTCACACTAGCTAAGGTTCAGTGTACTTCAGGATAACGTGAGATATTGCGAGGTACCGTTAAACCTCTGTTCTGGTTGGGTGGGCGCCCGAACAAGCCAGGCAAGCAATCTTAGCCCTTTACAGATTCAATAAGTGCCATATGTTAGCGCAGCCTTTGCCCTTAAAACCCACTGTTCCGCAGTCACTTGTATGTTGTAGCAAAATGAGCACACCACATTTTTTTGGTACTGTGTCAATATCTCATAAGCATGATGAAGCCCCATGCACCAGCAGACAATCTTGCATACAATAATAAAGGCATTTCAATGTGTGATGCAACACCCGGTACAATATAAAATAATAGAAAAAGCAAGAGTTACAGGTTTAGTCGTAATATATGTTGCCGGGGCACCCATCGCTTGTGGCCCCCCGATCGGCTTTGGCAGCCTTATTGACAACCTTTGTCTTCAAACCAAACTTCGGCAGGAGTTTCATGACCATTAGGAGTATTGAAAGGCTCTAGATAAGTACCAAAGAAAGTAGAAGATTGAACAGCAGTTGCCACAGCTCAGTAGGTAGAGCAGCGAACATAAATTTGGAGGTTGGTTCCCACTATATACATCTCATAACAAGCCTTTCGTTTCCCCTACACTTGTTTGCTGGTCCACAAATGTGGTATTGGTGGCACAGGAAAGATCACGATCGCAAAACATGTAGCATATTCTGTTTGGTGAAGAATGCCGAGGTATCGGCGACCAGCTGCCCATGTAGGTACGTGCCTTCGATGAGATAACTCAAAACACCAAGACTGTTTCCGGCACTGGAATCAACGTTCCAAGCAGTAGCATACACATTAGTTTGTTCACAAATGCTGTCACCTTCAGCACAGTAGGCGCAACCCTTCTTTGCAAGAATAGTCTTGTGTGCCTCAAGTTAAATGTGCGTCAGACGCAGTTTACTTAGCAAATGTCACTTTTTTTTTTTCCAGACTAGGCGAATTTACAACCTATTATGTGTGGTAAGGCTTCAAACATTTGAAATTGACACTAAGATCACACCTCTCATCACGTGCAGATGGTTTTATTGCAAAAAAAGCATAAATCTCGTTTTTGCGAAATCGCAATGTAGTTGATTGCGTTGGAGAGAATACTGGTGGCACACTTGAGTGCGCACATCTTGACTCTTGCAGAGGAATAGTTTAGAGCTTCTTGAACCTATTCTAGCGGGTGAAAGCGATCTCACAAAAAAAAAAGATTTTACTCGCTGCCACAAAAAAGCAGTGTCCTACATGTAGGAAACTAGGCATATATAGTTAAATTACTGCCCCAGTTAAGAGTGTTCGACAGCCCATTGTCCACTTATGTAACAGGTCCACTGCCCTACTGAAAAAAAAAACCTGCCTTACTCATTGCAGAAAATAGGCTTCTTCGCAGCTACAAGGCATGTCAAGCCTCGCAAAAGGGCGTTATTTTATGTGCAGTATCTGCCAGCAGTGTATGCAACATGCATATGAAAACTTGTGTGATGGAGAATAAATCAAGGCAACATATTGTTACCGGGGGACGCGTGAACGACCAAGTGGTGTATGGTCATTCATAGTGTGGATGCTGAACTGCCGTTGAAGTCTCTGCACCGAGTTCCGGCCATCGTAGTGCAGGTCTTAAAAAATACTACTTTGAGGTCGCGGGTTCGAGCCGACCACACATTGGATCTCCCCAGCGGCCGTCACCTCGGAACTGTCGCAATGACTACCGATGCGGCTCCATCTACATCTGCAATGGCAACTGTCGTCGTGGCCCATTCTTTAGTACCGATGAGGTGGATCTCAAGGACTGGCTCTCGCTTTATGGGCGTGTTAGCCAACACAACAGGTGGGACGCCACACAGATGCTGACTAATGTTATTTCCTACCTTACCGGAACCGTGCGCATGGTTCCAAACCCACGAAGAAGAGATTGCGTCTTGGGATGTTTGCAAACAAAAACTCCCAAGTACTGTTTGGGGCGCATGTTGGCCGTCAGCTCGTGCCCAGAAATCCATTGAATAGTACATCTTCTATATGCAAGACGTTTTGGCACCATGCCGTAAAGTTGATAAGGATACGATCGAAGCTTATAAGGCGGGGCATATTCTCAAACGCATTGCCAACAACGCCTTTAACCTTCTACTCTGTAGGCACTGTTCTATGGTTTACTCTGGTCTGCAGGTGTGTCAACGCTTAGAGCAGGCCAGGCACCGATACACTGCACACAGTTTTGACTGGCTCCCGAGTACCACTGCTAGCTCCACATGGGATCTGCCGATTCCACGGCAGCCTTCAAACCCCGAGAACTTGACTCGCATCGTGCACTGTGCACTAGAAGCCCTCGCTCCTGCTGCATACAACCAGTCTTGTTGTACAACAACATTGCCTCTATCAAGCTATAGTCCACCAAGAGGTTGCCAACTTGGGTGTCCCCTCTAGCCCCACCATTGAACAGCAGCGTTTGAGCCCCGTCCCTCCAATGATCGCTACCACTAAATCCAGCAACACTTTCACACAATGTAACCAGTACTGCAGTCTTGAGGTGTAGTGTACCCCCGGCAATAGGCTGATCTGTTTCAAATGCAGGCACATCCCTCGCCACTGCCGCAGTTACGGTTCTCACTACCTCAACCTTTCCCCTACATTGACCGCTACTTCGACTGTGCCCCCCCCCCCCCGTTTCTCACCTCGTTATGAGCCGCCAGATACCGAGATAGCTCTGCCTCCTACTGGGTCCAGCCGCTCTCCCTCCTCGCCAGCCTGCCGTTCTCATTCACCTCTTCCTCACCGCAGTTCCTCACCGTCTTCCGCCAACCCCTTCCCAGGAAGCTAGCAAATGCAGCTCCTGGAGGTGACGCTACATTGGTACCCCGACTGAGAAATCCTCTGCTGCCCGTTGTTTCGAACTGTAATGTTTTTGTCGAAAGTGAAGTTTAATGTCCCCAAGCGTCTCAGGCTATGAGATGCCGTAGTGGAGAGCTCTGGAAATGTTGACCACCTGGTGTTCTTTTAACGTGCGCTGCTATTGCATAGCACATGGATGCCTTGCTTTCCACCTCCATCAAAGAGCGGCCGCCGTGGCCGGTACTCGATCCCGCACCCTTGAACACAGCTTTCGAGCACCCTAACTAATGCGCCACTGCAGCAGGGCCAATGCAAAATAGGTGTTCTCCTTTTTATGAATTGAGTGATTTATGTAAAAGGTTTAATAAAGTTTACGTTGTATATCATGCAGGTTTGCACAGACCTCTGTGTAAACTAGGTACCGATATATATAGTTTTTTCGCAATGTAACCCCTGCAAAAGTTAGCAAAGAAGCTTCCTGTATGTCAGGCTTGCTATTAATGAAGAAAACAAAAAACAAAACAGAAGCATGAAATCAACAATAAGGATTGCACACACTGTATGGTTACTAGAAATGCCCTCTAAAATGTTTTAGGCATCTGCTTGCAAAACGTTTCTAGCTATGAACAAAGATGGCAAAAAAAGCAACGTGCATCTAAACAGTCTCTTTAAAATTAAGAGTGAGTGAATGCTGAGCAGTAACTCTCGAATCAAGAAAATAACTAAAATATCAAATCAAATATCGAATAGTAGTTGTATAATACTGAATTTGTTCAGCAGAGCCAAATGTTCAGTGTGGTTCGGCAGGTTTCCACTTGTTGCCCATTTTTAAAGATGGCAGGATCACTTCCTCGGAGTCTTCATTCGACAAGCTAAATTTTGTAGCTCAGCTGCTTCATCGTTGTCACTTTCATTTGAGTAAGAATTGATTGGCAGTTTCACTTTCTTCGCCTGTCAAACAGTGGATGCACGTGGCACACTGTTTCGCTAGATGCAGTGCTGACAAGTGATGCAGTTTTGTTGATGGTGATGATGTGGTTAAAGAAGCATCCGATGCATGTGTTGTTTCAAATTTACACTGCAAGATTTATGCGTTCATATGGCTTCCTCACAAATGAAGCGACATGTCCGCATCATTATTGTTATGTGAACAGTATCGGGAGGGGTTGTGTGTGTACGGTCTCCCGAGATATCTTGGGAGTGGCAGTTAAGAGGCCAACAGTGGACCTGCAAGCCCCGTCCATATTAACGAGTATCCGACGCCACAGGCCTATACGGCATTAGTCGGGCCGTGCTCCTTGTATGAATTATCCAAATTATGGTCATCAAATTAGAGATTTTACTGCATCTAGTCTTCCCAGCAACGAGCCTGTTGCAAAATACATGGAATATTCGGTTATCTGAATATTACGCATTTGATTCGCAAATTGAACAATTCGATACCTTGTTATTCAATGGATAAGTTATTTATTCGAACATTCGCACATCTCTACAATGCTGTGCTCACTACAACACTAGTATTATGAAATATGCAAGTGCTTCTGAAGTGCTCGATAATTGAGCAGAGTATAAGAACCATTTTTTTTTAGCTAGCTGTCATCCAAATGTCCTCAGTATGTTACTTAAGTTTCCACAATAATACTTCATTAGTGCAATGTAATATGCCTGTGATTCTCACATCAGTAGACAAGTGCGCACAAAATGCAGCATTGAATATTCGTGGTTATAGCTTAATCTTAAAACCTTCAATATTTATGCATTAAACTTACAAAGTTACAATACTTAGAAATTGTTGAAAATGCCTTACCACACTCTGCAAAAGGCAGATTTGCTGTATATATCTGAAGGCTTCTATGTACTACCAGGGTGTCTAGCAAACCCCTATTTTCAAAATCTCACTTTTCCAGGTTTTCCCTGATTATTGCAGTTCAAATTCCCTAAGAGTGAAGAGGCTTGAGGTAGCTGCTGATGATAATGAGTATAGATGAATAATTCACAAAGCAAAGCTATTTATTAAATCATATTCTGCAATCTACAAGTGAAAAAGCTGTCATTAGTATTAATGTCAGTTAAGAACATCAAAAGTTCAATGATAATTAAAATCGCACTGATGCCAGCCTCAGAGCATATGAGCCCATCGTTTGCTAGCCGCCACAATCAGCCAAGCCAATCCAATCACTATGGCTACACGCGTGTTTGGCAGCACAGCTATGTAGCCACCATAGCACAGCTCACCAATCGCTTTCGCGCTGGCGGCACAGCTATTCCTGCTTTTTGTGGCGTAGTACTCTCATGCAGCTGTTCCATGTATTTTAGTACCCAACTCGCATGCATATTGGTTCTATTGTGGCAGCTCAGCCATCTGCTGGCGCCAGAGAGACAGTTAAAAAATCTGAATAACGTACTTGCTGTGAATCAGCTTGAAATAATGCACAGCAGAATACATTGTGCCATTTTCCCTAACTTGGTGAAATTTCTGCTGGGTTCCCAGACATAGATTTTGCAGTTCGAAAAATCTGAAATAACTGTTTTTTAATGTAATAAAATGGAACATTTCATTACAACCAAAGCTGACAAAGGCAGCAGTGCAAGCATGCATGGGTGTTTTATCCCTGTGATCAAAACACTGAGGGTTCCACATTTTTCTGAAGAATATGTCCGTATCTCTTCCTGGATCTGCAAATCCAGTGAAGGCGAAGGCTTCCAGTCATCAGACCATTTCATAAACCACCAGGTAGGACAAATCCACTGAACGGCCTCATTCGATGCATTCTGCCAGGGTTGTAGGCTTTAGTCAAGATTGGCTGAGAGTTTAAGGAACTGGACATGGTAGGCATCTGATCCTCTGTGCATTCCACAGGACTTGCATCCTCTTGCAAAGTTTTCAGTTTACTATAGTCATTGCAGGAGGGAACCACACAGTACTTTCAAATTGTTAGGGCCCTGCACTCTCATGTGCCGCTAACTACCACATAAGGCAGCATTCAGTCAGCTCAAAGATTTGTACAGACTGCGTTCATGCGTCACCCATTTCCCAATACAAGGCTAAAGGTACACAAGCTTACTAAATGACACGCAATGTATCCAGGTATCCAGCACTGCATATTCTGTTCTCACCACTAAGAACCATTCCTACCACTTTCAGCCCGTTACTAATTAACTCCAGCACACTGCAGAAATTGTGCAGGCGGCTCAATGCGGAACCATCCAGTTGCATTCCACGGTACCTCGCAGGCAACGTTTCGCCACTTACAAAACAAGAACGAAGAGGGGAAAATGAGAATTCTTGCTTTATTGCTATGAGACAATGAAATTAAGTACACGGTATGAAAAAATACAAAAACCTTGGGGTAGGCATCCATTCGCAAAACTTACACTCAGAGCCACCAGAGTGTGGAACTAAATGGTGCAAATCCAAGCACACAGGCTGCAGTAGCATCCACGCTGCAGGCCCTCTTGAAGTGCCGTGTCTTTATTAAGTACTCAGTAACGACAAAATAGACTTAAAAAAGAAATGTTTGTTACTCATCAGGTGGCATAACTGCCGTTTTGTGAACGTGGGACAAACCCAATGCCTGGTGGCGACACCGAATACACAAGAATGAAATAAACGTCATATAATGGCTCCTTTGGCACTTGCAGAAATTTTGCATGTGCAAACCGAGTGCACTTTCAGGTGGCCCACTTGTGAAACTTGGCACATTTTTACTCTTGTGCATGGGTAAAGTAAAAGAATAAGCTGCCCAAGCTAGTCTGAAAACGAGATTCCTTCCTCGTAGCAGCACCAAGTCATAAGGAAGCCATTGCACAGCACAAGGGTAAAGAGGGGAACGACTTCTGCACAACAAAAACGCAACAAGAACGAAAAAATAACTACAATCTCAAAAAATGTCCGGGCAATGCTCATGCTACCGAGAATGAAATAAAATGTGGACAATTAAGTAGTCTTGCTAGTTGTGAACAAAAGAACTAAGAACGCACTTTGCGAAACGCATCAATGCAAGAAGTAGCGCTAGCCAAAGGAGGGAGCCTGCACACACATATGCAGAGATCTGTGCCATGCACGAATAATAAGAGACTGGCAGGCGGCCCCAACGGCCCCTTTTCACTGGTACCACAAGCGTACCCGATGCCCTTCACTAATAGAGACTGCAGCAGCAGCAGGGACGACGGGAACTAAGGCTGCTCCCCCTCCTGTGGTATGGACGATAGGGAACATGTAAAGGTATTCCCAAAGCTGGTTTGAGAGGTAGAATTTTGCATTTTTTTTTAACAAGCAGCAGAATGGACTTGACAAGGCTGCTGTGCAGATTTTTTTTTTTTTCCCCATCATCAAAAGCTGCTGGTAGAAACCTGATGAGCCATAGCTGCAAGGGACGCAAGTTGAATGAACATTCAGCTACCTTTGCCACATTAGAGAGGCACTTTGCCCGGAAGGCAAACACCTCGCAGCACTCCACATCCAGGTCACAACCTCAGAGTCGTCATAGCTGTCCAGATAAACTCGCCTCAAACGAGAACAGCTGCCAAAAATAAAAGTGTTGAATAACAACAAAAAGTAACGAAAATTAAAAATGGGCACATTATTTACAGAAATAACTTAAGTAGCATGGTGAAAATGCACACGTGCGTACTGCGAACCACTGTGCGCAAAAAGAAGGGGCTGGACCTCACCCGCAGAGTAATAATAAAAGCAACAAAACCACTGAGTAGACTGTGCCCCTCACAAAAAACAGCAAGTGAAATGATATGCAATGAAGCTTCCACACACACATACAGAACTACTGTAAATATAACATGAGATGATGACAGCCTTGCCACAAACTAGCCTGCAGCTTGCTAGCTACTTAACAGTCAGAGCCCTGCCAGAAAGACGAACTGACTTCACCTCAGAAAGATTTGTTGCACGCTGGACCACTCAACATAGAGTCAATTGTTAAGGCACTGAGATTCTTCACTAACAGTAAAATACCGAGGAGCTATTGCACAAAAGTTTGAAAGGTTCTTGTGAAAGGAGATGCAGCTGCCTCACCTCCACACAATTATGCTCCAAGCACAGTCCAACGGACAGTGAAAGCTAAAAAAGAAAGGCCACTATAGTCACGTCATTCTTCCATTCAATCCAGACTCTACAGAGCTTCAATCTCTCACTCTGCTCTACAAGGTATGACAAACAAAATTCCTCTGCATTCCTTTTCCTGTCCACGTTGAATAGTGCTTTTATGCAAATCGCCTCAGAAAGGAGGCCCTTAAAGGGCAACACTGGGGTTTTTGAGACCTTGTTTTTACCGAAGTTGTTTTGCTAATCGCCTGTATTCTGTTCAGGTGCCAATTTAATATTTCCCGCTTCATGGAACTAATTGGGACGTTTTTTAAAAGCAAAATTACAAGTGCCACCATCATTGCTAGTGTACTTGTCAATATTTGCTTTGGGTTAGAGCTTAGCCAATCGACTTGCACACAAGAAGTTTAGAGACAGTATCCACATCGCACTTTACTTGAAGGACAGTTTTGCTTTCTTCGTTTTTGCCATTTTAAAACAATTCCCCTCACTTTAAGAAACCAACATACAGTGCCACAGCAAACTGAAGATGTCTGAAAAACCTTCCAGAGTTGCCCTCTGAGGAAATAGAACTGAAACTGCAGTCACACAATCCTAATGGGCAATGCCGCTCAACACTCGAGCGTAAACTGCAAAACCAGACAACCATGAAAGGCACAGTGCGTGAAAATTTGCAAGGACCCAGTCTGGCATTCAAAAAACAATGTGGCCTCTGCCACCGTTCATCACATAAACAGACCAAAGAGTATTGTGGAGTGTAGGCCAGCTACTCCGACCAAAAAAATATGGAAGTTTGTGACTGTGCCTCGATCTGAGTGTGCTTGAGGATAAACAAAAAGAAAATGAAAATGCCGTGTGTTCAGAGGCAAGACCCGACCACTGTTGCCCCCACCCCCCTCCCACCACCACTACAACACTGAATCTGCATTTTGTAGCAGTTTTTAGCTTAATTTAATTAACTAGTCACGAATTAGAAGCTCCAGCTCGTTTGAAGAAAGCGATGCGTGTACTAACACCAAGTAACTGAAAACCTGCTGCTTCTAAAGAGATGCGAGAAGTAGCTGCACAGCATGTTACACAGCTGCTGCATGCAGATATTGCTTCACAGTAATTAGAAACAGCAGGTGCACATTTGTACAACTATGTGTTGCAGTCAGCGGGAAAACATAGCCCGGGGGCCTAGCAGCAGTGAAAGGCGTTACTACACCCGTCGGGAGCTGCCGATGCATTCTTGTGCGCACTCACTCCAGTATGTGTAGCAGTAAGGGGGTAATAAGACAAGTCAGCGCAGTGTACGTAATGCAAGCCTTCCGCAGCAGTAACACCAAACAACCATTTCCACCACATGTCACAAACTGGCAAGAACAGAGCCAACAATCTGGTAGAAGGGACAAAAAAAAAAAGAACAGAAACAACGGGCCAAGAAGCGGTCATCAACAGAAGGTAGTCGGACGTCGGGGTTTACCACCGCAGCCGCCGTTAGTCCGAGCACAGCCGAGCTTTTCCAAGGGGTGTCAGTGGGTGGGGGGTTAGTGGTCTTCGTTTGGCGGACGGAAGATTGTGGTGGATGGAGTCTGGGTTAACAGAAAAAAAAAAAAAAGCAGAGAAAGAGAGAAAGAAAAAAAAAAGGAAAGAAAAGACTGTTAGTAGTAGTTCTCGTACAGCACATATTAAATAATGTCGAAGAAACAAACCACACAAGCGCACAGGTCTATCTGTTCTTGAGTTGGCAGACTGGGACTAGTGCTCTCTAAGCCTTCTTTTAATGGCAAGTTTGAGGAACACTAGAATTCCGACGTCTAAGTTATCAGGAAGCTCTAACCTAAGGGACGTGATGAAGTGTAAAATCAAGCCCAATTGCAGCAATTTAATGCTTGAATGCCTAACTGTATGCAAGAGATATGACCAGTAGCATGAAATCTGCAGGGCAAGTCAACAGCATTTCCATTATGATTACAAAGCAAAGTCGTCAAATGCTATCCATTTCAAGCATCAACTTTTTTTTAAATTATTTGCCGTTAACTAACTCGTCAGTTACGGACGCAGAGATGCAGCTAAGGTCTAAAAAATGCCCACGCAGCATAGAGGTCTGGGCCAAACAGCACGAACAATATGATGGACAATTTACAAGTTGCTAGTGGGCTCTTTTACCAGTAACAAGAGAGATCATTTCCACCTCTAAATGCTTTTGGCAGCAGCAACAGATGTAATAACGACATTTATAAGTCTAATGTGCCTACTGCTAAATACCAAATAAAACAAATCGCCACCCACTAATTGATGCATGATGCTCATAATTACACGCACACAACAGTGGGGCACATCAGAGTGCTCTTCCCCACAGTTTTGGCACAAATGATGAGCAAGAGCGGGTGAAGTTATTAAAAAAAAATATATAGTACCACAAGTAAGGCAGAGAAGGCTTCCACTGAGAGAACAGGATTAAAACGCAAAAGAGTGGTTCTAGTGCTAGTGCATTAGTGCTTTTTGCAACAAGCCAGACTGAAAGTTGAGAGAATAATGATGCAAAAGTACAAGTTAGTGACCAATCTAATTGTACAGCAGAAGCGCGGCTGCACAAAAAGAAATGCCTTAGGTGCGTAGAAGTGAAATGCATTCGCCAGCCCCTTTGCAGGTCGGAGGCCGGGAGAGTCAGTAGTAAAAAGCAGTGCACACAAACTACATATGCAAAGTGAACAGTTATGTGTGTCTGATGGAACTGCACCGTCGTGAGTGGTGGGACGCAGGAAAAAAAAAGTCACAAATGCTTACTTTGCAGCCTTTGAAGTCTATTTTATTCATTTTTCAAATATATAATATGTATAATATATATAAATAATATCTTAACGAACCATATGTACAAATCTTCAATAGAAACGAAAAAAAAAAAAAAACACTGCTCAACGCTAGTTTGGAAACAAAGTTCGCACGGCGCCTTGAGCAAGTACATGTCAAGAGCAGCAGCAAGTTGAGCAACATGTGCACTACTAGCGTGTCCGTTTCCAACCAAACAGAAAGGGAGCTGAGGACAGGACTACATATATATATTGGTAAAAAAAAAAGACTGACATACAAAAGAGTCAAATTCACCATCGCCATCCAACATCCTAAAATGGCACTTCAACTTTCAGGCCCACTCCTTTAAGAAAGCCATAATCACTACGTACAAAAGTGCGAGAGTAAAGCTCAAAAAACATAGAAGGTTGGCAGCTGAAATATTAGTCGGGCCATGAAGAAATAGTCAACAATGGCCTGACATGAAGGCTGTGCTCAAGTGGTTTGTTCACACAGAGCTAGTAGATTAAGCTGCAACTTGAGACAAGTCGGGTAAACATCAGCCTAGCCTTGTGCTCTTCAAGTTGTCCAAATGGCGGCCTAGAGATGGCAGCACATCGAATGGCCAAGTAATAAACGCCAAACAAACACTGGCACCAGTTTGGCTCGAAGGGAAGAAAAAAAAAAGACAAAATGCAGAGAGAACACAACACAGGGTACATGAATGTCACCAACCTTGGGGGTTAGGCCCTCATTATAGGGACCCAATCCGCTGGTAGGGGTGTTCGCGAATCGCCAAATGACGGCGCTGTTTTGCAGCGGCACCTAAGGAGTGGCAGTCAGGAAATCAGGGCAGGGTTAAAAACAAGACATGCTGACGTGGCACCAAGCAATTTGCAGGGGGCACAACACCCGGTGGAGCGCCACCTCAGGAGCAGTTTTAAGGGTGTAAAATTTACAGATTACATAGAGAGGAAAACGCAGCTACACAGTAGACCCAGGCACCCATTTCCTTCGTACAAGGCTCATCAGTTCACTGCAATAATGTTCAATAATAATAAAGGTGATGTCAAATCTTTCTGCATATATATCCAAGGTAAAATCAAGCATGCAAAATCTAACCTTGTGCTGAAAGAACTACCCACAATCATTCTATAGAAAGGTAACAGCCGCTCATAGCACAGCTCGGCACAGAGAGCTCTCAAATGCTTCTTACAAAACTACCCGCCAAAACAGCACGCTGAAGAAAAAAAGAAGCACGACGACCCCCACCTGGATATGCTCACACGGGTTTTTCTGACTTGACTAGAACAACTGCTCGCGCCAGGACAACCTCACTGATTGCAGCTGAGATACCCACCCCCATTCCTGACCGGCAGATTTACGCAAGCTCCTGAGGGACACGCCACTTTTGCTCTACAAGTTGTCCGCAATTGGCGGGTCTCTGTCCAGTGCCTGCACTCTACATCAAAGCTTTGCAAAAACAGGCCTGAGGTATATTGGAACGACATGGATTGAACCTTGCCACGAAACCGTGGCATGTCAAGGCTAACACAGACATCAGGAAAAAAATATATGAAACGGCAAATATGATGCTTACAGGTATCTAGACAGAGGCAGTGTGCACTGCAGCAACTGCAAAGCAAAGCTAAAAAATTCCTTCAAATAAATTAGAGAATGACAGCAACAACAAAAAATATACGACTGAAACCCCCTGAGCACATGCACGTATATGTACATCAATGCTTGTCTATTGCAACAAAAAAAACAGATTTCTCATTGTATGTACACTGATAACATGCACGCACATGTGTATATAGTTTTATCTACAAGTCAGTGTGCGCGCAGAAAAAAATAATTGTGCCCAGCTGCTAGGCAGAAGCTGCAAATATGCCGCCTCTAAGCGAAAGAAAAAAAGTCCTAGCAGAACACACAGGGTTGCTCGTATACGAAGCAAATAAAAGGAGGCAAGGCAATGAATTCATGTGCAGTGGAAAGAAAAAAAGAAAGCAAAGACAAGCCATACTCTTCCTGGTCCCTGCACCACGAGAACTTCAAAAATATATACACACACGCTTCCCAAAACAGACACTCTGAATAAGGTAGCCTGCAACTATTAACGCCGATGCAAGCCTAGACGATGCGAGGGACAGGTTGATATACAAGCATAATTGAGAAGAAATGCCCCTGTGCACACACATAGCTGACCACAAAAAGAAAAAAATATACGGTGGAATGTCCATCCCTGATATTCCTATGCAGCAAGCAAAACAAAGCTAAACTTCCCACGCTCTCAAACAACAACACCGGAACGATTCTTCGCTAGGCAAAGAAAATGGAATGATTCTTTTCTGGAAGTTTCGTAGCTTTGCAGATTTCCATGTCTCGTTTTTTAGGTTAAGAACAGCGGCAGGTGTCGTTTTCCCCCCCCGGAGTGCCAAAACGGACTACAAGGACTCCAGTTAGAAAATGAAGTCCTAAAGTGGGCGCGAACAGCAATGAAGCCATATACAGCTGACGCACTAGCAGGAGCAACAGCCATGCGCTGCAAAAACCTGCAGGAGGCGTACCAAAATGACTGCATGTGAAGGGCACCGGTCAATGCGCTGTTCAAGAAAAAAAATTAAGCCACTGTATCATTTCGGGCCAACAGTAAATTGGGAGGAATAGTCCAGCCAACGAGCAGTGTGGCACTATTTAACTCTCCACAAAGTCTCGTCCTGCGAGAACAGTTTCATGCAACAGTGAAACAAACGGTCCAAGTTTTGACATTCCACCGGGTGCCAATTGAATCTTAAGAAGTGTTGAAATTTAGCACGCTTTCTACTACGCTCCACCTACTGAATAAACTCAAATGTGCTTAAGAAAAGAAAGCTAAATAAGGTAAAAGGAGAAGCAGGGAACAAAACAAGAGGGGAAAAATAAAGCTCAATAAATAACCGACCTCATTCACAGCCCTTGGCACGTAGCCCTTCAATACACGCACTGCTGCAACTAGGAATGAGAAGAGTGCTGCCGGTGTAGAAGTGCAAAGCTGCGCACTACCCGCAAGCTCCCCGTCACAGACAAGGAAGCAAACCGGGACCAGGTAGACCCAACATGACAGCCCAAAAAAGAGGAAAGGGGGCACTGCAGAGGAGGAGGGAAGGTTGGCGCGCACACTCATCGCCCAAACAACCCACCGGCTGGAGAGTGGTCGGGGGCATACTCGGCGAGCAGAGGGGATGTGAGAGCGGCGTATTGGTGATAGTCTGGGTACGCCGCATAGAGCAGGCCCGCCTCTGTTGGGGCAATGAGAGGCGGTGGTGGACCCGAGCCATTCAGCAGGGCACTGGGGGGTCCCACAGGAAGGCCACGCGGGGACAAGATCAGGGGCGCTCCGAGCGGCGTCGAAGGGGCTCGCAGCGGAGAGGCCAGAGCCACGGGTGGTGGAGGAGCAGCTGCCATCAATCGCTGCGCGTCAGCGGCCGACAGCGCCAGTCCCATGGCGGTGGGTGCTGCGTAGTACACCCCGGGGAGAGAGGCTACGGTCAAGCACAACATGCATGCGCTGCAAATGGTTGGCGGGAGTTTACCTGCAAGACTGAATGCGGCCTTAGCAAAGGGGCTGTTCTCAAAAGCGAGACCTGGGTGAGAGAGGCACCACACGCCCTTCCTTGGTACACTGGCATCAGGTCTATTACAGCACATCAACAAACAGGCATGCATGCAACAGGTGGGAGGAAATGCCAGCTGCATGAGGAGGCACCAAGGAGAGAAAATAACACTTCAGCAAAGCACTTCAAGCAAGGCACAGGTCCCACTTCCAGCTTTACATGCAAGCCCACAGACCCAAGACACTGCTGATCTACACTGCAGAATATAGCCCCCCCGAGTAAGTTAGCAGTTTCCTCTATAAACAGTGAGCAAGTAATAGTCATCTAAGGCACATTTTCAGTGTTAGAGAGTCAAGGCAAAAATGTCAAAGTAAATTTTTTTTTCTGGCCCAGAGTTATCCCTCTATCTGCATTAACGTTTCCCGCAGAATACTATAAGCAGATTCCGACCCCTGTCAATGTAATCAGTCTTGTCTTCACTGAGTGTTGCACACACGTTAATGTTATCCTTGTTTGCCTAAATGCACTTCTACACTTGAATATAACCTTAACCAAGGTTTAACTAAGTTGGAGCCGTATGCAGTGGAGGTTCGTTTCGGGAGCCGTTCGCTTTCAGGACGTCAATTTGACAGCAAGACAGCAGGCACCACCGCACAGGGAGGACGAGAAAGGCAGCTAGATAGTGTCACGTGAGTAGCGGCATTATCTGCTTCTTCGTGCATTGTGATGCTTTCACAAGTTCTGCCTTTCGCACAGAAGGGCAAATATCCTAAGAACTAGGTCCACAACGTCCATAGTGATGCAGTCCGAATCACGCTTGCTCTATCTATGACCGAAGAGTTGCTGCTGCCGTCGCCGCAGGCACGGGCGAGTTGCTTGATACGGGCCCTGCAGCAGCCCGACCGCCTGCCTGTGCAGCGTCCTAAGCCTTATAGGCCGCTCAAGCGTCGCAAGTGTGCGAAATTTCCGTGAATAGCTGTCAATGTAGGACGCAGCCTATGACACAGGCCTCATCTGCCTAAAGCGTTGCCGTAAGTTCTCCTCAGACATGTAGAAGACATCTTTTTTTTTTCCCCCCGTCTGTTGACAAAGACTACTTTGAGGATGTATACGTGGCGCCATGTTACAAACAGCGAGCGCAGATCGACTCCCTCTTGATGCGAACCAAATCGCTGAGGTTCCTGCCCCGGCCGCCATAACGGTTCCTTTCGGAGCGGTGGCCACGCTTCGTGATTTAGATGAAAAACGCGGAGCAGCCTCCGGTAGTTTTGGGTCACGCCGGACATGACAGGCAGCCAATTAGGAGCGGTGAAAGGAACCAGCTCCCGAACGGAATCTTCGCTGGGTCTAGACCATGTACAAACATGCCTGCACGGCGTAGAGGTAGTGTGTCTGAACCCAACAGTCCTCAATTCTGAAAGGAAGAGTTGGCAGCTCCTGCCAATGTGGTCATCTCATGTGTTCTCGCGGTGTCGCCGATCAGTGCTTGGCCATGTCATCTCCCGACTGCCACTTGACGGAAGCATGGCGGTGACTTTCTGCTCCCGACACCAAAAATAGGTTTTCTGTAGAACGGAGCCATTACTGGTATCGCATTAAGGGTTACCTACCAAAAAAAAAAAAACACCTGGCAGAAAAGCAGCATCCTTACGCATGTTCTCGCACTGTGAGCACTCCACAGAGTGCTACTAGTCGAGTGAAGGAACACTGAGCCCATGCTTCAATGGGCGACACATCTCGGCAAAATTTTGTTCACTTGGACAAAGCTTTTTCAGCTCATTGTGAATAATATGCCCACTGTTGCGAAATTTCACGATACAAAATTATTGATTTCATGTGAGTTGCCTGCATTTAAAAAAATTTATATGTAAAGAACGTTTTCTACTATATATTCCTTCATTGCTACTTAAGCCTGCAGAGTTCAAATGGAGCAGAGGGCTGGTTACATCTACTTCCTGGAATTGAGTCTACTGGAATGCTACAGGTCAAGGCATTTTTTAACTTTTTTACCTAGATGACAAATTCAGTTTTTAATTTTTGTGTAGCATCTGCCAATGTCTAGACAGAGACTACATAATTTGGAAAAGAAAGAATGTGCTAACCAGCAGTACAATTCCAGGAGTGCAATAAAACAAGCAAGGATAACAAATCTGCTTCACAAGGTGGCCAACTTGTTAGAAAACCGCAACGGGAAAAACTCCGATCATTGGCACGATAGGTTGAGCCATTGTGAGCCGCCAAACAATTCCTCATCATAGAATTCAGCAGTGAAACTTCGGGACAGCATACAAAATGAGGCAAACGAACTTAGAATATTTCATTTTATTTTCCCATTTTCTGGCAAATTTTTTATAGTTCCAAGCTGTATCTTCTCCATTAAAACTCACCAAAACACACAGAAACAAATGTGGCATTTTTTACTGGTTATGCCTTTGCATGCAGGAGAAACAGACTGCTGCTGAGATATCATTATCTGCCTAGGACGGTGAACATTGCATGGATCATGTGCCTTATCCTTATCATAGTAGCCTAACACAACCCGTGCCTGCCTGGCATTCAAATAAATGCAGCGCAACAAAAACCAAACAGGCAGCATAGAGATTTCACTTCTGAAAGGCAAGCAACAAAAAGCAACAACAAATGCATTGAAATTAGCCTGACACCACCATAAAATTTCAGCAATGTCAAGCGAGTGACACTGCGTGACGAAACAGTGCTAACAAGGGCTACACACTGCCACGCAATCTAAAATGACAGGCGCAGCAATTTCCAAGCAGCCTCCCAGAGAAGCCTATCTAATCCTAGCAAGCCAGCAAAAAGGACCAGAAACAAAGCCATTATTAGTCCAAATGCAGCGCTACCAATTAACAATACGCACTGCATAGCCAGCTACATAGGCAAAGCATTCTATAGAGGCGGGTGGTGTGCAGCAAAAGCTGGCGTCCATTTCTTTTTCAGCCGATGCTGTGAGAAGGCTCCACTTACCCGCTCCCTTGGCGCTGCTGTCCCTGTAGGTGCCATTTATGATGGCAAGTTCCATGAGCTGCCTTTTCTTCAACTCGTCCTCACCCTCCGTCTGCCAAAAGGGCGAACGCCAAACACTCAACGTTTTGACTCCTCCGAGAGCTTACAAAATATAGCAGCCCCAAAAACTCACAACTGGCACAAGTAGCTTGCGGACTTCGTCCACTGCCTTCTGCAGCTTGACATCTGCCCTGTTGCTGGAGTCCTCGACGGTAATGAGTACATGAAGGTCGTCATTGAGGTGCTCCCAGTTTGGCTTGCCCCTGTTCATGTCCTCCTACATGTGCGACAAACGGCGTCAACGTAATGCCCCTACCTAGCTCGCGTTCATTAAGCTCTGGGTAACTAACTCAACAAGGCACTGGAAGCTCTACAAGGAAAGTTTGAGAGAAAGACCAATATGTGTTCTCTGCTGTGGACCCAGGGAGTAATTTCAAATTGGCTACGTCCCCAGCCCCGCACAACAACAAATAACTAAGACAAAAGAACAAAAAGAAAAAGGAGAGCAACCAGACAAGCACCCGAGTACAAAAGGGTGCAACGTGTCCACATAGCCATTCGTTCTCAGTGCGTCACTACTACACAGTGATGGGATTTCAATCAGAAAGCAAGGCAAGGTTTTTGAGTCTTTGAAAGAAAACTCAAAACTAAGGCTATACATAATGAAGATTATGGCTGGTGCAAACCTACATTTCCCAGAGCTGTGGCCAGCGCATTTCTTTCAATGGGTGCTTGTCACAATGGAAGTTTCCAAATTTCAACTTACTACACAAGAAGGCGAGCAGCATTACTAAATTTGGATGTCATGCAGCAAAACTATGTTCACAGTGGGCTCCACGACTCATTGAAAGTGGCAGCATGACCAACATGACAATAACACAAGCATGTGCACTACACATGTGAAGTCCATCGCAGTGCCACCCCTGCACAATGGAAGAATTCTGAGTGACACCTGTGATGAAATTTCTGCACAGAATAAAAAGAAACAAGGCACTGCACACAATCGTGTTAATAACCACACATGCAGCAAAGCAGAGACATTTCAAAGGTTTAACATGCATAGTTAAAGATTAATACCCCTGTCACATGAGCAAATTTGAATGACATTAGCATCTAATGTCATTATTCCCCTGCTACAAAAGAAAATGTCATTGCGTTCAAATGACATTCTTCATCGAATTAGTTTGGGGAACTCATTTGCATTCAATCGCAAACCGAATGTGTATTCTTGACGCCAGATACGCAGCAGAAACAAGTAATGCAACAACATATTCTGTGCACAGTGAAATTCAAATATTATATTTCCAGAGTTTTGTTTTAAAACCTGTTAATTTAGGTGTAAAATTATTCGCACTGCAGGTTCTCGCAAAATGGCATTATTCTTGGTCACAGCAGTGGTCCACTCATAGCAGCGACTTACGGTCATTTTGGGCTCTGTTTGCTGGTGGACGCATCTCCCCGTATGTTTAGCTCAGAACTATTTAAAGCTGTGACTGAGCGCCTCACAGTTTGGACGTCGATTGCGTGCTCTACGTGTCTCGGTGCATCTTTGCACTATGTATCTGTGTTCTGGTGTGTTCAGCCATATTGTTTGTTTACATTTAACGAATTTATGGGTGGGTGACTCAATACTTTGCTTGGATTTTTATGGCTGAAGTGCTACTGTAACGTTTTTCGATTGAATCATAGAGAAATATTTTGATCAGCTTTAAAATGTTAGTGATTTCAAATGCCTTTTATACATACGCACTGCTGTTCCTTAAGTGCAGTATTTTTTCATAGCTGATCGTAATTGCCACCATTTGCGAATGACATTTTACTGTGTAGCACCGAAAGAAACCGAATGACATTCGATGCGTCAAATGACATTAAATCTGCTAGTGTGACAAAGGTATTAGTTGTACCCTAGTCAACCACAGCATGACACTCTGCCTCATTATGCAAGAAAATGCAATGTCACCAAACCCTGGAAGGTTATGAAGTTAGGTCATGCAAAGTAGTATGCAACCACAGGCACTTCCATTAGTAAGTAAGAGGTGAGGAGGTGAGAAGGGTTCTTAGTGTAGGACGAATACCAAACAGTACTCACTTCAACCCTGCATATGAAAGCATGAAAGGAGATCACAGAGTAAGAGAGTTAGCTTGCACTAAAATTAGCTTGATTACTTATGTTCAATAGCAGTATAGCACATTCCAGCATCATTAGAAAATATCAAGACAAGGAGCAAATAACTATTCAATCGGGTGAATTGGAAGCTTAACCAGGGCCCAGCCTTCTTGGCAACGAAAACATTTACAAGGCTCTAAGCACATTAACACTGGCAGCAAGCAGTTTGCAATGGAGACATTACTATGAAATTTAATACAAAAGCATTAGTAAGATCAATCAGCCATCACAGTGCACAGTTCTACCACTGTGAGAAGAAACGTTTTCTTTTACAGGAAATTAAATTTTTAGGCATACAGGGAAACCATATCACATGCAAAATCAGATATGTGTAGACAAAGACGAGATTACCTTTTTCTTGTCTCTCATAGAGCCTTTGCCCCGAACCATAATCTTGCAGCCTGTCTCTTGCTCAAGCTGCTTTGCTGTCATACCCCGAGGACCCAAGATTCTCCCAACAAAGTTGTACTGCAAAACAGGTATTAAGAGATATGGGCACATGTTAGAAACTTAAAAAAACAATTTGCTTTGCCATTTTTTAATATAGCAAATGCTAGCCAAGCTCCCAATGAAATCTTGAACATCAAGCACACACTTTGCACCACTGTACTGTGTACAGTTGTATTTCCTTGCTTGAAATTGTACAATGTGTACTCTAAAACTTTTACGTGTATGCTTATATTACTTGCACGGCTGAAATCTGAGCCCGACTGCATATCAAACAATACAAATGAGGTACTTCAGAACTGAAACAGACAGGTGATAAATGTATCAGCGCTGCCTTGACAGTGACCTCGAAACCTCAAGTAGTTCCCACTTGCGTTCTAGTATGCCCACTTCACAAAGCACTCAATGGTATCTTATCAACAGCAATGTGTGGCACACCTATGCCAACACCCAACTCTCTTACGCATGTTTGCACACTTGTGATAGCAATATCGACTGCTTCAATGAATCTGATGCAAACTGAATATTTTTGTTGTGTGAGGCTGTGTTTTTACCGCTTTTCTACATGCAGCAATTGCTATGACAGAGATTACCAATCTGTACACAATACCCTGTATAGCCAGTGATAACATCAAGGGATGCAATATTAGACAAAAAGAAAATGTAGACTATATCACAGTAATTATTACAAATAACCTAAACCTCACAGTGCTGACTATGCAGAGGATCTTACATTTCAAGCAATGTACCCTGTTTACAATACAATTAAATATATTTGCCACTTTTGTAGTTAGACCTATGGTGAGTGTCAGGAGAGAACTATGATGAGTCTAAGAGGCACGGAGCTGACGAGTGTGAGAACAATGATCACCACCCACTTTTCTTGCACATTACCAATATTTCAAGGGAAGCATGATCGTAGGAGCTATCAGAATGAAATAAAACAGGTCTGAAATGGCAAAAACAAATGGTGACTCACATCTGGGTGCTCCTTGACGGGCACATAGACTTTTTCAGACCGGCTTACAGGCGGTCCTATGCCATCAGGAAGAACCAAGGGTTCTTTTTTCATGCCATTGATTTGGAACAAAGATGACCGGACCTTGCTGATCTCTGCATTAAAAACAAAATGAACATTCGTCAAAAAAAAAAAAAGCCAAGACGCAAGCAGAAACACCTACCGAGGGCACAGGTAACGAAATGTTAAACAATGAGAAAAATGCCGAATAAAGCGCGGCTATGACTGCTAGTACTTCCTTGGAACCACCAGGTAAGCCACATTTGACAACAAATTCTCACCTGCCATGAACACTATATGGTTACTATATCAGTTATCTAAAAAAAAAAAAAAAAGAAAGAAAACAGGCGAGGGTCTTGTATACTAATTGATTTCCAGTGGCAGTTTACTATGCGACGAAATTGGCAACTTACTGCCATCAACATTAAGTGCAAACCATAGTTGTGTTTCCCGGGTTTAACGTTCCAGGGCGCGCACTGACATTGCACAGCAGTCCTGAGCTTTCGTATTCGCCTCATCAAAAAGCAGCCGCCGCGACCGGGGTTCGACCCCGCATCCTCGGGTATTTTAAATGCAGAGGCCGACCAGCCTGCGGTAAAATCAGTCATGGACTCATGGCTGAGCTGCAACAGCTAGCTGGATAGTGTTGAAGTCACTTTCTGCTGGGTGGGCGTGGAACACTGGGCACAGCAAAGCGTTACAGACGAGTCCACTGACGGACAGAAACTAACGCGCAAAGGAAACGCTGCACCAAAAAAATGGGTGTCTGACGCTCTGCTGAAAGACTCAACAATGATCTGTGAGAAAGCCATTTCTAAACAAGAACACATCTCTCCTCGTCAAACGGACGCCGTCAAGAATGCGCTTCCGACATTATTCCCTGCGGCTATCAACAGTAACGGAAGCAGGATCTGCAGCAACAGACTGATAGCCCAACCGATAAGATGCTACCAACCCGGTAGTGGCAATGACGCCTTCTTGAATGCCATTACGTCAGGCCAAACAAAATAAACAAAGCAATGTTTCGAAAGTGTACGAAGACAAGGCATATGGGAGGACAAGCAGGGAAACAACCTCGTCCCCACCCACTGCACAGTCCCACTCGTGTCGTAAGAAAACAACTCGGGCCAATCGCAGATGTACGAAGGGGAATAGATTTCAATCGCGGCCGAGATGCCCCTGTCAAACTGCGTGCTGAAAAGACTACCAACCGGCTTTCGCTAGCTACGTGCTTACGAGGAAACCATCCGTAAGGTCGAAAGTACTACACACAGCATTCCATGGCCCGGAAAGCAGGCATCCGTAGCTGCACCTGCTGTGTAACCTGGCGGACAGCTGCCGCTCGGTCATGCTTGAAAAGACAACACCTGAGAGCGTGAATGCCGACCTTGGAATGCGCACTTCAGACCTCATGAGGTGTCAAGCGCTGATGTGCGGACCATGCACAACGCCTCGAGGTTGATATGAGAAGGTTGCGAAGATAATCTGCACCTTACCGCAGAAGCTGCACATTGACAGCAAGGCAGTACATGCCACCAGGAGTGAACAAATACACAACCCACTGCCAGTTTCACAGCGCATGATGTTTCGATGGTATGCGCAAGGGGAAACGGGGCCCCTTCTGAACAGGTGCGTCATGGATGACAATCAAAATGAGCACCTGCCATGCGTAGCGCAACACGCTTATGGTGCCAAGGAATTTCCGAGAAACCACGGCGAAGTTGAAGTTCTCTCTTACCTCCCAAGAAAAAGCAGAAATCCACAAAGGCATCCGAAAAATTCCGGGATGCGCCCGGCGGGCGCACACGGCGATGCGGGAGCAAAATCCAACATGGCGTCACTTGTCAGTAGGCTTACAGACGTCGGAATGCGTTTCATTTCGCTGCCGCCGTTCACCGGCTTCGCTCAACCAGAACTAACCACATATGGCCGCCACTACGGGTCGTCTCCACCAAGACCACGAAGCAGCACCAAGGCAATGTCGACTACAGGCACTGCTTCCAAACTGACAAGGGGCGGAACGCATTTCACCACACATAAACCAAGACATCTCCACACATCTTCACTCGCAGGCCGGTTTCTTCGGGCCCCTGCAGCGGCCACAAACAAGGCGCAGGTGGGAACTTGGATGTTCCTGCAGAGCTCGTCACTTAGGCCTAAGAAGGGCCCGCACACCTCAAGACCACGGCCTCCCGGTGCCAGTGGCCCAAACTCACCTTCGTCTAAGAGCCTCTCCAAGTGGATGAAAACGTTGGGAAAAGCTGCCAGTTGTTTCTTGTCCTTCAGCAGCTGCGCGAGGTAGTCGGCGATGCTCTGCGTGTTATTGTTGGAGTTTTCACCCATCGCGCTAAGCGGCCGCTCGAGGTCTACGAAAGAAGCGGGATCCAGCGCCGACGAGCCTCCAGTCCTTCTGCCCTGTGCTTAATCTACTAGCCAAACTCGTCGATTGACCTTCCAAGGAACTCAGCGCGCAGGCGCGCTCGGGACGGTCCATTTTCGCGCTCAAGGGGAGGCACCCCTGGAAAGGAGGAAAGCATAGCCCACCCCTCGTTTTCTCCCTCGCTCTTTTCGGCCCTGGCGGTGGAGGCACGGCACGCGACTCGCGTCGGTGCCTTCTTTCCTCTGTGGGGGTGCGTGCAATGTGTGGCGGCGTCGAAAGTAACGCTCGCCGACCTCTGCGTCATGAGACATGAAAATCTTCGATTAACAAGTAGTGAACGGTGCCCCGCTGAAGAAAGGCAAACAGTGCCCTGACCGTCTCGGTTCAGGTGTATCCAAAAGGCAGGTAGCTCTCTGGGCCGTCTCGTCTACTTACGTCGAGCAGCGAGAAAAGGCTCCTGCGTGTTGTAACCGTGCGGATTCCGACGCTTTAGCTCGATTCAGCTCCATGCTAGCTTAGCAACGGACAAACTAGTCGGGGCACATACTGCCGCTTTGGAACATGCAGCTTCGATCGAAAAATGAGGGGAAAGTGGTTGTCACACCATGTATATGGCCCGGCTTAGCTGCATCAGCGGTGCGGTACCGTCGGCAACTCGAGTCGCTCAGTGCTACGAGGACTTCTTTCATTTGTTTTTTTTTTTCTTCTCTCTGATCAGCACCATTGTGAGCGCTGTACATCATCAAAAGAAGCATCTGGTCCAGGCTCCGTGAGTTACGACGTCATGGCCCGATCTATCGCCGAAACTACGCGTTCAGCATTTTCGTGTTCGAAGTGGAAAATATTGGTGGGCATCGAGCTCATTATGCGCTGTCACGAGAAAACACCGGTCACATCATCTAGGCTTCAGGATCAGCGATCACGCGTCACAGAGAGGGTCTATCTAGATACAGTTCTACTCCCGCGACGCGCGGATTCAATCTTAACCGTTAATTGCGCTGCCCTCCATGCTACTAGTTTGATCGTGTTCACGCTGCTCCAGTTCTATAGCTTTTAGACGCGTCAGATCGAGGTAGGTTCCTTTCGTTTATGCAGCTAATGAGTTCAGGCGGTAATTTTTTCTTGGCGGCGTTCATTGCACTGTGCAGCTATCCGATGCAAACGAGGAACAAGCAGCGATTGCTACACAACCTCGAAGTTGGTGTGCCCCGCCCCTTTTATTTTTCTGAAGGCACCGCTTAAAAAGTAGCGACAGCTGCTTATCTTTAGCACCCCCCCCCCCCCCCCTTTTTTTTTTCGTTGAAATTTTGACACATATTCTAATTTCAATTCCTAAAGGAACCCAGTTTCTGTGCAACTGACGTTTCCACCTGTATGTCCCTAGGTCTGTGCGCTGTAGTCTGTTATGTTCACAAATACTTATTACATGTGCGAGCACGATATGAGCAAGCCGTATCAGGCGAAACAAGACCATGCCTGCTTGACAACATGCGGGTTCGTGTTTACCCGATAGAGTCACGATTGCAGCGGCGTCCAGCGTTGAACAGCCTAAGCACACGAAACTGGTTCTCGAATCTCGGCAACGCTTGGATGCGCTTTGCCAAAAAGGTCGGGATGAGCCAGCACGTTTGGTGCAGGCAGGTTAACAGGGTTCACTCGACCTGACGCTCCCCATCCCTATCTGGTAGTAACTTAGGAATGAGCATCCAGTTTCGGCACTGCACCGTATCCGCTTTCGATGGGTTTATGTTAACTCCTTGATTGAAACACTGGAACAGAACATCTCCTTGATTGTAACTCTGGGATTTATGCGCGTGAGACTAACCCGAGACGAAACCATGGTTCTGCTTTCTTGTTATTTTTTTACGCATTTGCGCGAATTGACCTTGTTTGCGCTCCAGAAGTTGGTGACGTCATAAGTTCAGCCAAAAACTACACATACGAGCGTTATACTTGCCGTAGATGGAACGACCAGTGCGATCAAATAGATCAAGCATAGCGGCGTGAAGATAAGGATTCGGAAGTAGGCACTAAACGCAGCGCTTGGCCGAAGCAGCTGCGCATCTCTGCCGTCGCGAGACTCGTTAAACGACGGCTGCGCCGCGCCCGATTAACGAAATGGAGGGGGAGATAAGCGACGGTTGTCCTTCACTTTGTCGCCGCTGCTCTTACGAAATGTTGAAGAGGGTCCGGTGCGAGTGGTCGTCGCCGCTTTGATGAAGTCATTAGGACCTTCCTGGTCGCCCGCCCCCTTGGACGTATTGCGTCACGCAGGGACGAAGACTTTTCGGGGAGGCCAAATGGACGCTGTCCGCCTCCGTCTGCTGCAGGTCACTGACAGCAATCGACTGCCTCGAGCGTTGATTTCTTGCGACAACACGCTGAAGCCTGAGTGTTTTGCCATAGTAAGGGGCAAAAAAATGAGAGAGAGAGAGAGAATTTTAGCAATTAATGGAACGGCAAGGTGCATCTGGAATCTGCGCATGTGCAGCACCCCTCTAGGCTGCGAAGTTTTTAACAAAGCGCTCCCTCACCTCATTTTCCCAGCAGCTACAGGTGGTATCACTCAACCTCTACGCAAACTCAAACTGAGAGCTTGGGGGGTGGGCGCTCGACATCAAAAAGAAACAAAAAATTCCGACAGCACTGCTGAATCTGCAATGGAGGAATGTGAAAGCCTGGTAGTGGTAGAAACATTTATTACCAATATTACAAAGTATGGGGGTGTAGGCCCCTACATGACATTTGAGAGCCTCTTTCATGTATGGAGGGCCCCCTTACAAGGCAAATGAAAGAAAGCCCTTGGAGGGCTATCTTAGCGAGAGCGCTAGTAACCTTGCGCTGGTCAATGATAGGAGGTACTGGTGAGCAGGTTCTCCCAGTAATCTAGGGCAATCTTTGGTGAAGGAGAATGTGGGAATGAGGGGCAGGTGAGTAGTGTGGGTAGAAAGTCATCAGGTTTGCCACAGAGCTTGCAGGAGGTAGAAAACTGATCAGGAAAGCGGGCGGGGAGAAGGATGGGGCTGTGCGCATTTGTAGCTTGCGTCAATGGCCAGCTTTTGTTATTGTGAGAGTCAGGGCAGGGGTGCGTAAGTCCTCCTATTTTCGCTGTTGTTGTTAAGGATGTCACGAAAGGACAGCAGGCACTCCCCGGCATTTAAGGAAGGCCGTTCCTCCCCAGCATGGAAAGTGATACCTCGGGCCATGGGAAGGGCCTCCTCATTACCGGGAAGGCCCGCATATGCGGGTGACAGATTGCCGGGGTTGCCAAAGGCGGTGGGTGTTGGGGGACACTAAACCATTGGCTAAGTTAAGGATAGCCGTTTTAAAGTCCGAGATTATTTTCGTGGGGAGCGTGGATGTCATGGCTAGTGCAATGGCTGCCTCCTCCGCATCAGTGAGAATGGAGCAAGCAGAGAGAAGTTTTGCATGATTGTTTGTAACTGCTAGAGCCTTACAATGGGTGTTTGCATAAGTGTCCACATCTACATATGCTACATTGGGGTCTTTTCCATATGTCTGTGTAAGGCTTGCGCCCTGGCTGTTCTGCGTTTGCTGCTGCACACGGTACGCCGCGCGCCCTTGTCGCACACAACCAGCGCTCCGTTGAACGTATCAAGGTCACCGGCTTTCTATAATTGGTTTACAGGAAAGGAAATGCGCTGTATATGTCGCTCGCGGAATCTCGAGCACAAATCTTGCCTGCGCGAGATTTTCACCATGAGCCTAGAAAGGCTAAAGGCTTTCGCCTTTACAACAACAGGAACATTTCCTACCGTTCAATTTGTTCTCGGTTTTATTTTGGGTTTCTGGGTTTTCGATTCATTAAAAGCGATGCAGCGGCTGCGTTGTGATGGAGGCCAAACCGCGAGGCATCCGTGTGCTATGCGAGTTCCTCAGGTGGTCGAAATTACTCCGCAGCCCTCCACTACGGCTCCTATTTCTCTCTTTCCACCTTCGTTGACACCTAACCGCGCCTTAAGGGAAGGTGGGAGCGAAAGCGGAGACCGAGAAATAGGCGCCGTAGTGAAGAGCTCCGGAGTAATTTCGACCACCTGGGGTTCATTAACGTGTACTGACATCGCACAGCACACGGACGCCTCTCCGTTTCGCCTCCATCGAAACCACCGAGATCGAAACGCAGTCGCCGGCGGTCGCTGCGTTTCGATGGAGGCGAAACGGAGAGGCGTTCGTGTGCTGTGCGATGTAAGCCCAGAAGCAGATGCAGTAAAGCAGAAATCAGCGACGTTTAAAATTGTATTACATGAGAGAAAAGGCGCATTATCTGTCACACTTCTTCACTGACAACAACAAATAGAAATTAGAAATGACGAATCTCAAAGTATAATCACGGGTAACTTCGGCGAACAAAACACAAACAGCACCGCGGTTAGGGAGGGGGGGGGGGGGGGGAGGGGGCAGGAAGGAGGAGGAACGGCGTCTGCTTCTGCCCCTACGGGCTGGGAACGGTATACGCCCCAGCCGTTTGCGGCGGGGGCTCGCCTGCCACCGTTGTTGCACTTGTTGTAGGCCGTCATTGCACCCGCCACTGAAGCTTCGGTGTTGTTGGGGCTGTAGTAAGAAGAAAATGAAAATGACGAGCCTGCTAAGAGTTTCTTACTCTTACATAGAGGGAAAGCTGTGCTGCCGTCTATGGGAGTTTACATGGAGTTTCCAGACGGCCAGTACAGCCACCATGGGCGCTCAAAGCATCATGGGCCGGAGAGCTACCGAGTGCAGTACAACTTTTGGCCAAAACTAATGCAAAGATAAACGTTGTTCCACAATAAATAATGTCCTAAGATTGAATATTGTGACTGTAAATTGCAAAAAGAGAGAGAAACAGCATGTCAGTGTGATATTTATTCAATATAAGCGATGGCTCTTTCTCCTATTGGCTTAGTTTTGAGCAGCACAAATACCAATATTTCGCACTTAATAGGCAAACTTTGAAATAAAAAAATGTTATGAAAATATTTATTGTTGTGCAATCACTTAAGGAAGTTTTTAGTGGCATTTCGTGAAACAGAAATCATTTATTGGCGACGTCTGCTTTTGCGCCTTCGCTACTATGGCTTTCGCGGTCTATGTACGCACCTTCAGATGATGATGATGACGAAAAAGAAACATCGCAGTAACGCCACTCCACGTACCCGAGAAAAACCGACTGTCCCGCAACAAGTAGCACACCGGCAAATGATTCTTAGCGCGCCCATGGTGGCTGAAGTGCAGCGCCCTCAGCTTTCCCTCTAGGTAGTGTAAGGAACTCTATGCCTGCTACTGGCTCTGTAGCTGAGCCACCTCCGCTACCTCTGATTGATTTATAGGAAGGGAAAGGCGCGGTAACTGTCTCACTTGCTTTTTGTGGACACCTCAACCACGCCGTAAGAGAAGGGAGGAAGGTGGGAGTGCGGAAAGAAAGAGGAGCCGTAGTGGAGGGCTACGGCGGAATTTCGACCACCTGGGGATCTTTAACGTGCACTGACATCGCACAGCACACGGACGCAGCAGTCGAGATCGGGTTCGAACCCGGGTACTCCGGCACAGTAGTCCGGCGTCTTATCCTCTGATTGATTTCTAGGAAGGGAAAGGCGCGGTAACTGTCTCACTTGTTTTCTGTGGACACCTCAACCGCGCCGTAAAGGAAGGGAAGAAGGTGGAAAGAGAGAAAGAGGAGCCGTAATAGATGGCTACGGAGTAATTTCGACCACCTGGGGATCTTTAACGTGCGCTGACATCGCACAGCACACGGACGCCTCTTCGTTTCGCCTCCATCGAAACGCAGCCGCCGAGGTCGGGTTCGAACCCGGGTACTCCGGCACAGTAGTCGGGCGTCTTACCACTGCACCACCCCGGCGGGGCCGTCTTATCCTTGTGCGGACAGAAGAGAGCAAGTAGAGAAGAAAGAAAAAGAAGAGGGAGAGAAAGACGCGCGCCGCAACAGCCGTCGTTCACCACCTAAGTGGTGGCGGGTGCAATGACGGCCTACAACAGATAAACATTCGGTGGCTGGCTAGCCCCCGCCGCAAGCGGCGTTGACCTACCGTCCCAGCCCCGTAGGGCCAGGAACAACCACCCTTCACCACCTCCCACTCTCTTCGGTGGCTCGCTAAGAAACTTCAAAAGAGGAGGACAGGACAAGGCTGGACTAGTCCAGCCTTGTCCTGTCCTCTTCTTTGATGTACGCCTAAATGCCAGTTGTTTTGCAGCATCCGGATGAGGCTGATTCTATTTAAACTGAACAAGGTTGCAATGGCCAAGAGAAGGTTAATACAAAAGAACCGCTGCAGGTGCTTGCTGGTGAATGATTTTGTTCTGCCTTCACTTCCGGCATTTTATTTCGGTTTATAAGCGTTGTTCATTTCGGCAGGAATACAATATTAATAGTATTCTAGTTCACTATAGTGGCGGTCTGGCGGATGACGGCTGTTGCGACGGGCGCCTTTCCTCTCGCTCTTCTTATTCTTTCTTCTCTATTAAGGCGAAAGCCTTTAATGGCTCGTGCTGTCGTGGACAAAATGTGTCCCGCTTTTGCGGCGTTCTGATTGGCCGAGGTGGGATGATGTGAGAGAGGTCTCGGCCAATTACAGAAAACGACCACAGTATGCACGAATGCATGCCTTATATGGGCATATGTCAATCAGGGATTGATTACTAATACATTATTAATCACAAATTTATGACTAATTAAGTAATGCAGCACCTAACTAATCAATGACTAATTATTTGCTTCAGTAATTAATTTATTACCTATTTAATTCATAATTAATTAATTAATTACTATTTATTACCAGTTGGGTAGCAGAATGCGGCACTCGGGTTTTCGTTTTCACTACTTTAGTCGCTGAAGTCCCTCGTAATTTTTTTCTCTGTCTGCTGCACGAGGCAGCGGAAATGGCTCAGCAACCCGACCGCGGCGGCTGTGTTTCGATGGAGGCGAAACGAAGAGGCGTCCGTGTGCTGTGCCATGTCAGCGCACGTTAACGATCCCTAGGTGGTCGAAATTACTCCGTAGCCCTCCACTACGGCTCCTCTTTCTATCTTTCCACTTTCTCTCCCTCCTTCCTCTATTCCCTTGCGACGTGATTCAGGTGTCCACAGAAACAAGTGTGACAGGTACGCCTTTCTCTTCCTGTGAACCAATTATTAATATTAACAGAGCCAGTAGCAGGCCCGTACATTTTCTTTTCCTTCTTCCTGCAGTCACAACAACACAAACAGCATCGCTGTGTCATCAGTCTTACACAAGAGTGTAATCTGGCCTATTTTTTTTTAATAGTTCTTTTTATCCTTTTTTCTTTTTTGTTCTCTTCTTTCTTCTGGGCCTGTATTCCGAGTTTGAGTCATTATCGAAGTGTCGCTATCTCACGTGGCTTGAGTCATCTGATTGGTAAAAACGCAGGAACCGGGTGAAAGCAGAAAGCAATGAAAGCAGAGGCCTCCGAGGGCGCGCCCTCTACTCGATGTATTGAATGCTGTAGATGGTACAGCGGTCTTGTTCCGAAGCGTTCAAGCGGTCTTATGCAGAGCAAACGAGGCTGAATTTTTGCAGCAGCTACTGGATTTCCCTGTCGTGCTTTTATTTGGTTTCACAATAAGCGCAGCTGCATAGAAATAACCGCAAGGAACGATCAAATTGGCATTAAACTAACAGTTAATGCGCGTTACCACTGCAGCGCTCCAAACAAGTATCCTCACGATTGTACACGCAAGAAGGTCACCTGCCCAGTTCAAGGGATGGTCACACACAAACGGCATCGGTGTTCAGCTTGCTGTATTGAAATCCAAGCTGTCGACGTCGAGAGCGAAATCGTTGCGAGCCATTGAAGCTTTCAACGTCGTGCAATGATTCTCAAGCCTATGCCTATACCTGCAACAACGCAGCATAAAACCTAACACGTGCTCGCATTTGTATGAGTTTACTAACGTGCCAATTTTCTGGCTGTGCGTCCGCAAAAGCTTAAAACGGATTTTGAGTTTTTATTTTTGAGCCCCGAGAGGCAGACTATAGCTCGAAAATAAAACAAAAAAAAAAAGGAAAGCTGTGCTTAGTTTCCTCTCATATTCAGTACATCTCCTCTTTTACTCAAGACCCATGCCGTAATTCTTGACAGATTCGCCTATTTGTGAAAACAGAGGAGCATAAGGGTAACAATGTCAGTTGCTTTGGATGCATACCGCTCGCTGTTAATTTGCCGACCGCTCCTCGGAGGAAGCGAGCGTCGTATTGGTGCGGCCACCACGGCCGGGTCCCACGGCGGGGTCAGCCCCCGGGGCCCCGAGGAAGGAATGCGTCGTCGCGGAAGGAATGCGTTCCGCAGTTCCCGCCAGAGAAGAAGAATGTTAGGCGATCAAACATGACCTTTCGGAGAGGGGAACCGGTCGCCGCCACGGTGCCCCGAGGGGTCTGTGCGGCGCACCGCTAGAACTTTACTACAAGACTACCGAAACACTCACCTTGCTGGTCTTGCCGTCGGCATTAGCTAGAGCCATGGACGATGAGTGGTTCTTTCGAATTGAGTGCGGAAATATCATTCCAACGATAACTGCGCCAGAAGGGATTACATTTGTTTCGTAGTCGTATATATTGGCGTAACAGACGACCCACTTATGCTACATATACATAGACCTATCCGGAATCCCATTGTCGTGTTGCTCTGGGGCCTTTTGGGCCTAGGGTGAAGAGAGAAGGCTGTTTGTATTGCCATCACTTTTCCGCCCTAAGATAATGCATGAATGAGCCATAAAAGGTGGCAGTCGAACTGAACTGGTCAGCCAGTCTATCACTTTTGTGACATTCTGCTGTGTCTCTCAGACATTCATAAATGGCCGGTTTCACCTTTGCGACCATATCGTTCGTCTCTTTCGATCACACTGTACAAAGGAGTCGCATGCGGCTGTAAACTCTGGACGGACTGGCCAGCCTAACAGTCTGTCCCGCGCTTAACTGTTGATGAACCAAGAGGTGTACCACGTTCGGATACAGCCTAGTTAACTGTTTTCGCTCCCAAACCAGACAGCCTTAGTCCACGCAGATGTTCACGCAGCGCATGAGATCGATAGTTGAGTCTCCTCTGAATATGAAGAATAAGCAATCATAACAGCGATGGCAGTCATAACGGAGAATTACGAAACGC